>NC_134536.1:162273615-162588490 GCF_050624435.1 Tenrec ecaudatus
CACATATACATACACCAATTGTATAAAGCACATCCGTACATTCTTTGCCCTAATCACGCTCAAAGCATTTCCTCTCCACTTAAGCCCTCTGCATCAGGTCCTCTTTTTTCCCCCTCTCTCCCCGCTCCCCCTTCCGTCATGAGCCCTTGATAATCCACAGATTGTTGTTTTGTCATGCCCTATCCGGAGTCTCCCTCCCGCACCCCCCTTCTCTGCCGTCCATCTCCCAGGGAGGAGGTCACATGTGGATCCTTGTAATCAGTTCCCCTTTTCCAATCCACTCACCCTTCACTCTCCCAGCGTCGCCCCTCACGCCCCTGGTTCTGAAGGTATTGTCCACCCTGGATTCCCTGTGCCTCCAGCCCCCATATGCACCAGTGTACGACCTCTGTCCTATCCAGTCCTGCAAGGTAGAATTTGGATCATTCTCTGGGGGAAAGCTGTGTTCTTCATCGGTACTACATCGCACCCTGATTGACCCATCTCCTCTCATGCAAAAAAAAGAAAGAATATATATGTATATATCTATATATATGTGTGTGTGTGTGTGTATTTGTGTGTGTGTGTGTGTGTATACCATAGTGAATGAAGGGGGAAGTGCAGAGTGGAGACCCGAGGCCCAAGTGTCGACCACTGGAGATCCCCTCATAGAAGAGTTTAGGAGAGGAGATGGGTCAGTCCTCTAATTCTTAATGCTCCCCACACCACCCCCCACTATCTCGTTCCCAATTCAGTCTTACAAATCCAGCTGAACCAGAGGAAGTGCACTGGTACTGATAGGAACTGAAAACACAGGAAATCCAGGACAGATGAACCCATCAAGACCATAGATTAGAGTGGTGATACCGGGAGGGTGGATGGAAGTTGAGGAAGAAAGAGGGAACAGATGACAAGGATCTACATATAACCTCCTCCCTGAGGGATAAACAGTGGGGAAGTGGGTGAAGGGTGATGTCGGACAGTGTTAGATATGACAAAAATAATAATTTATAAAATATCAGGGGTTCATGTGGGAGGAGGGAGTGGGGACGGAGGGGGAAAAATGAGGAGCTGATACCAAGGGCTCAAGACGAAGGCAAGTGTTTTGAGAAAGGTGAGGGAAACAAATACACAAAACTGCATGCTTGACACAATGGATGGATATATGGATTGTGATAAGAGTCTTACGAGCCCCCAATAAAATGATTTAAATAAAAAAAATTAAAGATCTCCCAATCTGTTTCTTGTCTTTTAACATTTGGTAGGTTACTCTTGACATGCAAAATTTTGTTTTTGATAAAGTTTAGTATATCATCTTTTGATTTGATGGACTGAGTTTTTGTGTTATGTGTAAGAAGTTTATGCCTAACCCGAAGTCTTGGAGCTGGTGTTATACATTTTCTTGTAAAGCCTTTCTTGTGACTGCTCTTGTATTGAAGGTTAAGAACCATTTTCAGCTATGTTTGTGCTCATGATAGGTGAGTGACAAAAATTCTCTCATTTGCATTTTGAGATTTAATTTCCCTGCACCATTCATTGAACAGACTGTCCTTTCCTAAATCAATGACTCTGGTATTGTTGTTAATATTAGGTAACAGGAAATACAATGATTTTCTTATAGATATTCCCAGTGGAAAGATAATGTCAAAAGATAAGTTCATAACTCAGTCTACCCCAAACATCAGACAGAAATGATGAAATTTAGGGATGAATCCAATGACCTGCATGGAAAATATATTGAAAGCAGCTGACCCTGTGTTCTGTAATAGGAAAACAAAAGAGGAAGAGTGGAGTCTGGAAAAGGAGAGAGAAAGGGAAAAGAGGCAGCCTCAGTTAATAGCTTCACTACTGGGGACAGCACCACAATGCCTACTGAAAGAATTAGCCAGAGACACTCAGGGGCATTCCCTATAGGAGCTGTCACTGAGTCAGGAAGCCCTGATACTGGAAGTAAGAATGTTAGGGGTGGAAGAATTCTCAGAAGGCTTTTCCTTTATTTCAGAGGATCAGGCATTAGAAGTGGGAGTTCCCTAAAGGACAGAAGGTCTTCTGTCAGCAATCTCAAATACGGTGTCCTCATAACTGAAGAAAGACTTATTAACAACCTGCAATAACACAATCTTGCTTACTTCAAGTAAAGAGGACTTAATTTGCTGATGAAGATAAGGATTGCAGCCTTCAGTGTAGCTAAAAGCTCAATGTAAAGGGATGGATCCAATGACCCTCATGGAAGATATCCACCAAAAAACACAACTGGACAAATAGGCAACATCATGATGAATCCTTGAAACTCTTAAGCATTTTATCTTACTTGGACCTTTAATCGATGCTCATGGAAACAACAATGAAGAGATCATAGATGTGACAAGATCTCTTTAGAGTATTGAAAAACAAGTATTTTTCCATCACGTCATATGTATGTCAAAATTGTGTATTGAATATGGAAGACAAAAGAAATATGGAAGCATTTGAATTGTGGTGCAGGCAGAAAATATTGAAAATACCATGGTGTGATCCATGGACCAACACATCTGTCCTTGGAGGCAAAGATGGCATGACTTCATCTTACATACTTTGGACATGTCAGAAGAGATCGGTCCTTGGAGAAGGACATTATACCTGGTAAAGCAGTGGGACAGCATAAAAGAGGAAGGCTCTCATTGAGATGAATGGACACAGTGACTGCAGCGATGGGCTCAAGCTCAGGAAAAATTGTGAGGATGACTCAGGACCAGGAAGTATTTTGTTCCGTTCTGTATAAGGTCGCTATGGGTCAGAATCAACAACAACACAGTGAAAACTGATGTGTCCCCTCTCTCTGCTGTTGCCTTTTAATAACATTCCCATCAGTGGGTGTTACCAAGGGTAGCTCTTGAAGTAGCAGGAAGGTCTTGTAATTTTCCTTTATACATGAGAGCTACGTCTTCCATGCATATCTTTCAGGGACTTTTCTCCTTTAAAATGATCAGTTTTGTGTATTCTTCTTAACTATGCCTGCTTTCAAAAACTCAAGCAATCTCGAAAAACACCAAGGAATCCACCTCTTTTAAGGCATCATTTGTCAAGAGAACTAGGTGAAATGAACATAAAGAGGACCAGATAATGCATGGGTACGGGCAACTAAAATTCCAGGTTGGATGCTTTATGCAAAACCTATTATTAGTAGAATCAAAGTTCTACCCATACCTCTAAGTGGAGACACTGACTTTCTACCCAGAGATCAGAGAAGGACCTACAGAAAGTATTGATACAATCTTACAGCACAAACTGTTACTTGGCATTATTCTTAATACCCTTGTACTGCATGCAGCTATGCTGGCTACCACCTCTTGTTAGATGTTAGATAAGTTGAGAAGCTCTGTGTTGGAGAGCATGGCCATGCCCCTCACAGATTTTAGCCCAAAGAGAAAGGTTTACTTATCACTCACACCCCTTGGGATACAAGGATCCATAACAAAGAAGCTCCACACTGGTCCTAATGTAGGACCAGGTTATGTTGTCATTGTCCTTAAAGCTCAGATTCTTTATAGTCTCTGCTTGCTTGACACTATTTATCTCACAAGTAGGTAAGCAATTTTCCAGTAGGAACTGCTGCGGAAGGACTTGTGTGTTCTTTGCAGGAAAAGTATATGTCAATCTTTCTTACAGTGGAGGCACAGATCAATTCTCTTACTGCAACTATTCTCCAGAATTGGTGGGGTATAGGGACACTATGATTCAGAAACTTCTCAATGCTGTGAATTAGGTTTGAGCTTGATGAGAAAGGCTGGCCGCAGCCCAGTGTGGTATTTGTGCTTAAGGAACAATTCTTTCTCTGAATAAACCAAATGCACAAAATTCAAGTCATATCTGCTACTTCCTAGGACGAGTAAGAAAAGAACTACAAGCTCAAGTTGATTGTGGATGGAATTACTACTCTGACATTAGTTTATGGGGCTCCAGGTTACTATCCTTCCTGCATCTCAGTTTTGATTGTTGTCTTGCTTCCTTGTAATCCTTGTGGATTTATTGACTTTGGAAATCTGGAATTTGGAAATAAAAATTCACAGACTTTGTTCTTTTTTTGTTATTTTGATGGCACTAGGCATCTTGCACTTTCACATTTCCCAGTGAAATTCTTTTCATGAACTATTTCAAAATTCCATGACAATAAATATTGGCACCAACAAGAAGGACATCATTTGAGAAAAAGCAACTGTAATTACATTAAAAATAATGAGACAAAGCAAAGTAGAAACAAAAAAGAAATATCTTACCAAAAACTCCATAGCAAAATATGTGTCATTTGTTAGTCAGGTATAATTTTCTATCTATCTATCTATCTATCTATCTATCTATCTATCTATCTATCTATCTATCTATCTATAGCTATACCATAGATACAGATATATACATATAGCTATAGATATAGGTAGGTAGATAGATAGGATTTTATTTGAAAAATCTATGGAAATCAAGATATTTTTACTCCAGATTGTAGAGGAGATTAAAATTTTAATTTATTGTGGCTAAAATTCATCATCCTTCAAAATGATCATGTAAATGCTTCCTTAGCAATAATATCTGTATAACTGCTAATCATTATAATTATCACCAAACTCTGACATTTGGCACTGATTTTTACCAAGTGTGTTCTCTGTACTCTGACCAGAACTGCCTACATTACAAAGAACAGAATTAAAGTTGATCAACAGTGATGCTCACACAGTAAATCATTATGATGATTTAGAATGTAAACTGGAAGAGAGCAAGAACATATTTCCAAGAGTTATTTCTCTAAGAATTTTACCAAAAATTAATCTGTCTTCATGTTTGGTTTTGCCTTCTAAGTTAAGATGCTCGGTTTTGTAAATATCACTGTCATCCACTGTCATTCAAAAAGTAGTTTTCCATATCCTGTACGAAGATCCTTTCAGAGGTAGGTATTTTGGGGGCTCAAATTCACATGTAAAAGGAAGGCAGACTATTTAAGAGTATTCTCTTGTTTCAATTAGCCCCCTAAAATTAAGTTAAATGAACGAGGGAAAGTTAATTTCCTTATACATGACTCCAATATACTCATAGCTAAAATGCCATCCTATATAGCAATTTCATTTCTTCTATTATATTTGCTATAAATGGATTCATATAGAACCTCACTCTCATTTAATGTAGAAACCCTCCAAATTCCCCAAATATTTTGTTGGATAACAATTAACTTAGTTATTCCTGGATACCAATAATAGAGGAAGTTATGTCTGTTGTGTTATCATTGCCTCATCCACTGTCATTAATTTATTTTAAAGCATTCTATCTCCTGTACAAGATGCAGTCACTTGTGCTCAAATTCATATTAGCAAAGAAAACCATTTAAGAATATTTGAAGAACAAATTGTTGAAGGATTTGACAACTGGTTGGTGATAATACCAAAACATTGACATCTGTAATCTCACGTCATCTATGAGTGTTGGTCCTGTCTGGGCATTGTTTATAAAAGGATTAAAATAAGACTCACTATTCTTTTCTTTCAGTTTTTCTGAAAAATAATAAAAACACTAAAAATAGAGACAAACGTAAGGATATTTGTCAAAAAGTATAACAGAAGTTCAGGTAAATTCATTTACTCTTGGATAAACTCTTATTTACTTTTATTTTTACCATTCATACCTTGGTATTCGTATGTGCATGTCATATAGTCAAGAATTCACATTTCATAACTTATAGGTTAATAATAAATTCAAATAATCTGCTTCCCAAAGTTAGGTAACCAAAAAGCAAAATATTTGGTTTGTAATGTGAAGGCAAAGAGCTGAGATTGTGTTCATTCTATCATAAATTTGGCAAATGGATGAACATAAACAATTCATCTTCACCTACTGCTCTCTTTTTATGAGGAACAAACACATTCGGTATAAACATGCCAGCAATTAACTAGTAAAATGATACAGCTTCATTCAAATGGAATTAATGAGGGAAGTTATTTATTTATATATAATGTCAAGGCATTTATTGCTATATTATCATATCATATAACATTATCATTTCTTAAATAATATTCTATTTATTTGGATTAATGTTATTGCTCGATTTCAATGAATATATAAATTCAACATATTCCCCTCATGTTTCCTTTGGATAACATTTAAATTTAATATTAATGAACGTGAATCATGGAAGAAATTCTGATTATTATTATTTTATTTAAAGATCATTTATCAGGAGCTCATACAGCTTCTAAAACAATCCCTATATAATTGTATGAAGCATATTTGTACATATGTTTCCATCATTATTTTCTAGACCATTACTTTGTCAAGCCCTTGGTTACAGCTCCTCTTCTTTCCCTCCTTCCCCAATCACCCCACCATCATTTCCCCTTGAGGTATTATAAATAATTATTATTTTCATGTCGTTTTTCCATCATTTTATTGGGTACTCATACAACTCTTATCATGAGCCACACATCCATCCATTTTGTGAAGCACTTTTGTACATTTGTTGGCTTAATCATTTTCAAAGCACTTTCTTTCTACTTCAGCACTAGCTATCAGATTCTCCTTTTTTCTCCCATCTCCTCTACCTCTCCTCCCTCATGAAACCTTGATAGTTTATAAATTATTATTAGTTTTCATGTCTTACATTAACCGATGTCTCACTTTGTCCATTGCCCTGCGAGGGGATTATATATGGATCATTGTGATTTGTTCCTCATTTATCCCCTCATCTTCCCCTTACTGTCCTGGTATGGCTACTCTCAATATTGATGCTGAGGAGTTTATCTCTTCTGGTATTCCTGGGTTTCCATCTCTTATCTGTACCCATGCACATGCTCTGGTCTAGCCTGGTTTATAAGGTACCATTCGGGTCATGAAAGTGGGGCAGAGGAAGCATTAAAGAACTAGAGGAAAGTTGTATGTTTTATAGGTGCTAAACTGCATATTGCCGCACTGCATATTGTGTAAGTGTTATGTCCAATTTCCTAGAGATGGTTTTAGGGTCTCCACTCCATGCCACTCCTCATTTACAATGATATATATTTTTGTTCTGGTCTTTGATGTCTGATACCTGATCCAATCGACGCCTCATGATCACACAGGCTGGTGTCCTTTATCCCCGGTGCTCTAAGATGTGAATGCAACATACTGGCATGAAGCAGGGAACCAATAGAGAGGTCTGAGGGACCAGCCCCAATACAAACTATGTGGACAGCATCCCGCCACCCCCATTCCCCAGAATAATTCACTTCAGAGCACAAGACTGAAACTACAGCTCAGGGAGAGGAACATATCTAATCAGAGCACACAAAAGCAGACTAAGGTGAAGGGAGAGAGAAAGGAGCACATTATAGCACACCAAAAACTGAGGGTGATATTCCTGCTCCGAGCAGCCAATGCACAGAGAGTATCATAGGGCCGGCCCCACCACGAGATAAGATGTCCCTCAGTGACCCATGGTGCCATAGGGGACAACAATGGAGACACAGTTTGAGAACTGTGACTCTTCTGACCCCACAACACCTCCACAAAACATTAAGTGTGTGCAATAGAATAGCAATGGGAGCATATCAATGAAGTCCCTGGGGAATACAAAAAGTAGACTGTGGGGTAAGGGTGTGGCACCCCATCAACTCTACCGAAAGTAAAGGTCAAGAAACAGACCTTGAACTATTTATAGCATTGGTTCTCAACCTTCCGAATGCCAACACCCTTTAATACAGTTCCGTATGTTGTGGTGACTCCCCAATCATAAAATTATTTTCATTGCTACTCGTAACTATAATTTTGCTACTGTTATGAATCAGGTGACCCCTGTGAAAGGGTCGCAACCCACAGGTTGAGGACCGCTGATTTATAGGCTTCTTTTTTTTTTTTCTGTCGTAGGATTTTGTTCTTGTTTTCTTTTGTTGCTTTGTTTTGCTCCATCTTTTTGTGTGTGTATATTATTATCTCTGCATGTTATCTAGACGGGATAAACCATCTGGTAGAGAATTCAACAGGACTGATGATCTGAGGGGACATACAAGAGCAGGAGGCGGGGAAAGGAAGTGAGTGTTAACAAACCCAGGGACAAGGGAACAACAAGTGATCTAAAATCAAGGAGGGTGTAGGAGGCCTGGTAGGACTTGACTAAGGACGATCTAACTAAGAGGAACTACTGAAACTCAAATGAAGGCTGAACATGATAGTAGGAAAGTAAAAGGAAATAGAGGAAAGAATTAGGAGGCAAACAGTATTAATGGAGGTCCAACTACAGGCATGTACATATGTAAGTATATTTTTATATGATGAAGAAAGAGATCTATGTACATATATTTATATGTTTAGTATCAAGGTAACAGATGAACATTGGGCCTCTAATCAAGTACTCCCTCAACACAGAACACTTTGTTTTAATAATCTGTCATTCAGCAATGCTCACTTTCCTGACAAGATCGCTGAAGACAAAATTGGTGCATAAGAAAATGTGGTGAGGAAAGCTGATGGTGCCATCATATCAAAAGATATAGCACTGGGGCCTGAAAGCTTGAATAAACAAGTGGCCATCTAGTAGAGATGCAAGAAAGTGCACCTGGAAGAAACAGATCAGCCTGATTTTTGTATTGTCACTGTGTTATCCACTGTCATTAATAATAAAAAATAATAATAAGCTATCCATTTTCAGTCAAAGAAATGTATCACTTGTGCTTCAACTCAAATGTCAAAAATGTTAAAGAATATTTGGGGCATAATTAGTCACTAAATTTGGCAGCCAGTTGAATGATCATGCAAAAGTAATAAATCTCAATCTTACATCATCTAAGTTATTGGTCCTCCCTGAGCATTGTCTGCGAAATTTTCTAAACGTTCATCAAATTGCGCTTGAGAAAAATTGTGGAAGGAAATTATTGGTCCTCCATGAGCATTGTTTGTAAATGGATGAAAATGATACTCACCATTCTCGTCTTTCAATTTTCCTGAAAAGTAATAGAAACACAAATAATAGAGGCATCAGTATGGATAATTTTCAGAGAATAGCAGAAGTTTAATTATTTAGTTTACTCATGCAAAAACCCTTATTTACTTGTATTTTTTTACCATTAATACCCAGGTCTCCATATGTACATGTCCTGTAGTCAAGGACTAACATTGCATTACTTATGTATATTAATAATAATTTAAAATCATCTAGTTCATAACTAGAGGTTACAAAACACAAAATATGATTTCACTTATAATGTGAAGTTTTTGGCCTCATTACCTGGACTGTGTTACTACAATAATAAATTTGACATGTGGATGACATAATTAATTCATCATCACACACTGTTCAAATTTTATGGTTAACAAACACATTCAGGAAATCATTCCAGGAATTCACTAATAACATAATACAACTTCTTTCAAATGAGAATTATAAGGATAGGTATTTGCTTAAACACACCTTCATAGCTACACTATCATATCATATAACAGTATCATTTCTTAAATAATATTCTCTATATATTGATTGATGTGGACACTCTCTCAATTAAGCTAGAAACAACATATTCCCCTCATTATTTCTTTGCATAACAATTAAATTAAATAATCATTAATGTGACCATGGAAGAATCTCTTATATATATATTTTTGTCACTTTGTCACCACTGTCACTACAAAGTAAGAAAATAAATAAAGTTTTCCTGTTTCTGTCAAAGATTGGTGTCATTTGTTCGAAATCATATGTTAAAAGAAAAATATTTCTGAAATATTTGGGGCAAAATGAGTCGCTGGATTTGGAACTGGTTGAATGATCATGACATTTACCCTTCTTTTTCTTCCCTTTTCCTGAAAAACCTAAAAAATACAAAGAATAAAGACACCATTAAGGGTGATTTTCAAAAAGAATAATATTTATTCAAGCAAATTAGTTTACACTTGGATAAACTCTTATTTACTTTTATTTTTACCATTAATACCTAGGTATCCATATGTGCTTGTCATAGAATCAAGGACTGATATTTCAGTACTTAGGTATGTAAATAATAAACTCAAATCATTTAGTCTATAAGTTTAGGTTACCAAAATACAAAATAGTTTTTGGTTTGTAATGCTAAAACATTGGCCTCATTCAGCTAAGATTGTGTTCATTCTATCATATATATTGGCATATGGAAGAACATAATCAATTCATCTTCACCCACTGTTTTCTGTTTATGATTAACAAATACATCCAGTAAAAACATGCTAATGATTTAATAGTAAAATAATACAGCTGTATTCAAATGAAACTAATAAGGAAATGCATACTTATACATAACTTCAACGTATTCATAGCAGCAGTACCCTATCATATAGAAGTATCATTTTTTAAATATTATTCTCTGTATTTGGATTAACGTAGATGCTCAATCTGCATTAATGAAGAAAGTCAACAGGTTCCCCGCCTTGTGTCTTTGGATAGCTTAATTGCTGGCTTCATGAAAGTAAATCACAGAAAAATTTATGATTTTTGTACTGTCACTGTGTCATCCAAAGTTATTAAAAAAATTAAAGATTTACATTTTATGTCAAAGATTGGTGCTACTTGTTCTCCAAGACATATATAAAAAGGAAACCTTTTAAGAATGTTTGGAGAACAATTTATCGCTGGATTTGTCAACTGGTGCAATGATAATTTCAAAGTAATAAATCTATAATCACACATTTTCTAGAAATGTTTTTTTTTCAAAGGCTCACAATTCTCTTCTTTTAATTTTTCTGAAAAATAACAAATAGAAATATGAAGGACCAAGATGAAACAACTGCATAAGTAACAGGGCTACAGTAAATTGTTTTATTCATGGAGAAACTTTGCATTTTGAAAATAATTTGTGATGCATAAGTGTTCAATTGTGAAACGGATACATTCAAAGGCAATACAAATGTGCTTTACATAACGGATGTATGTATGAACCACAATTATAGACCCAAAAAGGAATTAAAAAACAACATTCAAATAAACAGTAGTTTGGCCCACAGCAAAAATTATTAAATTAGACTATAAATCAGTAGAGAAGTTCTTTCCTAAAACAGAGGTAATAAATCTAAACAGACACTTGTGGAACAAAACCAGATATTCCAAACCACATACTATTGGAATTCAAGAAGGAAGAGAAAACTGAATTGGGTCGTAGGAGATTTTTCAGTTCAAGAGAGACTGAAAAAGGTCATACATTTTGTGAATCATTCAATGTGTAGCATTCAAGGAGCTCAGTGAAGTCTAAATAACATTAAACTTACTAAATGTTTCATACCTGGACAAAACACAATCAAAATTCTCAAAACTAAAATGAATGTGGGAAGGGAATGTAAACCAGCTAGAGTAAAACAAGATATTCCTACCAGGGAGATCTTATGAAAAATAGCAGCGTGTTGCAGATATTTCAGGCAAAAAAAAAAAAGAATTGGAGCATCCTCATTAAATTGAGGATGGAAAGTTTAGAACTACCGAACATAGTAATCTCGCCAGTGAACATGCACGTCAGGAATCAAGACAAGCCAAAGATATAAAAAACCCAAGATAATTATTCTCCAGGAAAATTTCTTCAAAGTGTCTCAAATTAAAGAAAATTTTTTCTGTATCTGTTGAAGAGATAGGAAACGGTATACATGTGTAGGAATAGGAAGAATAAATCATCAGTATGGAAAATAATTTTTTTAATGGACAAATGCAGGAGTTAGTATCTTTACATTCATTCATATATAAGGGACTGGGTAAGTAACTTTAATGATTTGTAAGCTATTTAAATTAATTTGTAATTGATTTCCATTTACTCCAATAGATATTTGTTTTGAAGATAATATATAAGTAATTTTTATCCCAACCTTGGTTTCTCATTGCTGTTTTTGATAATTTGGAGGCATTATTATCAACACATGGGCCATAAATAGAGTAAATTCTCTTTCCTCATATATTACTTCATTTGTAATATGCTACATTTATACAAAACTACATTTTTATGTACTATGTCTGCAATTTTTTTAAAACTTCACCAATCTAGTAGTAGAGAAGCATTATGGAAGGAATTTATTGGTCCTCCCTGAGCATTGCTTGTAAATGGATGAAAATGAGACGCACCATTGTCTTCTTTCAATTTTCCTGAAAAGTAATAGAAACCCAAATAAGAGAGGCATCAGTAAGTATAATTTTCACAGAATAACAGAAGTTTAAGTATTTACTATTCTCATGGAAAAACATTTATTTTATTTTTTACCATCAATACCTAGGTATCCATATGTACATGTCATATAGTCAAGGACTGACTTTTCAGTACTTAGGTATGTTAATAATAAACTCAAATCACCTAGTTCATAAACTTAGGTAACCCAAATACAAAACATGCTTTGGTTTGTAATGCTAAAGCAATGGCCTCATTAAGCTAAGATTGTGTTCATTCTATCATATATATTGGCATATGGAAGAACGTAATCAATTCATCTTCACCTACTGTTCTCTGTTTATGATTAACAAATACACCCAGTATAAACATGCCAGTGATTTAATGGTAATACAATACAGCAGATTTCAAAGGAAAGCTAAGGAAATGCATACTTATATGTAACTTCGAGGTATTCATAGCTACACTTCCATATCATGTACAAGTATCATTTTTAATAATATTCTCTGTATTTGGATTAATGTAGATACTCAATGTCAACTGACACAGAAAGTCTACAGGGTCCCCCTTTGTGTCTTTGGAAAGCTTAATTGCGGAAAAATTTATGACTTCTGTACTGTCACTGTGTTATCCACAATCAATAAAAATTAATCAAAGATTTACATTTTCTGTCAAAGATTGGTGTTACTTGTGCTCCAAGACATATATTAAAAGGAAACCATTTAAGAATGTTTGGAGCACAATTTATCGCTGGATTTGCCAACTGGTGCAATGATAATGCCAAGGTAATAAATCTATAATCACACATTTTCTAGAAATGTTTTTCTTTTCAAAGGCTCACCATTCTCTTCTTTTAATTTTCCTGAAAAATAACAAATAGAAATATGAAGGACCAAGATGAAACAACTGCATAAGTAACAGGGCTACAGTAAATTGTTTTATTCATGGAGAAACTTTGTTTTTTCAAAATAATTTGTGATGCCTAAGTGTTCAATTGTGAAACGGATACATTCAAAGGCAATACAAATGTGCTTTACTTAACGGATGTATGTGTGAACCAAAATTATAGAACCAAAAAAGAATTAAAAAACAACATTCCAATAAACTGTAGTTTGGACCACAGCAAAAATTATTAAATTAGATTATAAACCAGTAGAAAAGTTCTTTCCTAAAACAGAGGTAATCAATCTAAACAGACACTTGTGGAACAAAACCAGATATTCCAAACCACATACTATTGGAATTCAAGAAGGAAGAGAAAACTGAATTGGGTCGTAGGAGATATTTCAGTTCAAGAGAGACTGAAAAAGGTCATACATTTTGTGAATCATTCAATGTGTAGCATTCAAGGAGCTCAGTGAAGTCTAAATAACATTAAACTTACTAAATGTTTCATACCTGGACAAAACACAATCAAAATTCTCAAAACTAAAATGAATGTGGGTAGGGAATGTAAACCAGCTAGAGTAAAACAAGATATTCCTACCAGGGAGATCTTATGAAAAATAGCAGCGTGTTGCATATATTTCAGGCAAAAAAAAAAGAATTGGAGCATCCTCATTAAATTGAGGATGGAAAGTTTAGAACTACCGAACATAGTAATCTCGCCAGTGAACATGCACGTCAGGAATCAAGACAAGCCAAAGATATAAAAAACCCAAGATAATTATTCTCCAGGAAAATTTCTTCAAAGTGTCTCAAATTAAAGAAAATTTTTTCTGTATCTGTTGGAGAGATAGGAAACGGTATACATGTGTAGGAATAGGAAGAATAAATCATCAGTATGGAAAATAATTTTTTTTAATGGACAAATGCAGGAGTTAGTATCTTTACATTCATTCATATATAAGGGACTGGGTAAGTAACTTTAATGATTTGTAAGCTATTTAAATTAATTTGTAATTGATTTCCATTTACTCCAATAGATATTTGTTTTGAAGATAATATATAAGTAATTTTTATCCCAACCTTGGTTTCTCATTGCTGTTTTTGATAATTTGGAGGCATTATTATCAACACATGGGCCATAAATAGAGTAAATTCTCTTTCCTCATATATTACTTCATTTGTAATATGCTACATTTATACAAAACTACATTTTTATGTACTATGTCTGCAATTTTTTTAAAACTTCACCAATCAGGTAGTAGAGAAGCATTATGGAAGGAATTTATTGGTCCTCCCTGAGCATTGCTTGTAAATGGATGAAAATGAGACGCACCATTGTCTTCTTTCAATTTTCCTGAAAAGTAATAGAAACCCAAATAAGAGAGGCATCAGTAAGTATAATTTTCACAGAATAACAGAAGTTTAAGTATTTACTATTCTCATGGAAAAACATTTATTTTATTTTTTACCATCAATACCTAGGTATCCATATGTACATATCATATAGTCAAGGACTGACTTTTCAGTACTTAGGTATGTTAATAATAAACTCAAATCACCTAGTTCATAAACTTAGGTAACCCAAATACAAAACATGCTTTGGTTTGTAATGCTAAAGCAATGGCCTCATTAAGCTAAGATTGTGTTCATTCTATCATATATATTGGCATATGGAAGAACGTAATCAATTCATCTTCACCTACTGTTCTCTGTTTATGATTAACAAATACACCCAGTATAAACATGCCAGTGATTTAATGGTAATATAATACAGCAGATTTCAAAGGAAAGCTAAGGAAATGCATACTTATATGTAACTTCGAGGTATTCATAGCTACACTTCCATATCATGTACAAGTATCATTTTTAATAATATTCTCTGTATTTGGATTAATGTAGATACTCAATGTCAACTGACACAGAAAGTCTACAGGGTCCCCCTTTGTGTCTTTGGAAAGCTTAATTGCGGAAAAATTTATGACTTCTGTACTGTCACTGTGTTATCCACAATCAATAAAAATTAATCAAAGATTTACATTTTCTGTCAAAGATTGGTGCTACTTGTGCTCCAAGACATATATTAAAAGGAAACCATTTAAGAATGTTTGGAGCACAATTTATCGCTGGATTTGCCAACTGGTGCAATGATAATGCCAAGGTAATAAATCTATAATCACACATTTTCTAGAAATGTTTTTCTTTTCAAAGGCTCACCATTCTCTTCTTTTAATTTTCCTGAAAAATAACAAATAGAAATATGAAGGACCAAGATGAAACAACTGCATAAGTAACAGGGCTACAGTAAATTGTTTTATTCATGGAGAAACTTTGTTTTTTCAAAATAATTTGTGATGCCTAAGTGTTCAATTGTGAAACGGATACATTCAAAGGCAATACAAATGTGCTTTACTTAACGGATGTATGTGTGAACCAAAATTATAGAACCAAAAAAGAATTAAAAAACAACATTCCAATAAACTGTAGTTTGGACCACAGCAAAAATTATTAAATTAGATTATAAACCAGTAGAAAAGTTCTTTCCTAAAACAGAGGTAATCAATCTAAACAGACACTTGTGGAACAAAACCAGATATTCCAAACCACATACTATTGGAATTCAAGAAGGAAGAGAAAACTGAATTGGGTCGTAGGAGATATTTCAGTTCAAGAGAGACTGAAAAAGGTCATACATTTTGTGAATCATTCAATGTGTAGCATTCAAGGAGCTCAGTGAAGTCTAAATAACATTAAACTTACTAAATGTTTCATACCTGGACAAAACACAATCAAAATTCTCAAAACTAAAATGAATGTGGGTAGGGAATGTAAACCAGCTAGAGTAAAACAAGATATTCCTACCAGGGAGATCTTATGAAAAATAGCAGCGTGTTGCATATATTTCAGGCAAAAAAAAAAGAATTGGAGCATCCTCATTAAATTGAGGATGGAAAGTTTAGAACTACCGAACATAGTAATCTCGCCAGTGAACATGCACGTCAGGAATCAAGACAAGCCAAAGATATAAAAAACCCAAGATAATTATTCTCCAGGAAAATTTCTTCAAAGTGTCTCAAATTAAAGAAAATTTTTTCTGTATCTGTTGGAGAGATAGGAAACGGTATACATGTGTAGGAATAGGAAGAATAAATCATCAGTATGGAAAATAATTTTTTTAATGGACAAATGCAGGAGTTAGTATCTTTACATTCATTCATATATAAGGGACTGGGTAAGTAACTTTAATGATTTGTAAGCTATTTAAATTAATTTGTAATTGATTTCCATTTACTCCAATAGATATTTGTTTTGAAGATAATATATAAGTAATTTTTATCCCAACCTTGGTTTCTCATTGCTGTTTTTGATAATTTGGAGGCATTATTATCAACACATGGGCCATAAATAGAGTAAATTCTCTTTCCTCATATATTACTTCATTTGTAATATGCTACATTTATACAAAACTACATTTTTATGTACTATGTCTGCAATTTTTTTAAAACTTCACCAATCTAGTAGTAGAGAAGCATTATGGAAGGAATTTATTGGTCCTCCCTGAGCATTGCTTGTAAATGGATGAAAATGAGACGCACCATTGTCTTCTTTCAATTTTCCTGAAAAGTAATAGAAACCCAAATAAGAGAGGCATCAGTAAGTATAATTTTCACAGAATAACAGAAGTTTAAGTATTTACTATTCTCATGGAAAAACATTTATTTTATTTTTTACCATCAATACCTAGGTATCCATATGTACATGTCATATAGTCAAGGACTGACTTTTCAGTACTTAGGTATGTTAATAATAAACTCAAATCACCTAGTTCATAAACTTAGGTAACCCAAATACAAAACATGCTTTGGTTTGTAATGCTAAAGCAATGGCCTCATTAAGCTAAGATTGTGTTCATTCTATCATATATATTGGCATATGAAAGAACGTAATCAATTCATCTTCACCTACTGTTCTCTGTTTATGATTAACAAATACACCCAGTATAAACATGCCAGTGATTTAATGGTAATATAATACAGCAGATTTCAAAGGAAAGCTAAGGAAATGCATACTTATATGTAACTTCGAGGTATTCATAGCTACACTTCCATATCATGTACAAGTATCATTTTTAATAATATTCTCTGTATTTGGATTAATGTAGATACTCAATGTCAACTGACACAGAAAGTCTACAGGGTCCCCCTTTGTGTCTTTGGAAAGCTTAATTGCGGAAAAATTTATGACTTCTGTACTGTCACTGTGTTATCCACAATCAATAAAAATTAATCAAAGATTTACATTTTCTGTCAAAGATTGGTGCTACTTGTGCTCCAAGACATATATTAAAAGGAAACCATTTAAGAATGTTTGGAGCACAATTTATCGCTGGATTTGCCAACTGGTGCAATGATAATGCCAAGGTAATAAATCTATAATCACACATTTTCTAGAAATGTTTTTCTTTTCAAAGGCTCACCATTCTCTTCTTTTAATTTTCCTGAAAAATAACAAATAGAAATATGAAGGACCAAGATGAAACAACTGCATAAGTAACAGGGCTACAGTAAATTGTTTTATTCATGGAGAAACTTTGTTTTTTCAAAATAATTTGTGATGCCTAAGTGTTCAATTGTGAAACGGATACATTCAAAGGCAATACAAATGTGCTTTACTTAACGGATGTATGTGTGAACCAAAATTATAGAACCAAAAAAGAATTAAAAAACAACATTCCAATAAACTGTAGTTTGGACCACAGCAAAAATTATTAAATTAGATTATAAACCAGTAGAAAAGTTCTTTCCTAAAACAGAGGTAATAAATCTAAACAGACACTTGTGGAACAAAACCAGATATTCCAAACCACATACTATTGGAATTCAAGAAGGAAGAGAAAACTGAATTGGGTCGTAGGAGATATTTCAGTTCAAGAGAGACTGAAAAAGGTCATACATTTTGTGAATCATTCAATGTGTAGCATTCAAGGAGCTCAGTGAAGTCTAAATAACATGAAACTTACTAAATGTTTCATACCTGGACAAAACACAATCAAAATTCTCAAAACTAAAATGAATGTGGGAAGGGAATGTAAACCAGCTAGAGTAAAACAAGATATTCCTACCAGGGAGATCTTATGAAAAATAGCAGCGTGTTGCAGATATTTCAGGCAAAAAAAAAAAGAATTGGAGCATCCTCATAAATTGAGGATGGAAAGTTTAGAACTACCGAACATAGTAATCTCGCCAGTGAACATGCATGTCAGGAATCAAGACAAGCCAAAGATATAAAAAACCCAAGATAATTATTCTCCAGGAAAATTTCTTCAAAGTGTCTCAAATTAAAGAAAATTTTTTCTGTATCTGTTGGAGAGATAGGAAACGGTATACATGTGTAGGAATAGGAAGAATAAATCATCAGTATGGAAAATAATTTTTTTAATGGACAAATGCAGGAGTTAGTATCTTTACATTCATTCATATATAAGGGACTGGGTAAGTAACTTTAATGATTTGTAAGCTATTTAAATTAATTTGTAATTGATTTCCATTTACTCCAATAGATATTTGTTTTGAAGATAATATATAAGTAATTTTTATCCCAACCTTGGTTTCTCATTGCTGTTTTTGATAATTTGGAGGCATTATTATCAACACATGGGCCATAAATAGAGTAAATTCTCTTTCCTCATATATTACTTCATTTGTAATATGCTACATTTATACAAAACTACATTTTTATGTACTATGTCTGCAATTTTTTTAAAACTTCACCAATCAGGTAGTAGAGAAGCATTATGGAAGGAATTTATTGGTCCTCCCTGAGCATTGCTTGTAAATGGATGAAAATGAGACGCACCATTGTCTTCTTTCAATTTTCCTGAAAAGTAATAGAAACCCAAATAAGAGAGGCATCAGTAAGTATAATTTTCACAGAATAACAGAAGTTTAAGTATTTACTATTCTCATGGAAAAACATTTATTTTATTTTTTACCATCAATACCTAGGTATCCATATGTACATATCATATAGTCAAGGACTGACTTTTCAGTACTTAGGTATGTTAATAATAAACTCAAATCACCTAGTTCATAAACTTAGGTAACCCAAATACAAAACATGCTTTGGTTTGTAATGCTAAAGCAATGGCCTCATTAAGCTAAGATTGTGTTCATTCTATCATATATATTGGCATATGAAAGAACGTAATCAATTCATCTTCACCTACTGTTCTCTGTTTATGATTAACAAATACACCCAGTATAAACATGCCAGTGATTTAATGGTAATATAATACAGCAGATTTCAAAGGAAAGCTAAGGAAATGCATACTTATATGTAACTTCGAGGTATTCATAGGTACACTCCCATATCATGTACAAGTATCATTTTTAATAATATTCTCTGTATTTGGATTAATGTAGATACTCAATGTCAACTGACACAGAAAGTCTACAGGGTCCCCCTTTGTGTCTTTGGATAGCTTAATTGCGGAAAAATTTATGACTTCTGTACTGTCACTGTGTTATCCACAATCAATAAAAATTAATCAAAGATTTACATTGTCTGTCAAAGATTGGTGCTACTTGTGCTCCAAGACATATATTAAAAGGAAACCATTTAAGAATGTTTGGAGCACAATTTATCGCTGGATTTGCCAACTGGTGCAATGATAATGCCAAGGTAATAAATCTATAATCACACATTTTCTAGAAATGTTTTTCTTTTCAAAGGCTCACCATTCTCTTCTTTTAATTTTCCTGAAAAATAACAAATAGAAATATGAAGGACCAAGATGAAACAACTGCATAAGTAACAGGGCTACAGTAAATTGTTTTATTCATGGAGAAACTTTGTTTTTTCAAAATAATTTGTGATGCCTAAGTGTTCAATTGTGAAACGGATACATTCAAAGGCAATACAAATGTGCTTTACATAACGGATGTATGTGTGAACCAAAATTATAGAACCAAAAAAGAATTAAAAAACAACATTCCAATAAACTGTAGTTTGGACCACAGCAAAAATTATTAAATTAGATTATAAACCAGTAGAAAAGTTCTTTCCTAAAACAGAGGTAATAAATCTAAACAGACACTTGTGGAACAAAACCAGATATTCCAAACCACATACTATTGGAATTCAAGAAGGAAGAGAAAACTGAATTGGGTCGTAGGAGATATTTCAGTTCAAGAGAGACTGAAAAAGGTCATACATTTTGTGAATCATTCAATGTGTAGCATTCAAGGAGCTCAGTGAAGTCTAAATAACATTAAACTTACTAAATGTTTCATACCTGGACAAAACACAATCAAAATTCTCAAAACTAAAATGAATGTGGGAAGGGAATGTAAACCAGCTAGAGTAAAACAAGATATTCCTACCAGGGAGATCTTATGAAAAATAGCAGCGTGTTGCAGATATTTCAGGCAAAAAAAAAAAAGAATTGGAGCATCCTCATTAAATTGAGGATGGAAAGTTTAGAACTACCGAACATAGTAATCTCGCCAGTGAACATGCACGTCAGGAATCAAGACAAGCCAAAGATATAAAAAACCCAAGATAATTATTCTCCAGGAAAATTTCTTCAAAGTGTCTCAAATTAAAGAAAATTTTTTCTGTATCTGTTGGAGAGATAGGAAACGGTATACATGTGTAGGAATAGGAAGAATAAATCATCAGTATGGAAAATAATTTTTTTAATGGACAAATGCAGGAGTTAGTATCTTTACATTCATTCATATATAAGGGACTGGGTAAGTAACTTTAATGATTTGTAAGCTATTTAAATTAATTTGTAATTGATTTCCATTTACTCCAATAGATATTTGTTTTGAAGATAATATATAAGTAATTTTTATCCCAACCTTGGTTTCTCATTGCTGTTTTTGATAATTTGGAGGCATTATTATCAACACATGGGCCATAAATAGAGTAAATTCTCTTTCCTCATATATTACTTCATTTGTAATATGCTACATTTATACAAAACTACATTTTTATGTACTATGTCTGCAATTTTTTTAAAACTTCACCAATCTAGTAGTAGAGAAGCATTATGGAAGGAATTTATTGGTCCTCCCTGAGCATTGCTTGTAAATGGATGAAAATGAGACGCACCATTGTCTTCTTTCAATTTTCCTGAAAAGTAATAGAAACCCAAATAAGAGAGGCATCAGTAAGTATAATTTTCACAGAATAACAGAAGTTTAAGTATTTACTATTCTCATGGAAAAACATTTATTTTATTTTTTACCATCAATACCTAGGTATCCATATGTACATGTCATATAGTCAAGGACTGACTTTTCAGTACTTAGGTATGTTAATAATAAACTCAAATCACCTAGTTCATAAACTTAGGTAACCCAAATACAAAACATGCTTTGGTTTGTAATGCTAAAGCAATGGCCTCATTAAGCTAAGATTGTGTTCATTCTATCATATATATTGGCATATGGAAGAACGTAATCAATTCATCTTCACCTACTGTTCTCTGTTTATGATTAACAAATACACCCAGTATAAACATGCCAGTGATTTAATGGTAATATAATACAGCAGATTTCAAAGGAAAGCTAAGGAAATGCATACTTATATGTAACTTCGAGGTATTCATAGCTACACTTCCATATCATGTACAAGTATCATTTTTAATAATATTCTCTGTATTTGGATTAATGTAGATACTCAATGTCAACTGACACAGAAAGTCTACAGGGTCCCCCTTTGTGTATTTGGAAAGCTTAATTGCGGAAAAATTTATGACTTCTGTACTGTCACTGTGTTATCCACAATCAATAAAAATTAATCAAAGATTTACATTTTCTGTCAAAGATTGGTGCTACTTGTGCTCCAAGACATATATTAAAAGGAAACCATTTAAGAATGTTTGGAGCACAATTTATCGCTGGATTTGCCAACTGGTGCAATGATAATGCCAAGGTAATAAATCTATAATCACACATTTTCTAGAAATGTTTTTCTTTTCAAAGGCTCACCATTCTCTTCTTTTAATTTTCCTGAAAAATAACAAATAGAAATATGAAGGACCAAGATGAAACAACTGCATAAGTAACAGGGCTACAGTAAATTGTTTTATTCATGGAGAAACTTTGTTTTTTCAAAATAATTTGTGATGCCTAAGTGTTCAATTGTGAAACGGATACATTCAAAGGCAATACAAATGTGCTTTACTTAACGGATGTATGTGTGAACCAAAATTATAGAACCAAAAAAGAATTAAAAAACAACATTCCAATAAACTGTAGTTTGGACCACAGCAAAAATTATTAAATTAGATTATAAACCAGTAGAAAAGTTCTTTCCTAAAACAGAGGTAATAAATCTAAACAGACACTTGTGGAACAAAACCAGATATTCCAAACCACATACTATTGGAATTCAAGAAGGAAGAGAAAACTGAATTGGGTCGTAGGAGATATTTCAGTTCAAGAGAGACTGAAAAAGGTCATACATTTTGTGAATCATTTAATGTGTAGCATTCAAGGACCTCAGTGAAGTCTAAATAACATTAAACTTACTAAATGTTTCATACCTGGACAAAACACAATCAAAATTCTCAAAACTAAAATGAATGTGGGAAGGGAATGTAAACCAGCTAGAGTAAAACAAGATATTCCTACCAGGGAGATCTTATGAAAAATAGCAGCGTGTTGCAGATATTTCAGGCAAAAAAAAAAGAATTGGAGCATCCTCATTAAATTGAGGATGGAAAGTTTAGAACTACCGAACATAGTAATCTCGCCAGTGAACATGCACGTCAGGAATCAAGACAAGCCAAAGATATAAAAAACCCAAGATAATTATTCTCCAGGAAAATTTCTTCAAAATGTCCACCAAAGTGTCTCAAATTAAAGAAAATTTTTTCTGTATCTGTTGGTGAGATAGGAAAAGGTACACAAGTGTAGGAATAAGAAGAATAAATCATCAGTATGGAAAATAATTTTTTAATGGATAAATGCAGGAGTTAGTATCTTTACATTCATTCATATAAAAGGGACTGGGTGAGTAACTTTAATGATTTGGAAGCTATTTAAATTAATTTGTAATTGATTTCCATTTACTCCAATAGATATTTGTTTTGAAGATAATATATAAGTAATTTTTTTCCCAACCTTGGTTTCTCATTGCTGTTTTTGATAATTTGGAGGCATTATTATCAATACACGGGCCATAAATGGAGTAAATTCTCTTTCCTCATATATTACTTCATTTGTAATATGCTACATTTATACAAAACTACATTTTTATGTACTATGTCTGCAATTTTTTTAAAACTTCACCAAACTAGTAGTAGAGAAGCATTATGGAAGGAATTTATTGGTCCTCCCTGAGCATTGCTTGTAAATGGATGAAAATGAGACGCACCATTGTCTTCTTTCAATTTTCCTGAAAAGTAATAGAAACCCAAATAAGAGAGGCATCAGTAAGTATAATTTTCACAGAATAACAGAAGTTTAAGTATTTACTATTCTCATGGAAAAACATTTATTTTATTTTTTACCATCAATACCTAGGTATCCATATGTACATGTCATATAGTCAAGGACTTACTTTTCAGTACTTAGGTATGTTAATAATAAACTCAAATCACCTAGTTCATAAACTTAGGTAACCCAAATACAAAACATGCTTTGGTTTGTAATGCTAAAGCAATGGCCTCATTAAGCTAAGATTGTGTTCATTCTATCATATATATTGGCATATGGAAGAACGTAATCAATTCATCTTCACCTACTGTTCTCTGTTTATGATTAACAAATACACCCAGTATAAACATGCCAGTGATTTAATGGTAATATAATACAGCAGATTTCAAAGGAAAGCTAAGGAAATGCATACTTATATGTAACTTCGAGGTATTCATAGCTACACTTCCATATCATGTACAAGTATCATTTTTAATAATATTCTCTGTATTTGGATTAATGTAGATACTCAATGTCAATTGACACAGAAAGTCTACAGGGTCCCCCTTTGTGTCTTTGGATAGCTTAATTGTGGAAAAATATATGACTTCTGTACTGTCACTGTGTCATTCACAGTCAATAAAAAAAATCAAAGATTTGTATTTTCTGTCAAAGATTGGTGTAACCTGTGCTCCAAGACATATATTAAAAGAAAACCATTTAAGAATTTTTGCAGCACAACTTATCGCTGGTTTTGCCAACTGGCGCAATGATAATGCCAAGGTAATAAATCTAGGTTCACACATTCTGTAGAAATGTTTTTTTTTCTTTTAAAAGACTCACCATGATCTTCGTTTATTACGTCTGAAAAATAACAAATAGAAATATGAAGGACCAAGAGGAAACAACTCCATATGTAACAGAGCTACAGTAAATTGTTTTATTCATGGAGAAACTTTGTGTTTTCAAAATAGTTTGCGATATGTAAATTTTAAATTGTGCAACTCATACATTCAAAGGTCGTACAATTGTGCTTTACAAAATTGATGTATGTATGAACCACAATTTTAGAACCAAAAAGAATAAGAAAGCAACATTCAAATAAACAGTAGTTTGGACCACAATAACATGTTGAAACTAGATGATAAGTCAATAGAAAAGTTTCTAACAACTTCCAATTTCATAGGCACATCCTTTGTACATTCCATGTTCTCATTAGGAGTAGATTTTTACCCATGTTACTTGTCACCTTGAATTGTATCCCATCAATAAATGAAGATCCGGAAACTTTCACTTACAGAACTTTTATTCCATTCACAAGGACACTGTGTTTTAATAGAGGGTCAGCATAAAAGAGCTAAATCCTCAATGATATGGACTGACAGGGGTTGTACTTGTGGGTTCCAATATGACAATAATTTTGAGAATTGGAGCAGGACCAGGCATTGCTTTCCTTTGATTTACATAGGGTAACTATGACTCACAGCTATCACCATGCCACCAACAATTACAAAAATAGCATAATATTTATAAAAATTTTAACTTTAAATATAGTAGTTGATAGTAGTAAAGGGAAACCATCTTGTACATAAAAATACAACAACCAAAACTCTCTATATATTTCAATATTCTTGCTGGTATTAATTTAAAAATATGCTTGCTTTAAATACAAATAAATTTGGAGTTAATATAAAAATTCAGTATCATATTCTTCCATGACTAAATTTAAGCACAATTCAGGGGTGGTGTGCAGAGAAAAGTGAAACAATTTTAAATTGCCAGTAATACAATTTAATTTGAAAAATAAAATATATTAATCTATTTTTCACAATGAAAGTGTATGTGTTCTTGAAATTATGAAAACAGAAAGAAAACTATATCTGATATTGTTCTTCCTTTGAAGCTTATGCAACTGAGGTTTGCAGATATTACCTGTTCATGAATTTCATCTGTTATTGTAATAACACTTACACACACACTCAGACCTGAAAACAATCAAATATCTATGAGATATAGAGGAGCCCAAGTGGTATAGTGGGCAACACAGTAAACTACTATTCAGAAGATTCGCAGTTCCAGCCCACTAGCCACTCTGTGGAAGGAGATGAGGCCATTCTCCTAACGATTTAAAGTTAAGGAATCTTCAACAGGCACTTCTATCCTGTCATATAAGGCCACTATGTGTCAGATTTTAAAAGAAAAAATAAGGTTTTCAGATAGTGGGAAGTTTATATGCTTTCTCTCGTTTGTAGGGTTTTTAAGGCCCAAGAGTAGCATTATTGAAGTAAAGTAGTCCTATGATTGATTCCAAAACACTTTATGTATTTCATTGCCACTATCCCAACTGTGGCATAAGTGTGACAGAATAAACAAATTAAAAATGTAAACAGTGTTACTTTTAGCAGTTTATCTACTTATGTGCCCAAGAGACAGATCAAAGATACTAACAACCTCATGGTAAAGTACTTTCTCAGCACAACCTTTCTCTATGTTGTCTAAATAATTGAAGTTGAGAGATGATTATGCACATTTTCCATATATGTTTTTAGACTTTGTAAAAATATCTAGTTAAAATGATTTGTGGAGCCCCACATCACTCATTATGATTTATTGATTTTGTTTTGTTTTGTCGTTTCTGTTGTTTTAGCTTTGTTCAGGATTTATTTTCACTACATGCCACATACACAAGATATAAATGTTTTCAAAACATCTTGCTAGAGGAAAGAAAAGAATACAAAGTATTATGAAATCTTATTTCTTTATGTTATAATATGACTTTTAAAGGCTTGGTCATTCCTTACTTCTCATTGTTTCACCATTGAAAATTTAACATGAATAGAGTTTTAATAATGACCAGAGCTCATATCAAACGATGTTAGGCCATTAGGCCAGAAAAGAGAGACAAATGGAAAGTCTATCTCAATGTATCAATTTTTTTCAAGTTAGACAAATGTTTTATAAAACGTATAGCTTGATATAGTTATATTTAAAGAATTTTTAAAACTTTATTTAACAACCCATGAGAATGCCTCAGTTATATAAAAAACTTGGTCAAATTGTTTCTCACTGTCTCAATGAGAAGTGCTTACGTACTTCTTTGGACTCCCATTATTTAACAATGCTTTTCATGACTTATTAGATTCAAATGTATAATTACTTTATATTTGGTTTAGAGTTTACTCCAAGAACACCCAAATAGTGCACATTAAAATATATTTAAAGGCATTTTGATAACCTTCTACAGTTCTTTGGCAAAGTACTTATCAATAGCAGCTTTGATTTTATTTTATTATTTTCTTTTTATTCAGGATGATTAAGTTTCACAAGTTGATTGAGGATTACCTTTGAATTTTAATCATCAACCTTCTCAGGTGTCAATTTATATTTAGATATATATTTAAATAAATTCTGTTCTCAGGACATACAGAAAAGGATGAATTGAGAATTCCCTAAGTGTTTAAATTGTGAATCTTGAGCAGAAGAGAAGTGCAGGATGCAAAGTACGTGGGAAACATGCTATCCAGAAGTATGACAGATGGGGGGGATCTCTGGGGATATGCTCACACATATATCCTTATAATTATATATATATGCCTATATATATCGCCACTGCCATTGAGTACACTGTGACTCATAATGAACATCTAGGGCAGAGTAGAATTGCTATAAATCCTTATGGGATAAGAAAACTTCATCTTTCTCCCTAGAAGAAAAGAGGAACTAGACGGAGGTGGATACTAAAGCAATATATGAAAGTAAATTTAAAATAATATCTCTATTAAGGTTCCAATTCTTATCTTAAAAATGCATGCATACACACATCCAAATGCTATCAAGTGAGGACTAGTAGCTGCTCCAGGTACAGCAGAACCAAATTCTGGCCCTGCACCATCCTCACAATCATTTTTATGTGTGGACCCATTGTTGTAGCCACCGCATCAATCCATTGCCTTTGACCTTCCACTTTATCAAGCATGATGACAAATATCCAGGACAGTTCATTTAAAAAGGAGATAAAATGGGAAGTGAGGCTAAGTAGGTCGAACAAGAACAGATTCAGCAATTCAGATTTGTGCCCTGGTTCTTATAATAATATTCTTAGAAGCACTAGGAATATACATTCATGCACACATATGCACACCAGCACTAACGAAAATTTAGTAATCAAAGTAAAACTCACCCTTACATAGACAACACCCCATTGTTTGAATCACCAGCTCAGGAGGGACTCAGTCGGATTTCTGTAGCTCCTGGCCCAAGGAGTATTTTCAGATTCTTTTGTTCTGCGCTCTCTGTCACTGCCGGAAATGTTCTTATGATAGCTATGCAGTTAGTGAAAGAAAGAACCTTGCCGGGGGTAAAATACATGAGTCAAAGATAAGTTTCTGTCACATAAGCCAAATCTGTGGAGTTAGCTTCGTAACAGGAAAGAAAGCTGTGGACTATGACCCTTTTGGGACCATAAAGCAATATTTTATTTGCAGTTGTTAATATGCTCATTTGAGTGCATACACAAACAATGAAACGATCAACTGAACAATTGCAGGCCTGGTTTTTGCCTTTTATTTTCAGATATGTCCACTCAATGAGGCCGATTAATCCAGGAAAAGAATTAAATTTTCTGTTCATTAGTCAATATTTGCAGACCAAAAAAAAAGTAAGACCAGTTAAAAATGCTGGGGTGCACTGTTCCTCCCTACGCCCCTATTTTGCCTGTGATTCAAGTTCCTTTTTCCAAGGCCTCTCTTCTGAATTCCACATTCCTCCTTGGACTCATTGACCTTTTTTTTTTTTTTTTGGCATGCAAAGTTCCATGATCTTTTTTATTATTATTAAATACTTTTATTGGGGGTTCTTATCACAATCCATACATTCATCAAATGTGTCAAGCACAATTGCACACATGCTGCCATCATCATTTTCAAAGCATTCTCTTCCAACTTGAGGCCCTGATATCAGCTCCCCAGTTCTTCGCCCTGCCTCACCTGCCTGCCCTCCCTCATGAATCCTTGATAAGTTATAGATTATTATTTTCGTATCTTACATCTTCCTCTGTCTCCCCTCACCAACTTTTCCATTGTTTGTTTCACTGGGAGGGGGTTATAGCTTGATCCTTGTGGTCGATTCCCCCTTTCTCCCCTAATCCTCCCCTGATCCTCCTGGTATCTCTACTCTCATTGTTGGCCCAGGGAGGTCTATCTATCCTGGATTCCCTGTGTTTTGGGCTCTTAATCAGCAAGCGGCCCTAGCTGAGAAGCAACAGAAACCACATGGAAGAAGCACACCAGTCTGTGTGATCACAAGGTGTTGATGGGATCAGGTACCAGGCATTTAAGACCCAGAACAAAATAATACCTAAGGTGAAGGGGTGGTGGTGGCAAAGCCCTTCGCTAGACAATTGGACATTCCCCTACAGAGGGGTGAAGGAAAATAATGAGCCAGTCAGGGTGCAGTATAGCACTGATGAAACACACAAGTTTCCTGTAGTTCTTTTCTTACTTCCTTCCCCCCACTATCATGATCTCACTTCTATCTTACAAATTGGATTAGATCTTCTGAACCTAGCCATGTGCTGGGCATAGATATTCCTGTGGGATCCTCTTTACATTTTAATCATCCTACACTAACCTATTTAGCTCTTCAGTGGAATCTTGTGGACTCCATCTTGTCCCTTATCTCTCCCGATTCTTCACTTAGATAGCTCTCTTGTTCTAGCAACATTTGCAGGTCCATCAATACCCAGAGGAGGCCTTCACTTTGTGTTTATTCTTTTTCACGACCTTGAAGAATCTTCATTCAGATCTGTATCTGACCCTCCATTTCATACCCTTATGTCATTATGTACCTATCCTGGAGTCTCTTTCTGAGCCAACACTCTAATATATTTTTCAGTATCTAAAACATTTCACAGTAATTTACTTCAAGGTTTAATGCTTTTCTCCCTCCATAAGGAGGTAAATGCCTCAAAAGAAGAGTTTGTATCTATTTTCATCACTTTGCTATTTTCAAAGTGTCTGTATATAATATAACTCAATATGTTTAAATGGAAAAATAAACTATTATTTTTAAATATTATTAAGTCCCCTGCTGGCATATTACACTTTGTAATATTTATTGCTCAACTTTGTTTTTTAAATCAGGCTTATTTCTCTGCCTTTTAGACTTTTGTTGCACAGGTAGGGACTCAAATTCTTATCTATTTAAATGAAATTCTGTCCCCTGTTGTCTATAATTTGAATTTTCTTTCACTTCTAGGTGATATAAAAGTATTGAGGATGCTGGCATAGGGAAGAATTACCTTCTATCATGTGCAATTATTTAGGGTAGAAAGGCAATCATGTTCCCACAATAATTTAAAATTACTACAGAGCCATAAACATGTTAATAAATAAGGAATATTTGAAATATTACTATAAATGAAACAATAGTTTCATTTTCAATTTCAATTGAACCTCAGAACCACATGCTTGCATTGAAAGAACAGCGTATGACTCCCTAGCTAAAGTTTCCTTACCACTGGTCTAGAACACTGTTGTATTTCTGTGCGTTGAATCAGTTCCAACTCGTAGTGACTCTATCTACCCAATGCCTGCTCCTGCACCATCGTCACAAATGTTGCTATATTTAATTCCACTTTTGTAGCTGCTCTATCTTATTCAGAGTCTTCTTCTTTTATACTGCCTTTCTATTTTACCCCAAATTACATCTTTTTCAATACTGTGTTGAAAGTTTCACCATTCTTGCTTCTAAAGAGAATTATGGCTATACTTCTTGCAAGGGAGATTTATCCATGATATGTTTAATATTCCTGGGCAATACCATAACTTCAATTAGTAAATTCTCAAACAATCTTCCTTATTCATTGTCTAACTTTCACCTAGGAGCTGGTTGATAATACCATAACTTGAATCAGGCACAGCTTCTTCAGATGGTTCACTAACTCAGATTATTTGCACAGCATAGAGATCACTTAAGTGTGTTAAATAAATATAGCTTGGATGTAGATCTTTACTGATTTTAAACAATGATACATTCCCTTATTCTGTTCCAGTGACTGCTTCCTGTACATGTACAGGTTGCTTATGAGCAAAATGAAATGTTCTGGAATTCCCATTATTTTCAGTGTTAACCATGGTTTGTTATGACTCACACATTTGAATGCTTTTGCCTACTCAATAAAAAACAAGTAAATATTCCTCTGGTATCAATTAATTAGCAATGATATCCCTTGTGCCAAGTTCTATTCTGAATCCAGCTTGAATTCCTGACAGCTCTCTACTAAAGCACTGCTGTAAACACTTCGGAATGATCTTTAACAAAATTTTACTTGAGTGTGGTATTAAATATATTGTTCCACAATTTGTGAATTCCTTGAAATGGGTACAAATATGGTCGATCAGGTAACTGTCTTCCAATTATCTTGGCATAGACGAATGAGTGCTTCCTGTGCTTTGTCAGCTTGTTCCAACATTGGTCTTACATTGATTCCTGGAGCCTTGTTTTCGTTAATGCGTTCATTGTAGGTTGAACTTATTACCATTGGTTCTTGATCTTATGCACCTTTAAAAATGATTGAACTTTGACCAGTTCTTTTAGTTGAGTGACTCTCTGCATTCCTTCCATCTTCTTATGATGCTTCCTGTATTTTCAACATTTTGCTCATGAAATCCTTCAAATATCACAACTTGAGGTTTGAAATTCCCCCTATTATTTTAGTTTGAGAAATGCTGAATATGTTCTTCCTTTTTTAACTTTCCGACTCCAGGTCTTTGCATATTTCATTGTAATACTCTATCTTATTGATCCGCTTTTTGAAGATTTCTGTTCTGCTCTTCTACTTTATGGTTTTCATTATATTTAGCTAGTCTACATTGAAAAATAAATTTCAATGATCTTTTCCAAATCTGCTTTGGTCTTTTCTTTGCTTCCATTCGTTTTGTTTCTTTCAGATGAAGTTTTTGTGAGTAAAAAATCCATTATAATAATTTCTGTTTTACTTTAATTCCTCCTTTTCTTTTTATTAAAAATCATTTTAATGGGGCTCATACAACTCTTATCATAATCATTACATACATCAATTGAGTAAAGTATTCTTATACATTTGTTGCCCTCATCATTCTCAAAATTGATCTTCTGCTTGGGTTCCTGCAATCAGCTTATTTTCATTTTTTCCCTCCCTCTCCCTCCCGACTCTCCCATCTCTCATGAACCCTTTATAATTTGTCAGTTATTATTTTATCTTATCTTACACTGCCTGTTATCTTCCTTTATCCACTTTCCTGTTGCCCATCCCCCAGAGAGGAGGTTATATGTAGATCTCCAAAATCGGTTCCCCTTTCTACCCCCATTCCCTCCTCATATCGCCACTCTCACTGTTGGTCCTGAGGGGTTCATCTGCCCTAGATTGCCTGTGTTTCCAGATCCCAACCCCACTGCTTTGCATCCTCTGGTCTAACCAGGTTTGCAAGGTAGAATTGGGATCATGAAGCATTTAAGACCTAGAGGAAGGGTGTGAGTCTCATTATTGCTACACTGAACCCTGAGTGACTCATCTCTTCCCCACTATTCCTCTGCAAGTGATGTCCAGTTGTCTACAGATGGGTATTGGGTCCTCATCATGCGCTCCCCCTCATTCATAATGATATGATTCCCCGCCCCCCGCCTTTGGTGCTTAAAATCTGGTCCCCTCAGCCCTTCATGATCACACATGTTGGTGTGCTGCTTCCATGTGGGCTTTGTTGCTTCTGGGCAGATGGCCGCGTGTTTACTTTCAAGCCTTTAAGACCCTAGACGCTATATCTCTTGATAGCCGGGAACCATCAGCCTTCTTCACCACACTTACTTATGCACATATTCATCTTCAGCATTTATGTGGGGAAGGCGATCACACAATGATGGTTTTTGTACTTTGGTGTCTGCTACCTGATCCCTTCAACACCTCATATTCACTTAGGCTTGTGTGCTTCTCCTCTGTGGGCTTTGTTGCTTCCAAGATAGATGGCCGCTTGTTTGCCTTCAAGCCTTTAAGACCCCAGTCGCTATATCTTTTTGATAGCCGGGCACCATCAGCTTTCTTCACCACGTTTGCTTATGCACATTTCTGTCTTCAGCGACCATGTTGGGAAGGTGGGTATCATGGAATGACAGTTTAGCTGAGCAAAGTGCGATTGTATTGAGGGAGTGCACGGAGGAGCCCAATGTCCACCTGCTACCCTACTACTGAATATATATATTTCCCCCATAATCATAAACATACTTACATATGTACATATCTGTATTTAGGCTTCTATGAATGCTCCTTGCCTCCTACTCCTTTTCTCTATTTCCCTACATTTTCCTCCTTCCCACTACCATGTTCAGCCTTCATTGTGGTTTCAGTACTTCCTCTCAGTTACCTTGCCCTTGTTCACTCCCTAAAAGTCCTCCTATCCCCTCCTTCCACTGGTTTTGAACCACTCGTTGTTCCCTTGTCCTTGTGTTGGCCAACACCTCAGCCATTCCCGTACCTCCCACACTCTCATGTCTCTCTGGTGTTGATGCTGTCAACGCCATGTGCTTATGTGCCAGTTGTTGTTGTCAAAGTCATTTGCATTTTTATGCACATATTGCTATATCTGCAGGTCCTCCTAGGTAAGATAGTCTGGACAAACAATGTGAGAAGAAAATAACAGGACCAGTGGTTAATGATATAAATTTGAGTAATCTTTGTATTAACTTGATTTCCTCGCAGGTATACAGATATGTCTTATCACAGACATCATTGTATTTCAAGACAGATCTTGAAATGTTCTTTTGATGACTTTGATGCCAGTCCTCTTGAATTTGTGATTCCTGGCACAGTACACCATGATTGTCTACCTTAATATGATCAATGCCAGTCCATTTCAGCCTTAAAAAATGATCTTTATATGTGTTTCATTTCCTTTTTATTTGTGGGGATTTCATTTCATTTTTGATGATTTTCAACTTTCACACATTCCACATTCTGATTATTAATTGATATTTGCAGATGTTTCTTCTACTTCTGAGTCATGCATCTATAGCAAATAAAGACCCTGAAGGTCTTACTTCATCCATGGCATTTTAGTCAATTCTGCTTTAAGGAGGGTGCTCTTTTCCATTTGTGTATTCAGTGTCTCCTAGCCTGAGCGCCTCATCTAATGGCACAGTATGTGACAACATTGTGCTTCCATTCATAGGGTTTTCAGTAGCATATCTCCCAGAAGTGGACAGTCTATTATTTCTGCGCTTCTACTTAAGGCTGGAAACTCCAATGAAATCTACTCACCATCAGTGATCCTATTCATATTTGAAATACTAGTGGCTTAGCCTGCAGAATCACAGCAACATGTAACCCACCCTAATAAAACAGACTGGCATATGAGTGGTGGATCAGCTGGACTAAGACTTCAAAATTAGGCACTGTTGCAGTCCAGTCCCCCAGAGATTGAATTTTTGTTAAAGAAAGGCTCCACATGACTTTCAAATATTCATTTTTGCATTTCTTTGGTCTGAGACATGAGGGCATCATTCATATATAGTCATCACAAGAATATGGTCTGTTTTCCTGAGAGAAATCCAATACAATGGCAAAGTTCTCAATGAAATTGTGAGCACAAAATGCTAGTAACTTTTAATCTAGTCTATACTTAGCCTACAGAAACACATAAAAATGATTATTTAAGGGTTTTTTACTAGCTTGTGGATTCTGTGGTTTCTATCCAGTAAGCATATCTCAGTTGCAAAGCCTCTGGTTGCACATGTCTGTCCAGATGCCAATATAGTTATTTCCTCTGACTTCGTTTCTTCAATGTCTCCAAGTTAAAAAAAAAAGTCATTGATTTTAGTTTGTCCGACTTTGATGTTCATAAAATGACAATTATGATTTCCAAGCTTTTTTTCACGCTTGTCATGAAACTTGGTGATTGCCTATGTATTTTTAAGATAATTATAAATAACATAACCTAATCACTAAAATCAGCAAAACCATCTTCTCTTAGTCCATCTCTGAAAATATCCCTTTTCTCTCCTCACATTTATTCATGGTCTTCATTTTTGCATTAATTTAAACCAAACATTTCTTCATTTTTTAATTTTTTTCTGACAGGAGAGAGAGCTTTATTGGAGGAAAGCTGAACTGGCAGATTCTGCCATCAATAGAATGCTTACCCCATATTCACAATGGAGGAGATGAGATTTCCCATTCCCCATAAACATCTCTCTGTCTCACATGTATGTAATCCTTTCAACAAATGATCATCTGATTACTCTGGCCCTTGGTCTGCTACTGGTCACAAAACAGCCAGCACTGTTCAGGAGGACAGGTCCCAGTCTCACAGCCTCTCCTCATAGTTGGCTGCAGCCCCTTTTGGCCTGAGCTGGGAAGGGTGAGGGAGGTCAATTTGGGCATTGTCTCAGGCAGGTGCCACTCTTTTCTTGGGATGGCCCAATTAGAGCCGGCACAGGAGGGACAGTTCTCTCTCTGGAGGCTGTTGCCAGCGGTACCACAGGTAGCAGGGGTCTCTTGAAACCAGGGTGGGGGCTGGTGGAGTAGCACTCACAGCTCCCTAGGTAGTACTGAATTCGAGGCCATGGGGTTCAACTTGGGGAATGTGGAATAGGAGGAGACTGTGATCCCTGGCTTTCTGGATGGCCTGGATCAACTTCTTGTGTTGTTTCATGCATATCCCTGTGTATGGAGCGTGGCAGATGATACCCGTGTAGGCACAAACATACCTGTGTCAAGAGCTTCACATTCCTAAAATCAACAAGCAACTTGTGATCCTGACAGATGGGGCAAGGGCTCCCCGCAACTTTCGCCCAATGAATGTACATCATTCGAGTCATCTGTTAGGAAATGCCACCTTTTTGGTTTCGTCTGTAGTCAGTCCTGACAGGACGAAAAACTTTGTGGCTCTGGTATTCTTCTGAAACCAAGTATTTCCAGGGTTCATGCTCATAAGGAGAAATGGGAGCTGGAGGCAAAGACTCTTCCACAGGTGGAGCTTTGGTGCAAAGAGTCTGTAGGGAGATGTGAACTCCAAAGGCATGTCAGAAGGGTCAAAAGTGAGGAAATCACCTCAGCAGTGTATTCAGAAAGGAGGTTCTCACTTTGACATATGCCAACGTGGGACCCTATCCAAAAGCCAGTGTGCTCATTCCAAGATCCTGATTAGAGAGGGTCATCCTTTTATTTCTAGATCATTACCTATCCCTTGGGAGAATGACTGACCAAGCTTCCCTAGAAAAGAGTTATATCCGAGGTGCAAAACATTCAAAGATCAAATAGAAAATTCTTTATTATCTTCATTTAAATGTCTATTTTTAGTTTTGATTAGTAGGCTCAAAGCTATTTGTTAAGGAAAGCGGTATATGTTACTGTTGCTACCCTGTTTTTAAATCTGTAAGGACACAAAATTAACAGAGTTTTGAGGTCAAAGTTCACACATATCTTCCCTGACAATTTAGAGAAGCATTCTTGCTCCAATGAGCAAGCACAATAATTCATAGGATACCAGAAATATCATAACGATCACTTTGTTTTTATTATTTTTGTTTAAAATGTCTATAATCTTTAAAATAATGAGAAAAAATATTTACCTATTTTCACGTATTTTCATGGTGTTAGTTTCTCTGTCTAGGCCCAGATTTACATCAGTTTTATTTCCCCTGGCAAGCAGCTGGTGGTTGTGCATCACTGGGAATTTTATGATTTTTGAAAACTTTTCTGTGGATGTAGTTCAGTTATTTGTAAACAATTTGATCCTTTTGTATTATTTAATATGTAAACAATAGGCCTTGATCAGTTTTTACTTTGGTGTGCTAACCACAAGGTTGGTGGTCCCAACTAAACTGCCTCTCCATGGGTAAAAGGAATGCAGTCTTCTCCTTAAACATTTAAATCTTAGAAACCCTAAGGAGCAGTTCTACTCTATCCTATAGGATCACTATGACTTAGAGTTGACAGGATTGCATAGAACGTTTTTTGCTGTTGTTGTCTCTTTTTCTTTTTCACTATGGCAAGTCTCTTCGGAGTACACTTACTGGTGCAATTTGAAGCTGTAAGATGTTCTAGTCAGGGTCCATCAGGACAAACACTCTTCACAGTACCATTCAAGGACGGTGTATGGATCTCTCTACTTCTTCCATTTTAACACAAGACTTATTTTTGGTTCTGATGAGGCACAAGATGAGACTTTCATTCCCTGCTGGAAACATGGCTTCCCGGGTGCAGTTGGTTGCAGTTCCTCATGACGGTGACCCCTTGAGCTTCAGAGGAGAGTTGAGCTCCACAGAGATTCAAGACTGAGTTTCTGGAAAGCAGCTCCATACGCCTTTCTTCTGAAATGTCTCTGCGTAAGTTCAAGCCTCTGATCTTTCAAGTCTCATCCAATGCTTTGTAAGACTTACTTGTAATACCATGTTGTGGTTATGCATTGGGCTGCTATCTGCATAGGTAGCCATTCCAAACCACCAACTTCTCTGCAAGAGAAAGACAGGATTTTCTGCTCCCTTAAAGTCACAATCTCAGCAACCCCAGGGAGTTCTTTTGCGTCAGCATACACTCAATGACAATGAGTTTGGTATTTTTGCCTGGCTTTAATCATTGTACTTACAAATTTCTTAGGCAAAACAATAAAACCCCCTTCCCTTTTTCCAATAAGATAAATACATTAGGATGTTCTCACCCTATTCCGGATTCTGCAAACTTCCATTATATGGACATGATCATATATATTCCCTCTGGAATACTAGGCATACTTAATTTTTTTGTTCTTCAAATTATCCTTTCACTTAAAATAGAGAAATTGATATAGACTTGTTATCAAATAGTTTTTCAATTATTTTCCCTTCAACATTTGAAAAAATTGATTTTTTAAAAGAATTTTGATGTTTATCAAATTCATATTCCTGTGAGTATTGCTTTAGGTATCTACAAAAAAATGTGATTGACAGACCAGTGCCCACATATAAACTATTTATTCCAATCTTCTATGAGAAAAGTGCAGAGACATACCATATATATTGACAAAGTTTAACAGCAATTTAACAGAAATATTTTATGTCTGCTGAGTAAAATAATAAGAAAATTGCAACTTGTAATTATATCCCTTTGGTTTTTCTTCACTTCTTTAATTCTAGGGATTAAATTTAGAAAATTGTTGTTTGTGATGGATAGAATATAAGAAAAAAATAATCAAAACCACTGATAGTTTTCTACAGAATATTTCAAAACCATTCTTCAAAATGATCACAAACTCTTATCAAGGCAACTCAGAAACCGTGCTTAAGAGACCACCTTATCAATGGTAACTGATGCTACTCCTTGGAACTGAACTTGCTAGGGTTTACAGATATGATCATTCTACCTTGAATAGTTAAAACCTTGCCAGTTGATCCCTCCTCTGATCCGCCTGGACCTGATTTCGTTTTCAACATTTTCTGTATTTTGCTTTGTTTTTGTTTGTTCATATTGGGGTTATCTGCAATGTGTTAGATCATTGGGGTCACCTTCATGGAGTTGTATTATATGTTTTTCAGTATATGAAACCTAGCAATAATACACATATCAGGACAGCAAGTAGAATATGGGTTTCTAAGGACTTGGTGGGTGTGGTAAAAGGGAGCCAATGTCAAGAAGTCCAGGAAGGAAAGAATGTTTGCAAACTCATTACGGTAGCAATTGTGCAATACAGCTGGATGTGCTTGAACTATGGAATGATATTGTTAGATAGCTAGCATAGGGATTGGGATGTCCATTGACACATGCTCAGGAGAGCCAGCATAGGACAAAGCTGGATTTTCCCGCCTATGGGCACGGATGGGCGTTAAACCTGGATCAGCCCACCTGGGCCACGTGATTGCAATTCAGCCAATGGGAAAAAACCCGGGGTCGTTCCCCTGCTTCCCCCGGAAATCCTTGAAAAGGCAGGAACCGAGAGGGAGAGGGGTCGTCTTTGTTGGAGGCAAACTTGGGAGAGACATTTTTGCGTGACGCCAAGCAATCTCTGCCAAGCTGCATTGGTCAAAAGGCATTATATGGGTGACACATAAAACCTGAAGTTTCTTTTAACTCTCATTGAATTCACTTGGATCACGAGCCAGCCTTCAGCATTAATTCTTTCTCGTGTGGAGCCAAGGACCGAGGTGTAAATCTAGCCCGGAGAGAGAGACCTTATATAAGTGGTACCATGACTCAGATGTACAAGAAGGCACGTAACTGAGGTGTTGGGCTGAAGTGCTCCTGCAACATCTGGGAGATGGATGGTTCCCCAAGGCGACCCATGAAGACATCACTAATGTATTCCCGTACCCCTCTCACCCTTTTGGTGTTCAGGATTTTACGTCTGTCTCTCTGTGCTCGCCTTCTTGGGAGTTTGCATGTCTTACCCAGGCTGGATAGCTGGGAGGAAGATAGGATTCTGTGGACTGAAGGCCATTCCCCAAACTTCTTTGCATCTCAATTGTCCCAAGCAGATCTCCTTCTAGGCTGCAAGAGGTGGCCGCCATTTTCCGGACAAAGTGAGTCGTGGTGCCATGGCAACATGGTGCCACATGGTGTCCGCCATTTTTGCTATAGGTCAGTGGAGTACGTGACCCTGCTAAGATGGCAGCCACTGCTCCAACTGCGGGGGGTGGTGGGGGAGGAGGTAGTGTCTGGTTACTTAGCCCCAAATCCTTTTCCGGTAACTAGCCCCTTCTCTAGGCCTGGAGCCAAATGTTCCCCTTTTCTCTTCTAACTTGCCTTGGTTATTCAAACAAGCTACATTAGTGTTCTACCTTTTTAGGTTTGTTCATTAATACCGTCTGGTCTTCCATTGCCCAGGCGTAGACCGAAGGCATTCAGAAGCCGAACTAGAGTAACTGTTAATTTTCGCCTTCCAGTGATGCTGCCTCTGGCCCTTTCCCCAGCTCTTAATACAGCTCCACCGCCAGAATGCTCCAGCCAGAAATTCCGATTTTTTAGAGGTTCCCAAGCTGCCAGATAGATGCCCCCTTCCCTTCAGTGATTTGGAAGTCTGCTCCTGCCAATAGACGTCTCTGAGGGCGGGGGTGCCATGCAGTGGCCCTCATAGTTTGTAATCTGGAAAGCGGACAGACCAGAATGTCATGACTGTTCTATGACTCCTCCTCGCTTGGGCAGGGGCACCTGCCTAAGGCCTCAGATTAACGACAATCCAGACATGAGCACTGAATCTGTGATTATCCAATTTTGAGTTATCAAGCTCTTGGTAATTTTCATGTATTTACTTTCCAGATGAGACAAACCAGCTCAATACCGAGGGATTGCCCCCTCGGATGCAACCTGTTCAATTGGGAAAGTGGTGGGAGATGCCGTATATTAGACCATTCTTCCTTATAAGGAAGAACAGGGAGGTTTATTCACAGTGCACCCAGGACCCCCTGAGGGACCCTGGACTAGAGGGCACCTATTGCTTCAACCCTGAAGCAGCCCAGAGTATTCTACCTGTAGTAGAAGCAGGGACGGTGCTTGGTCCCAAAGCAATTTACAAACCTTTCACCCTAATTGAACTCAAGCAATTTAAAATTAACTTGGGCTGCTACTCTAACAAACCTGAACAATATATAGAACACTTCCAGCACCTCACCCTAGCCTATGATTTAACCTGGAAAGACGTAATGATCATAATGGGGCAGACCATGAGGGATTTTGAGAAAGAGCGTGTGCTCAAAGGTGCTCGGAAATTTGCAGAGGAGTTACATGAGATGGATAAAAGATACCCTGTATAGGAAACTCCTATATCGTTTACATACCCTGCTTGGCACCACAGTGAGCCTCAGGACAAGTGGGCACAGAAACATTTCCTGCAATGGAATACTATGCATCCCTAGAAAACAATGATGAAACCATGAAGCACCTCATGACATCAAGGGACCTGAAAACCATTCTGCTGAGAGAAGTTAGCAAATCACAAAAGGACGAATATTTTATGTGTATATACTATAAGTATGCACACTAAGACAAAGGTAGGTTTCTGCTCCCAGGTCATGGAATTTTCTAATTTGTTCCCCCAAACAATGAGGTATAGAATCTGCCTAGTGCCCACCAGCCATATATAACATCCTCCATATGTTCACCTTAAAAGCCACTTTGACAGAAGAGACATTTCTGCTAGGGTCAATTTTTCAAGATGTAGGGAGAGGAAGTAGACCACTCAGTTGATGCCATAGACCATTGGGCTAAGTACATGTGAAAACAACAGACACGTCTGTAAGGGTGATAAGCAAGCCTCATTGGAAATTCAAGTCAAGATGGGAGGAGGAAAGCATGTATGTCTCAGAGAAGGCATTTGCATTTCTGTTGGTGGTAAACTGGGAGGAGCAATCTCCACCAGGAAAAATAAACACTTATATAGAACCCAAGGGGAGAATATGCTCAGGACTATGTTTTCATTGGACCCTTTGTGGTTTGTTTCTATTCAGTCTTTGGTGACCCGGACCATGTCCTATAGACTACTGGTCTTTCGATTGTGCCATTTCTAGGCTCTCAACATCTTTCACAGACCAAACCAAAAGGATTCGATGTTGAAACATCATTGAGTGAATTGGGCTTTACTTCAAAGTTACTTGTAGGAGATTTAAAGAACCAGCATACTCCTTTGGACTTAAGGACTTCCACTCTTCAATCAGTTAAATAAAGGTTTAACAAAACTTCACAAAAGCCTAATTGGTGGTCAGTTAGGGTGATAACTGCAAGATCAGCAGTGAAAAACCACCAGCCTCCATTGCAGGGGAAAGCTGAGGCTATGTACTCCCTGCCAGGTGTACCCTATGGGAATCCCCAGAAGGGAGAAATCTACCCTGTCCTATAGGGTTCATATGAGTTGAAATACTGAGTTCTTTTTTAAAATTTAATACATGTTACCAAGATTGTGTCCATTATTTAAAAGATAAGACTAATAATTTTTGTAAGTATTGCTAAAATAAAACAAAATATATCCTATAAAGCACTTGTGCCTTGCATATGATTATATTCCAAAAAACTAGCAGTTATCGTTATGCAGCAATGCAATTATTTGCCAGAGTTAGGACTGAAAGTTTAAATTTCTATTGAGGACTCCATTTTCTAGCAGTCTTTGGCAATGGCTTGTCTCTGTATCTCTAATTTATGTGAATAATACAGATGAGGCTGTTAAACATCTAGTCTCGTCCATTCCCACAATATCCACAGCTCCGGAGAGCTCAGTCCTCTTCCTCTACCTGGCTTGATTCAAGAAAAAAAAAAGTGCATTAATATCTTGCTTTTTCATGTTCTCTAGATGGTATGGAAGGTATCACCTATTACTTGGAACATGGAACACCATGATTTGGGACTATATTTTATGTGCTACGCCTTCAATACGCATGTAGAGTGGGTTGAGAAAGCACAGAGGAGGGATCATTCTCTTGTTTCTGACAGATCTGTCAAACTTCCACAAACACTGCATTGACAGTAATTTACACACCCTGTTGTGGGATTTAAATGAATTTTTCCCAGCTTTGTCTCCCCCAAAGATATGCCAAATATTAGAGGCTGTTTTCCAGCACATAGCGGGACTTCAGATGCATAGAGATATTCTCCCTGACGGCTTTTAGCCTTGAGACTACTGTCTGGTCCAGTATAGGTAGGGTTTATGCACTATTGATAATTGTTTCCATAGAGATCCAGAGAACAGGTCAAACATGCTCAGTTACATCCAAAGTTAAGCTGCCATCCTGAATCTAGGATCTTCCTATCTTGTCACATGTGTGCCCCCATTCCCTCCCCTTCCTATTGCATGTAGACCCCTAGATTGACCCCCTCCCATTGCTGTAATACCTATAGTTCAACACTTTCCTGTGACAAAGTAGTTTACCTGTAATTAGGGGGCTTGCATGTCCCCAAAAGATATATAAGCCTTGGTTAGTAATAAATCTCTCTTGCCTGCCCTGTAGCACCAAGAGGAGCTGAGGTGAGAATGCTACCATGAAGTGTGTCTGATTCATTCATTTTACTCTCCCTCCTATCTCTCTTATTCTCTATGACTTTACTATAATCTTTACTTATTATCACTATACAATTGCACCTACTGGGCCTGTGATGATTTGTTGTGGGCTGGCTCCCCTGACATATGGTGGCCATCATGTGGGGGCCCAGTAGAAAAATAACTCTTTTGAGTTATATCCCATGTAGCAATTGTATGGCCTCATCAGATAGAGAGGATGAATTGGGAAAATATTTTTTGAGTGTGTTTAGTCTGAGTGAGATATGGGTGAGGTGAAGAGCAAGGATACAGAGTGCTGTATCACTCTTAACCACCTCTTGAAGAAACAAAATGTAATGACAACGAATAAGAAAATGAAAGAGTTTTTTCAAGTGGTAAAGACATTGCATCATTGCATCCTTTTTTTTCCAGAGTCAGGAAATTTTGATATGGAGATCTGGGAGATGCCAGCCATTAACTTAAGAAAGACTCACAGAGAGGAACAGAGCATACTCATGGAGACCTAGATAATGTGGGTATAGATTAAGACAGTTTGGGAGCCTCTGTAGGTGGAGAAAGCAGAGAAACAAAACCAGCAGAGTAGAGAGAAGCCTACTACCCAAACTTGAGTCAGGTGAGAGGCAGCCAGAATGAGTATCAGGTCTATGAGAAGATTTTAGACAGAACTGAGAAAACTAAGGCTGAATCAGATGGGGACATCACAGGGAAAGAATCTGCTCCCCTGCTGTTATCTAGTGTAGAGAATTCTAGAGATTGTAAAACAATTAACCAAGCCAGTGCTGGAGATAGAGAGATTAGCTCCAAAGAAGCGCAAACTAAGGACTTAATTTAGAAGATAAAGTTCAGGAAATGGGGTTTCAAGATATAATGGTTGAGAAGATCAGCTCAGAAAATAGAAGCAAAGAAGCAAAGTATAGAAGAGCGCCTTTACTTTCAAGGGTAGAAAGAGGGATTGCAGATTTAGAATTTAGAATGTCTTATCCTATTAGAGTTATTAACAGACAGCCTTACGGAAAACACCCTAAAGGAATCCACAATGCCTTCCCCTTTGAGCTGCTAGAACATCTCAAGCAGGCGGTCACTGACTATGGCCCAGACTCTCATTTTATAATTCTTTGGAAGAGTCTGATTGCTGGATCCCTGCAGACTGGAGAACTTTGGCAAAAGTATGTCTTCATCGTTCAGAATGTTTACAGTATTGTATGTGGTGGGATTTTACATCCCATTCATTAGCTCATAAGAATGCTAAGAATAGAATAGATATAGGAATTCATCAGCTGCTAGGGATGAAAGTTTCATCACCGTTGAGTCACAACTATAATTTATTGAACAGGCACTCACACAGGTATGCAAGGTTTGCCTAAAGAGCTGGGAGAAAATACCATTGGGAAGCAGGTGGCCAAAATGCACTTCGGTGAAGCAAAGGAATGATGATCCCTATATAGATTTTATATCCAGGTTATAGAATTCTGTCCACAATAATGTGTTAGACTGGGGGTGGAGGGGGCAGTGGATAATCTCATTCTTACATTAGCATTTCAAAACATGAGCATATTATGTCAGTCTGTCATATGCCCTTTGAAGGAAGAGAGCATGCTCCTTGATATATCAGGTTATGCAGGAATGTAGGGGCAGATGAGTACCTGGCCAACCTCATGGTTGCTGCTCTGGTAAAGTGCACTTGCCATAATGGAAAATGCTTTAGTTGCAGAAAGATAGGCCATCTTGAAAGAGTGTGCAAAGAGTGCAGGCCAAATAGCCTGTGCCAGAGGTGGGGCTAGGACCAACAAGTTCAGATCTTAATTAGCACCTGGACTAAATAGCCTGTGCCAGAGGTGGGGCTAGGACCAACAAGTTCAGATCTTAATTAGCACCTGGACTTTGCCCCTGTTGCAGGAAAGGACTCACTCTGTGAGTCCATGTTGCTCAAGATTCAACAGTAAGAGATTTCCATTAGGAAAGCTTCCACGCAGGGAAATAGAGAAAGGAGGATTACCCAATCCCTGACCAGCAGAGCAGGGAAGGCAAAGCCTCTGCCTAACCCAGCAAAAGGATCTTTGAATGGCACCAACCACAGGTATTCCCCAACCTCGCAGCAGGAGACCACACCTTATGACACATGCAAAGGCCCAGCCTCTGTTCTCACTGTGGTAAGTTTCACTAACCAAGTAAAGGCTCAGAATCCCTCACAATAATATTTTTTTAATTCCCAAAAGTAGGAGCCTGTTATTGAAAGAGTAATACAGTTTTTATCAGGAAGATTTCATCTAAGTACTCAAGGAATTCAAATTGATACTGGAGTTATTCAGAGTTGTCAAGGAAAGCTAAAAGCTGTAATCAAACCAGAAATTATGAAGATAGGTAATTGGGGTCCACTACCTAAAAGAACTATCAGACATTTGTTAGGAAAGTCCAACCTAAATTCTCCTAGTGTTCTGATAGTCACTGGAATTGTGAATCAGAATTATAAAGAATTAATTAGGGCAGTGATTAAATCCAATATACCATGATTTATAAAGATAGATCTCTTAAGCCAATTTTTGCTTCCTTGCATTTCTAGGGTAAATATTTATACCTATCAGGAAAGAGTACTTGAGAAGTCTGACCACTCTATATATCAAGGGGTCTTTTGGAATGCTGTTGTGGAGAAAAAACACAGGCCCCATATGGAATTATAAATTGGAGGAAAAAAGTTTTTCAGATCTAAATATGGGGTTGTTTCCATAGGGCATTCAGGAAGACCTAAGGTCCACCCATTAAATTTCCCTAAATCCAGCATGGAAGGAATGAGGGAAGTTAACCAAGACAGATTATTGCAAGATTGTAAAATCATACAGTCTAAAAAACCTGAAGAACAATACAGCTTAATTGAACTATAAGCTCATTGGTGATCTTAGAGAAAATATGTCTCTTTGGTAAGTTACTTCAAAAACAACTGGACAAATTCATTAAGAATTTTTTCAACCTTTCAAATCATCCTAAGTGTGGTAAGAAGTTCTCACCATTAGTTAGCCCTCTTGATTCTCTGAGAGCTGAGAGCCGAGATTTGGAACCAAGCAAGTTAACTGAGATTGCTAGTGATGCTTCAAAATTTACATTGTTCAAACAGAAGGGGGAGAAGAATAACCTTATGTGTGAAAAATTCATTTAGTCATTTTAACTAAAAAATTTTCTCCTCGCTAAAAGCTTGACACAAAAGTAGGGCAGGTAAACACATCTTCACTTCTAGAGAAAAATGCTTTTCCCCAGGAGTCCCAAGAAGATGGAAATCGTGTTTGGGATCCAGGTCAATTTATCACCTAGAGAAAGGGCTTTACAGTTATGTTTTTGAAGAATAAAGCTGATGGTCTCCTCTTGGAAGGATTCAACTATGTTTGAAGAAAGTGAAGGACATGGAAGAGGTGGATAAACCACACAATCTTAACCATGATTCTGTTTTCAGGTTGCTGACACCCTGAAGGGCTATTTGTTTATGTGTTCCCTGCATTTCTCCTCAGCCAGCAAGTCCCGGAAGAAAGGAGGGAAGCTGATGAGACAACCCAATGAGGAAGGCAATAATTTTAATTTCAATCTGGGTTCTGAAACTCAGCCTTTATATGTGGGCACCAGCCCTAGCTGTTTATCCAGTAATTCTCGAACAAGGTACAACTGGCTTGTACTAGGCTATGAAGCCAACTATGACTACTATGTGATAATGGGTGAAGCATTTGCAGAATGTGAGAAATCTACTACTATAGATGGGAGAGGGGAAGATATGGAAACCAATAAAATTATGAGTTACTGGTAGGTTGTTGCTGACAGACTGAAGTGCCGAACATGTCAGGGGCCACATGGGAAGGTGTTAAGAAATGACACTGTACCTATTATTAATTAGGGCCCCCATGGAAAATTTCTAAATAATTGCTTAGAGGAATCCAACATCACCTCATGTGATTATGTCAGTAACTGCGAGTGGCAAAAGACCCCTAATGGCATTGCCGCTACCAGGTCAAAGTTAATGGCCTGGCATAAAGGAGGCCTTCCACTTCCTGCCCCTGGTTACTGAAGTCTGTGACAGGACCTGAACAGTGGGACCTGTAGAAGTTTCCTCTTGCCACTAAGCCTTTAACAGGTTATATAGAAAGCTTCACTGGCACCAGTCAATCTGGCTATACTTATGCTTTTTACAAGAATGAGACTCAGTACATAGTCTCGTGTGTAAAGTTGCCTTACATGCTTGCCATAGGGAACATCATTATAAATGAAAGTGCTCAGTGTCACTTGCCGTAATTTTAAATTGTTCACTTGCATTAACCATGCTCTGCTTATCAACCTTTCAAAAGACAGCATCCTCATCCCAAAGAGTGGATACCGGTGGTGATAAAGTGCAGATGGGAGAGCAGTCTAGAATCATTCTTCATGATGCAAGCGATGTGGGAAATACTGAAAACACCTCGCCGATTCATGGGAATGTTAATCGCAGCTATAATCAGATTTATAGCCATGGCAACCACTGCTGCTGTATCTGGGGGAGCTCTAGGAGAGTCCATCAAATCTGAACATTTTGTGCAAAAGTGGCAGGTGAACTCACATCAGCTCTGGACTACTCAGGCAAAGGTGGATTATAAAACGGGGGGACATGGGGAAGTGCTGGCAAACTGTCCAGTGGTTAGGAGAACAAATTATGGACTTGCAGCATCAATTAATGATAAAATGTGATTGGAATGTAACTAATTTTTGTATGCCTCCCTACCCATATAATAAGGCCTTGCATGATTGGGATTTGATTAGCAAACATTTGCAAGGCCTTAAGGGAAACATTTCACTAGATGTTAATCAACAGAAAAGTATATTTTCTATAAATCCAAAGACAGGCTTGAGGCATCTCCTGGCTCTGATATGATTAAGCAATTGGTGGATCGAATGGAAGAATTGGATCCTTGAGCTTAGGTTCAAAGTATTTCGCATAGCCTGTGTTCCAGCCTAACAGTGCTGCTCCTAAGCATGATTTTTGCCCTGGCTATCACGTGTTGCTTCCATAGAAAGCTAAGGGATGTGTAGGAAAATCATATGACTCCCATGGCCCTTTTGAACTTTTTGCATAAAGCAAACACTGTGGGGAGCAGAGAACAGGAAGATAGTGTTTAAGGCTGAGTCTATTCTCCCCCTGAGAAGCCTGGCAGGAAGGTCTCACAAGGGAGACCTTCACCCTTGTGAGTTGTCGGTAAGTCCTAATTGCATTCTCATGACATTATCCCCCACTTTATCCTCCTATGTGGTGCTGAATTGAAGTTACTTCTTACAAACACATAGCTGAGTGCTGTGTGGCTGGAAGCTTTAACTACAAAGTCAACATTCCTATTTCCTCTATTTCTTCCTGTCGTGGCATCCAGTCCCTCTCATTCCTTCCTCCAATAGCAGAAGGGCATAGGGGGCTTGAATTCAAAATATTTGCCATAAGCCTGAGTTTTGGGCTTAGCTATATTAATTTGACCATTAAATGTGCCTTAACAGTTTTCAATGTATAGAAAATAACCACTTTTCCCCTATAGCTCTTTTGAATTTTATATATAAAACAAAAGGGGGATTGTGGGATATAAAAGACTTTTCCCCAGCTTTGTCTGCCCCAAAGATATGCCAAACATTAGAGGCTGTTTGCCAGCACATGGTGGAAGGTCAGATGCTTAGAGATATTCTCCCTGAAGGCTTTTAGTCACCAGACTACTATCTGGTCCAAAGTAGGTTGGGGTCACACCCTACTGATAATTGTTTCCATGGAGATCCAGAGAACAGGTCAAACCTGCTCAGAAGCATCCAATGTTAGGCTGCCATCCTGAAACTATGATCAGCCCATCTTGTCACCTGTGTGCCCCCATTCCCTCGCTTTCCTATTGCATGTAGACCCCTAGATCGTCCCTCTCCTGTTGCTGTAATACCTAAATTTAAACCCTTTCCTTTGATGTAGGACTTTACCTGGAATTAGGGGACTGTCCCCAAAAGTTATATAAGCCTTGGTTAGTAATAAATCTCTTTCTGCTGCCCAGTACCAAAAAGAGGAGCTGAAGTGAACATGCTACCTTGAAATGTGTCTGACGCCTTCATTTTACTCTCTCTCCCATCTCTCTTATTCTCTATAAGGTTATTATAATCTTTACTTATCATCACTGTACAATTGTGCCTACCAGACCTGTGATGATTTGGTAGGGTCTGGCTCCCGATACCCTGTCAGGTAAAGTTTCTGTCTGACCAGGGTAGAAATGTTTCCCTAGGCAAAAAAGCATCAGACTTGAAAAGCTAACTTCTCAGATATGTAGCTCGCCTAGATTGTGTAGTGACCTTTGACTTCTTGAGGTTTTTTGCTTTATCTTTATGGTAGTATGGACTCCAAAGTGTGATCATGATACCAAGCAATAACGTGTGAGCTGCCTGTAATTGTTGCTGCCAGAAACAGAGGCCGGGTTGGATTGAGAAAATTTAAGTTTATTTCTGCAAATTCTTGACAGTGGAAAACGGTGAGGATATTACTTCCAAACTGCTTCCAAATTCACTGAAATTCAAACAATTTATGAGAATACCCTAAACTGTGTGGCAAGTTTCAGTGACATGATTAACAAGTTTTTTCCAATGATCAAAGGTCTTCAAAGCAATGAGACAGAGGTGGCATGGTTGACCGAGAACAGCCATTTACACTCCTAGGTCTATCCCATAACGTTCCCTGAAACTTCTGGCTCCATTTCTTAAATGGCCTCTCTGCCCAGGTGGTTTTATTTGCCCAGATGGCCTTGCTGAACTACTGGCTAAATTTTAAAAGACTTTTTACTACAAGAGTGGTGGCTGTTACCTTTTGGGCAACTAGCAAACTAAATCTTAACAGATGAGGTCCCAAACATGCCCAATATTTGATTAACAGCAAGCTAATGCTTTTTTTTTTTTTGCCCACTCTATCAATACTAGACTCGCAGAGAGACTGGAGTCTGCTTGTTACTCTAGTTTTCCTCAAAAACTCCTACATGGACAGAAATCTAGCTCATCAAAACAAAAAACAATAACAACAAAAAACAGCTTCTAATTATATTGATTCATGGCATCCCTGTGTGTTGAGGAACATAATAATATTCTACAATGGAAATAGAATAAACAGATGGAAATAATGGGAATGTTGACACATTATGAAAAATGTAAACAATGTTAAGAAAAAAATTGTGCAATTTCAAATAATGGGAACCTAGTTTACTTAATAAATTTTTACCTTAAACAAAAATGTAAAGAATACAACTTAATTCTACAATATTTTTATAACCCTTTTGGATGCAGCTTTCCAGGTCTTTCTCCTGAGGCAACTCTGGTTGCATCCAAAGCTCAAATGTTTTTGACCACACAGGTTACCTAAAGCATGCGCACGCATGCACACACACACAAACACACACACAAAACCACATTCCTTAAACCTGTGAGTTGACTGAGATGATTGCATTAATGAAGAGAAAGGATGAGAGGGAGAGGCAGAGGAGGCATTTGGGGAGAATATGATTATCATAGCTTTAGAGAAGGGACTCTGGGTTCAAGGACAAACCAAAAGGGGAAGAAACACCTGCTGGTTATTTTTTAAACCAAGTATCTTAGGTACAATAAAAAGATTATATACTGCCTGACAGTACAATAAAAAAAGGAACGGAAACTAAAAACAGCAACAAGCAGTAGAACCAGCCACGGTGTCCCAGGCGTTATACCTGGGGAACTAACAGCTCTCTACCAATCACTGGGAGGTTGAGAGAAATAATGCTACTAAATAAGCATTCATATGTATGTTAGAAAAAGATGCAAATCAAAAAATTGTAAGAAAAGCATTGTAGAAGTTTCCTCAACTTTTTCTAGTGCCCATAAAGAAACTTATTAGAGAGTATAAAGGGGAAGAATGAATTCTTACACCGATATTTCTCACTGAGGGAAGGTTTTGCCTTAAATTTTTAATGGATCAATGCCTAGAGACCATTTGGTTGTCATAACTGGGGATTGCAATTGATATCTAGGGCTCACAAACAACCTATGATACACAGGACAGCCAGATTGCCCAGGTTTACAGAACTGAATGATTCTAGCCAAAATTCCAGTAATGTCAGGTACAAAAGCTGCCATAAAATATGAGCTGAAAAATCTTTGGCCAGTTTTCTTGTAAATAAATAATGAACTTAAATGGAAAACTTGAGATTTCTAATAGAAGCTAAAACCATTAGCTCTAGTTTAAATATGTGTTTCTTATATAAAATTAAGGAAACAAAAAATAATTATGTCAAGTCAATTTTAACGATAAGTCCTTTATTTCTTTATTTGAATATTTGAATGCAGGGCAACAATCTTCTGAAACTGCCATTAACAATGCTAAATATTTTAACTTGTTATTGACAAGGAATATGGACATGTACATTTATGAATCATCAAATTCTAAAGAGCCCACATTTCATTTAGTTTCCTAGAAAAATTATAAATGTAATGATAAGTGGTAGTTTGTTGTTTGGACAACAAATAAATAACAAATTCTCAATTTCATGGTCTATCCATATGCTAATGTATTTGGAGCTATTAGTTTGCTTGTTTTCCCCCCAGAAATAGAATTCTCAATCTATTAAATAGCCAAAGTATTTAGTTTGCCTAATTTTTAAATAATCTGGTGACAATAAATTAGTTTTTTCCCCTGAAGATTGAACCTATGATTCTATCTAAATTCAGGGGAAAATTACATTTAACCATAGGTTAAAACAATATATATTTATTTAAATAGAGGGGGAGAAATAATTTCAAGAGATAATGTGGCTAAGTGTTTACGTTTGTGATCTCGGCCATCTCACTTTACTTCTTTAACTTTCTACTTGTTCCCATTTCTGGAGGAAAGGCTCATTCCAACACTTCTTAGCTATATCATCATCCTGAGACTACTAATTAGTTGCTCTTATAAATGGCTTTTCTGACCTTGTGTTTGTTATTCTTGCCCACAAGTAATGATTTCTTTGTGATTGGCTATTTTTATATCTTAAAGGGATTAGTCAATTCAGTATCCAAATAATGGTTTGAAAAATCTACGCATTGGATGGAGTGGATTGCAGTGCAACAAGAGGACTGATTGATTTGTAGTCTTGCTGAGGGGGCCAACTCTTATAATGGACCAGAAGGTTAATTAAGTAAGAGCCAACCCACTGAATTTTGCTTGTTTGTTTAAGAAGAAAAAGAGAAGGAACCCTCCAAAAAGATCTGTGATACCAGTTATGAGCTGTAACAATGAAGATGGTGAAAGGTGAAAGGTTTGGGAATGGCTTAGATATCAAGAAGCTGGCAGCAAAGGCAGAAGGTTCCCTCTGGAAAATTTAGCTCAGAGAATTGAATAAGCAGTTCACGGATCATGGATGGATGGAGTTAGCAGTACAGGCTAGAAAAAGAAAGGATGAGGTAGAGATGGGAGCACAGCCTAGAAGAGTCTGCTAGGCCAACAGAGGTTGGTTAGCACAGGAGACAGGCCTGCTTACTAGCATGACAGGGAGATCTACGTGCATAGCAGGGAGGTGCAGAGAGAGAGAACTATTCTGATTGTGAGAAGCTGTCCTGATGAAATTGTTTTGAGTGGTATCCTGTTACTACTTCAATAAAAGAATTAATGTATTGAAATGGTAGTGTGTGCTTAGAAGTCCGCTCCAATCAATAGCAACCTTACCTCTGTGCCATCCTCACAGTCATTCTTACGTCTGAGCCACTGTGTCAATTCATCGGTGGAGGCTTTCCCATTTTTCTCAACCTTTTACCTTTACCAAGCATGATGTGCCCTTCTTCAGCGGCAGCTTTTCCTGGCAACATTTCATAGGTAGGTGAGACAAAATCGAATCTTTTTTTTTTCTTCTTTCTCCTAAGAAGCATTCTGGCTGTATTTCTTCCAAAACTAATTTGCTTGTCCTCTTGGCAGTCCATGGTGTTTTCAATCTTTTCACCAGAACCATAATCTAAATGCATCAACTCTTCTCAAGTCTTCTTTATTTAATATTGAGCTTTCGCATGCATAAGGGGCACTGAAAAAGAACGTGGCTTGGATCAGGCTCACACTGACCTCAAAGCAGCATCCTTCTTTTCTCATGCTCTAAGATATTTAATGTAGCATATTCACCCAAAGGACTATGTCTTTTGATCTCTTGACTGCTGCTTCTGGAGCATTGATTGTGTATCCAAGCAAAACAAGATCATTTATAGCTTCAATCTTTTCTTCATTTATCATGATGTGACCTACTGGTCCAATTGGGAGAATTTTGATATTCTTTACACTGAGTTGTCGTCCATACTAAAGGCTGTGATCTTCATCTTCAGGAGTAAGTACTTTCAGTCCTCTTCACTTTCAGCAAGTAAAGTCGTGTCATCTGCATATCATAGGTAGCTATTAACTTTCCACTAAACCTGATGCCACAGACTTCTTCATATAATCCAGCTTCTCCAATGATTTGCTCAGCATACTAATTAAAAACTTTGGTTATAGGATACAACCTTGATCCATACATACCTTTCCTAATTATAAAACCTGCCATATTCCATGAAGTATTTGGTTCAGACAACTGCCTCTTGCTCCTTGTCCAAGTTCTGCATAAGCCCAATTAAGTGTTCTGGAATTCCCTTAATTCTCAAGGCTGTCCATAGTTTGTTATGATCCATACAGTAGAATGCCTTGGGATCGTCAATAAAACTCAAGTAAACATCTTTCTGCAATTCCCTGCTTTAAGTCAAGACACATCTGATATCAGTAATCATACCCGGTGTTCCATGTCCTCCTCTGAATCTGGCCTGAACCTCTGGTAGCTCCCTGCACTGCTGCAACGGCTTTTGGATGATTTTCAGCAAATTTTTACTTGCATCTGATATGAATGAGAATGTTCTAAAATTTGCGCTTTCTATTTGGTTTACTTTCTTTGGAATGGGTATAAACATAGATCTCTTCTAGTCAGTTGTTGCAGTAAGTCTTCCAAATTTCCTGGCACAGAGAAGTGAGTGCTTCCAGTACTGCCTCAGTTTGTTGAAATATTTCAATCGGTATTCTAATAATTCCTAGAGCCTTATTTTTGGCTGATGCCTTTAGTGACGCTTGAACTTCTTCAGTACAATTGATTCTTGCTCATATCCTGCCTCTTGAAATGGTTAAATGTTTAGTTTTTTGGGGTATTGTGAATGGATACTCTTTCCGTCTCCGTTTGCTGTTCCTGCATTATTCAATATTTTGCTCATAGAATCTTTCAACTCAAGGCTTGAATTTTTCTTAAGTTCCTTCAGTTTATAATTTGCTGAGTATGGTCTTTGTTTTTGGTTTTCTATCTCTGGGTCTTTGGAAATTTCATTACAATATTTTACTTTGTTTCTCAGTCTGCCCTTTGGTATGCTCTCTCATCTTTCATGTGCCTTAGCTACTCTAAGAGCAACTTTTAGAGTCTCTTCTCACATCCAAAGAGATCTTTCATTTCTTTCTGGCCTTTTTAATGACTCATTGCTTTCTTCGTGAAATATATTCTTGATGTCTTCCCACAGCTGTTTGATCCATCTCATTAGTGTTCGGTACTGCACATTTTTTCTTGAAATGATGTAGAAATTCCAGTGGAATCGATCTATTTTCAGATAAACAGTGACAATGACCAATACCAGCCCCTTTTGGTTGACCAATGTCAAGAATATAGATTTTTAAAATTATTTATTGGGACGTTGCACAACTCTTATTAAAATCCATGCATACATCCATTGTGTCAAGCACATTTGTACATTTGCTGCCATCATCATCCTCAAAGGTTTGCTTTCTACTTGAGACCTTAATATTGGCTACTCATTTTTCCCCCTCCATCCCCACTCTGCCCATCCTCACGTACCCTTCATAATTCATAAATTATTGTTATTTTGTCATATATTACACTGTCTGACGTCTCCCCCCACCCTCTTCTCTGCTGTCCATCCTCCAGGGAGGAGGTTAAATGTAGATTCTTGTAATCTGTTCCCCCTTCCCACCCACATTCCCTCCACCCTCCAGGAATCACCATTGTCATCAATGGTCCAGAAGGGAACATATGTCCTGGATTCCCTCTGTTTCCAGTTGCTATCTCTACCAATGTACATGCTTTGGTCTAGCCAGACTTGTAAGATAGAATTGGGATCAGGGGGGAGCATTTAAGAACTAGACGAAAGTTGTATGTTTTATTGTTGCTTACCTGCACACTGATGGGCTCATCTCCTCCCTACAAACCTTCAGTAAGGGGGTGTCCAGTTACCTACCAATATGCTTTGAGCCTCCACTCTGCACTTACGCTCATTTAGAATGATATGATTTTTTGTACATTCTATTTCATTTTGTACCATTTTAAATTTCCCTATGTTTATACTACATGCATTCCAAGTTTCAATTATTAATTGTTGTTTGTAGCTGTTTCTTTTCATTTCAAGTCATGCCCCAATAATCAAGGAATGTCTTGATGGTATTACACCAGAAAGTTTTGCTCCATCCATGCCCTTGTGGTCAACTCTACTTTGAGAAGGCAGCTCTTACTTGGTCATATGTTGAGTGCCTTCCAACTTGAGAGGCGTATCTTCTGGCACTATGTCTGATAATGTTCTGCATCTTTTCACTACCGTTTCCTTGTCTGACAATATTTCAATTCAGTCCATAAGGTTTTAGGTGGCTAATTCTTTAGAAGTGGATAATCTACACCTTCTTCACGGTCTGTTCTTTGTCTGAAAGCTCTGCTGAATCCTGTTCATTTTGGGTGACAAGTATGGGTTTTGAAATACTAGTGGTGTACCTTCTGGCACCACAGAAACACACAGGACACCACAATATAATAAACTGGGAGAAAAGTTGATGTACCTAAGGGATAGAAAAGTATTAAGTACGGATAAGGGGAAGGCAATATATAATAATTGGCAAAAATGATGTTGGCAAGGGAGGACACTGGGGTAGAAGAGTTAAAGGAAAAGGAGGCAAATTCTACTGTACAGAATTGATATTTCAGTATTTTTACGTGACTGGATATTTGAATCGATTCACAAGTTGAATAAGTATAGAATGGAGAGTAAGAATATGCCATGTATATGTGCATGTGCATATATATATATATATATAGGTTTATTTACTTTTGCTCTAATTTTATCCATGAATATGGTAGAGTATAACAGGCCAAAGTTATGGAAACTTCTTAGACAAAACCAAACGTCTTGAGGGAATGCCTGGGGATTCAGGAAATTTGAGTCTGGCAACCCCTACGTTCATTTTCCTATAGTAGTAACTGAATTCTTAAAAGCTTATGAGCAACCTCTAAGGTGAAACCATTGGTATCTCCCTGTCTGGAGGAAGGAAGAATGAAGAAAATTGAAGACAGAAACAATTACGGTATATACTCGTGTATAAGCCAAGTTTTTCAGCACAAAAAATGTGCTGAAAAACGGGTTAGACTTATGAAAGGGTCAGTGGTACCCCAGCGAGGTGTAACATCTTGCTGACACCCCCAACCCCAGAAGAGCACACATTATCTCGCAGGTGATTGCCATTTCTCCACTGTTGATTCAAAGCCCCGCGGACACTGCAGGGCTTTGAATGTTTGTTTACTCACATCTAACCAATCAGAGCCGATCTATGTCATGGATGGCTCCAATTCGCAGAAGCACCCATAGTGATTCACTTATGCTGGCAGCTGAACTGGTAAGGATGTGTCTGTGGCTGCACTCCATCTCTCCCCTCTGGTCTCTGTTAATGCACATCCTACATCCCCGGCCTGCAAGGACTCCCCCACTTCCTCCCAGCTAACATGTCTGGGGGTGGGGGGGGAGGGAAATACCATGTAAGTTTTCAAAATATCTTTCATTTATCCTATTAGAAGTGGATACTCTTCAACCAGAGCAAAAACACCAGTCTTATGAGGATGGTTTCAAAATGAAGGTTTTGTCAAGAGCAGAAGAGAGCAAGCAGTATTGAAAGTAGGGAATTCTGTGTTGACAAAAAGCAAGTGAGGGAGTGGCAGAAATGAAGGCTGACTTGGGACAAGCTAAAAAAGCTTGTCGTGGCTTAAGGTCTTTTTATGGGGCTCTAGAGAGTGAATCGTATAAATGGGTTATGGAGTGTTGTCAAAATGGTTACTGTGTAACACGCATGGGAATCCACATATGTGCTCTACAAATGGCTAAGGATGACAAATATAAAGCACCAGTCATTGAAAAATTAGCAGCGTCAGCAGGATGGTGTACCTGCTTCATGAATAGGTTTGGCCTACCATGTTTGAGACAAAGATTTCCTAGAAGCTGTCACAAGACCTTGAAGAAAAAATTATGCCATTCTAGTGATGTATTATAAAACAAATAAAGATTTATAATTATGATCTGGCAGATATTGGGAATATGGATGACACTGCCATGATTTTTGATCTTCCAAGCAACAGAACTGTGGCAAGTTTAGGGGAAAAAAAACCCATTTTTCTCAAAACCACAGGAAAAGAAAAAAACAAACAAACACTTTCCAGTTCTATCATGTTTGGCTAATGGAACTAAGCTGCATCCTGTCATTATTTTTAAAAGAAATACCTTGCCTAAAAATATCAATTTCCCACCAAGCATTACTGTGCGTGCACATGTTAAAGTCTGGATGGATGAACATGGAAAAAAACAAAATGGCTGGAAGAAATTTGGAACCGACTACCAGGAGCAGCCTTAAAGAAAAAGCCATCGTTACTTGTTTGGGATATGCTCAGAGCCCACCTATCGGATGACATAAAAAAAAAAAAAAGACTAAATCTAGTAAAATTACTTTAGCCATTATTCCAGGTGGGCTTACATCTGTATTGCAACCTCTGGATATAGCTTTGAATAAGCCTTTTAAAGACTGTGTGCAAAGGATGTGGCATTATGGATGTCATCTGGTCAAGCTGACTAACAAAAGGAGGAAATCTCATGAAGCCTGACATAGAGTTAATAGCAAAGTGGGTTCGAGATGCATGGGAAGACATTCCAGAAGACATGGTGTGACGTGCCTTCTGGAAACGTAGTATTAGTAATGCTATGGATGGCAGTGAAGACTGCACTTTGTATGAAAATGACAGCAGTGATGGTGATGACAGCGATCTCAGTGAGGACAGTGTCTGTGATGACCTCACACCAGCTGAATCTCAGCATTGGGATAGAGATGATGATGAGGAATCCAGTTTTGAAGGGTTTTAACTCTTTCCATTTAGCTTGGTTGCTGATTGAGCTCAGGGAATACTACCCTTAAGGTATCATTGTTGATACCTTAGTGTTTTTATTGAACCTGTTTTCCACTTACTGTGCTGGTTTACTAATGTTAAATGACTATTATCCTTTTATTTGTTTTTATTAAAAATAGATATTTAAATACATTACTCCACTGATGTCTCAATATTTAGTAATTTTATTTTCATTTGTTTTGCTTATTGAAACTCAAAAAATAGCTTCTGGCTTTTCTACCCTAGGCTTATACTCCAGTCAATCAGTTTTTCTGGTTTCCCAGGTAATAAGTAAGTACCTCTGCTTCTACTTGGGTCGGCTTATATTAAGTATATATGGTAGTCTAATGGACTAATGGACTGCACAAACATCAGCTTCCACCACCCTAAAATTAGAAGAACTGGATGATGCACACTGCCACTAACAACTCATGTGAAGAGGAGCGCATTACAACATCCTAAATGGTGTGTGTGTGGGGGGGTGTGTGTGGGATTAAACACAAAATCTTTAAAAGACCAAGTTCACTGATTGGCTAGACACTGGTGGACACCCTGAGACTATGGCTGTTATTCACCCTACAAGTCTGAAAGTGAACTAATCCCCATTAGAATAACCAAATGTTTAAGACAAAACAGCAGCATTTACACAAAGTTAGAATTAACCAAGGAGAAAGTTCAGAGGGTTAGGAAAGAAGGAGGAATAAAAATAGAAAATCCGGGGAGAAAATGGGTTAAGCAAAGGTGCATTGAGGGAATTGCAATTCATTAATTGAAACAAACTGTGATAGTAAAAAATAACAATCTACCCTGAATACCTTCAGCCAATTCACACTGAGAAGTTAATAAAAACATCTGTTGTTCTTTTGGTTGTTATATCTAGATCTATCTAAGTATCTATATTCAATTCTTAAGGGTGAAAATCTTTACTTTGAAGCTAAACTTATTTTGTAGATTCTTTAAAAATATGAACTTTTGCTTCATAAGTCTCTTATTATTAAGATCCAAAGACTGGAATTCATCAATATCCCACAGAGGTAATTGAGCTCCCTCTTTTGGTTTCTTGGGATAACTGGCTTCCATCACCTATTCTCCAGTTAAAGGAGACAGGATTCTTATATCTGAGACATTATTTACCAGTCTGGGATGTAAAGCATAAATATTAAAGAAATATAATTTACAAATTTATTGAATGGTTCTTAAAAATCATGACTCAAAGCCCTCACACCACAAAACTAATTAGTTTGATAATTGGGTATAGCAAATTAATATCAGCATCTGCAATCCCCTATTTTTTCTTAATTTTTGCTATTTTTATAAAATTATATATAGCATTGCACTTGTGAGCTCATCCTTCTTTCCTATATAAATCATGCTGTGCATTTGTTGCAACTTTCCTCATCACTATAAACAAAAAAATGACTGCTATCTAGAGAATACTCCTTTTTTAGTTATAACCACCATTAAAAGTTCGATGTGTTCTTCTCTTTTTATAAAAGTCAAATCATTCAATATTTAAATTTTTATTATTCATTTACATATTTCAGTATGATATCCTTCAGGTTCATCCATGTTGTAACATATTTGTAAATGCGTTTTTCCATTATATGTATATAACATATTTTGCTTATCCACTAAACCATTGATGAACTATTATATTGATGCTATAAACATATATATGAATATATCTGTCTGTGTCACTTTTATTAGATCCCAAGAGTAATTTCTAGGTCAGATGGTAGTTTAATGTGAAGTCATCACACTTTGTTCCCCAATGATTGTACCATTGGGCCTTCCTGTCAGAAATGGGCTAGAGTTCTAATTTCTCTACATACTGGTCAGTATTTACTTCCTGATTATATGTTTTGAGTGGAAGTGTGAAATGGTGCTTCATTGTGGTTTTGAATCATTTTTTGATGGCTAAATTTTTAATCCTTTGAATATCCTCTTTGATAAAGGATCTGCTCATAATATTTGCCAACTTTTTATTAGGTTGTTTTAGTTGATAAGTCATGGATATGTCACATGTATCTAGGTATTAGATCCTTACTGACTATAAGAACCTTGGTTTCACAGTGGGTTAAATATTGAAAAACTGATTGCAAAGTCAGCAGTTCAAATCTACAAGCTGCTCCATGATCAATGAGTTTGTCTGTGCCCATAAATATTTATTAAGTTTCCTAAAACCTCATGGAACAGTGCTATTATGTCCTATAGGATTACTGGAAGTTAGAATAGATTCTCTGTCAGTGGATTTTATTGGATGGTGCAATGGTGAAGCCCTAAACTGCTACCTGATGGGTCAGCTGTTTACTCCCATTTGCTGTTGTGTGGGATAGAAGACTTGCTGATTAAATCCTATAAAAATTACATCCTAGGAATCCCCATAGGGAAGTTGTACTCTGCCATATATGGTTAGTATGAGTCAAAATTGACTAGATGGTACCCAACAAATAGCACATTGGTTATATTGTTCCAAAGATGGTTTTTTTTAACAGTCAATAAATTGCTTTTTTAAAAACAGTTTTAATAAAATCTTTAACTTTCATGACTAACAGAAAACAAATTGGATAGTTTGAAAATCATAAATTCATTGTATTTTATAATCTGTCATTGAAAAAATGTATCCCAAAGATTTTCTTCTATACTTTCTTAGAAGAACTTCATGAATCATTTTGAAATTTGTGTGTGTGTGCAAATGATGTGAGGTATGGGTGTTGTTTCATTTCGCTGCATGTGAAAGTATAGTTTGGACAATACCATATATGAACAAGACTAATAGTAGAAATTTCAAATTACAAAGCATGAATCTAGGAAATTTGGAAATACATAGCTATTGATCATTTTGATTCAGACTATCATATGGTTTACTATACTGGAATGACAAAATCAAGAGAAATGGTGTTTCATTGTCAGAAAGGACATTTCAAAGTCTAACGTGAAGTACAATGCTGTGTATGCTGGGCTTATATTTCTCTGCCAGAATATCCAATCAATACAAATATTATTCAAATTTATGTACGAAACTCAAAGCTAGTGATAAAGCAAATGAAAATTCTACAAATGTTTTCTGTCAGAAATTGATCAAACGTACAATTGAGTATAATTGGTATTATTGGGGATTAGAATGCAAAAGTTGGGGCCAAATAGGAATGAACAATCATTGGAACACATGATCTTTGGGAAAAAAATGAAGCCTATGATTGCATGGTAGAATTTTGAAAGATCAATGACTTCAGAGCAAATATTTTTTTCAACAACACAACCAATGACTATATGCATGGAATTCTCTAGATGAAAGATACAGAAATCAAATGGAACATATCTGTGGGAATAGACAATGGAGAAATTCAATATCAGCAGCTAAAACCAAGCCAGGGGCTGACTGTGTACCAAACCGCAAATTACACAAATGTAAGTTCTGGTTGAGATGAAGAAAATTAAAAGAAGTCCACGAGAGCCATAATTTGACCTTGAGTCTATCCCACTTGAATTTGGAGAACATTTCAAAACAGATTTGATACATTCTACACTAATGACAGAAGACCTCATGAGCTATGGGAAGACATCAAGAACATCATCCATGAGGAAAACAAAAGGACAATAAAGAGACAATAAAGTCAGGAAGGGTCAAAGTGGGTGTCACAAGAGACTCTGAAACTTACTCTTAATGGTAAAGTAGCTAAGGCACATGAAAGAAATGACGAAGTCCAGGAAATGAAAAGAGCATTTCAAAAAGGAACTGGAGAAGACAAAGTAAAATATTATAATGAAATGTGCAAAAACCTAGAGTTAGAAAACCAAAAGGGAATAACATGCTCAGTATATCACACACTGAAAGAACTCAAGAAAAATTAAAGCATCAGTTTAAATATTGAAAGTCTATGGGAAATATTGATGATGCAGGAAGCATTAAAAGAAGAGGGAAAGAATATAGAGAATCACTGTACTACAAAGAACTGATCAACACTCAACCATTTCAGGAGGTAGCATATGAACAAGAACCAATGGTGGTGCATTAAGAAGTCTAAGCTGCACTGAAATCATTTTCACAAACAAAAATCCAGGAATTGATGGAATACTTACTGAAATGTTTCATAAAGCTAGTGAAACATTGGGAGCCCTCACTCATCTCTGCAAGGAAATTTGGAAGACAGCTACTAGGCCAACTAACTGGAAAAGATCCCTATCTGTACCCATTCCAAAGAAAGGTGACCCACCCAGCAGAATGTTCAAATGATAGAACAATCTCATTGATAGTATAATTTTCCTGATGAGCATCCAAATATTGTTGCTGCAATACATTGACAGGGAGCTGCTAGAGGTACAGGCCAGATTTAGAAGAGGACATGGAATAAGGGATATCACTGCTGATATCAGATAGATTTTGGCTGAAAGCAGAGAATACCAGAAAGATGTTTACTAGAGTTTTATTAACTATGCAAAGGGATTCAAGTGTAGGGATCATAACAAATTATGGATAGCCTTGAGAAGAATGGGAAATCCAGACACTTCATTGTGCTTATTTGGAACTTGTACATGGATCAAGTGGCAGTTGTTCAAACACAAGGGAATACTGCATGGTTTAAAATGAGGAAAGGTATAGGTCAGGATCGCATCCTGTCATCATCCTTATTCAATCTGTATGCTGAGAAAATCACCAGAGAAGTTGGATTATGTGAAGAAGAATGTGGTATCAAGATTGGAGGAAGGCTTATTAATGACCTGCAATATGTGGATGACACACGCTATCTGGCTGAAAGTGAGGAGGAACTGAAGCACTTGCTGCTGAAGATCAAGGATTTCAGCTTTTAATATGAATTATAACTCTGTACAAAGAAGATCCAAATCCTCACAATTCAACCAATGATTAGATTGTGAGCAACTGAGAAAAGGTAGAAGTCATAAAGGATTTTGTTTTGCTTGAATCCACAGTCAATACACATGGAAATAGCAGTCAAGAGTTATAAAGCCATATTGCATTATGTAAGTCTGCTACACAAGAAATTGAAAAAAGTGGCTACCATTCCATGATGCACACCTTCGCGACACAATCGCTGACGAGAAACGTGTGCGTAAGCAAATGTGGTGAAGAAAATTGATGGTGCCCGGCTATCAAAAGATATCGCATCTGGGGTCTTCAAGGCTTGCAGATAAACAAACGGCCATCTAGCTGAGAAGTCTCAAAGGCCACATGGAAGAAGCACACCAGCCTGTGTGACCATGAGGTGCAGAAGGGACCAGTTATCAGACATCAAAAACCAAAAAATCATGTCATTGTAAATGAGGGTGATTACAGAGTGGAGACTCAAAGCCCATCAGTAGGGAACTGGACACCCCCTTTCTGAATGATTTTGGGGAGGAGATGATTTAGTCAGGGGGCAGGGTAGCAATGATGAAACATATAACTTTCGTGTAGATCTTAAATGCTCCCCCTATCATGATCCCAATTCTACGTTACAAATCTGGCTAGACCAGAGGATGTACATTGGTACAGATAGCAATTAGAAACTGGAAACACAGGGACTTCAGGACAGATGACCCCCTACAGGACCAGTGGTGAGAGTGGCGTTGCCCTGAGGATGGAAGTAATGTGAGGTGGAAAGGGGGAATCGATTACAAGAATCGACATATAACCTCCTCCCTGGGGAATGGACAACAGAGAAGTGGGCAAGGAGAGATGTCGGACAGTTTAAGACATGGCAAAATAATAATAATTTATAAATTATGAAGAGTTCATGAGTGAGGAGGGAATGGGAAAGGAGAGGAAAAAGGAGGAGCTGATATTAAGGGCTCAGGTAGAAGTCAAAAGTTTGAGAATGATGATGGCAACAAATGTACAAATGTGCTTGACACAATGGACTGTGATAAAAATTGTACAAGCCCCCGATTAAACGATATTTTTTTTAAAAAGATAAGAAAAAATGAGCCACCTAGAGTGTAAGATTGAAATTATAAGTGTAAAATTAACTTTTAAGATGTCAATAATAAAAGTAACATGAGCCAATATATCAAAATGATAAGATTTAACAAAGTTAAGTGAATAAAATATGAATATTAACTATATGATATCATTTTTCAATTTGCATTTAGTCTTTTTCTCTAAAAGAATCATATTATGATATATGGACCAATAGACAACACCGTGATAAGTGAAATAAAGATAGAAATTTTTAACAATTTCATTTTACTTAAAGGCACCACCAGCATTCATTGAACTAACCATCAAGAAATCAATTGAAGTAATGTACTGAGCACGTCTACTCCCCAAGACCTTTGTAAAGTGTTGAAGAACGAGGATGCCACTTGTGGGCTAAGGTTTAAAGTGCTCCTGATCACATGGATGTTTTAAACTATTTCATATGCATGTGAATAAGACAATAAATGAGAAATACAACAGAAAAATTAATGTGTTTGAATAATGGTGTTAAAAATAATATTGAAATTGTCATAGACTAACAGAAGAACAAATAAATCTGTTTTGAAAGAAATACAGCCAGAACATCTCTGACAAGTTTGGACTGGGAGACACTCTCACCATATTTCAAACAAGTTATTAGGAAAGACCCATCCCTGGAAAAGGACATCATGCTTGGTAAAGTAGAATGCTGACTTGATGGCACCTAAGAACAACAGTGACATATGCAAAAAATGAAGTATACTCTTAGCTTCATGGCTCTCCTGATACTTTTTGTCTTTTGTGCTTACACATTTTGATTTGTTGTTATTTCTTTTTTTATTTTGTTGACAATTCTTTCTAATTTCTCTTTTGATTTATGCTTTGACCCATGAGCAATTTAATGTGTTGTTTAGTTTTCAACCATGTGGTGATTTTTCTCCAAAATTTGTGTATTATTTATTTTTAATTTAATTGCATTTGGTCATAATATTAAAGAAAATCATTTTAAAAAAAGAGGCAAGAATACCCTTTGTGCAACTCAAATACTTTTAAGTTTATTGAAGCATGTTTTGTCACCTGGAATATTAGCTATGGACATATGCATTATGTGAAATTAACAAGTGGCACTGTGTTATTATTTGATGGCATGTCCATCAATAAATAATTTTGACACTGTTGTGGTCTTTTGTGTTCTTGTGGATATTCTAACTTCTGTTTCTTATTGAGAAAGGAATCTTGAAGATTTCACTGTAATTTGGTACTCTATATTTTTCATTACAGTTCTATCAAATTGTGTTTCGTGTATTTTGAAGTTCTGTCATTCGATATGCAAACATTTAGAATCCATACTACCTCTTGTTAACTTGACTTACCATTGCAAAATGACTCTCCCCCTTTGTATAGAATTTCAAAGTTTATTCATCTTTTTGTTATTATTACTTGCATTTGCACCAACACTAGGGAGGTAGTTAGTTTACCGTGCCAACATGGCCAATAAACATTTGTGGGATTCATTAAATGGCAGAGGGATAAATGGCTTGGTCCCTTTCTAGTTTTGTGGTCTCTTGCTTTCTGATGATGGGACCAGGATGCAGCTGCTTTAGCAGTTCTGCTTCAGTTTTCAAGGCTCACTTCCTGCAAGACATCCCCAAGGAGAAGCCACATGGACCTACCCTGATGCAGGCCTGGGCACTGGAGCACCCATGTGGAGATCCCTGCTAGTGCTGAGATTCTTACACATTCACTGACTCGGCTTTCCTCCTGAAGTTGGCATCATTGCGTCTGTTTTGTGAGATGGAGGAGGACTTTGTGGATTGGTGGTGGACATATGGGCTAATGTTGGACTTGTGGCCTTGGGCGCACTGGGTTGGGATAAATTCTTGATGTGTACTTACCCTTTATTTAAACTCTCTTATATATATATGAATTTCTGTGGATTTATTTCTCTAATGTACTCAGACTAATACAACTAGGCTATAAAATTTTGGTATTCTGATGGCTGTATTTTTCTGTGATACTAGAAGCTGTGTTACTGGTATTTCTAATACTAAGAGGAGCACCCATGGTAGACAGCTTTCAAGGATGCTTCCAAACTAAGGCAGTCTAAGAAAAAGGAATGTCTCACGTCTGAGGGATTATCCAATAAAAACATTATTGATAGCACTTCAAACATGAGGAATTAATAATTACTGATGATTGGAATTTGATAACTTGAAACAATGCAGAGAGATGAGAAATTGAAAAGTCTAGGAAGAGCAATGACTTCTTACTGTTTTTAAACACCCCTTCATAACAACATAAACAGGGACTATACACATGAACTTTTTGAGATGGAATACACAGTAATCAAGGTGGTTATATCTATGAAAAGAGACGATGGAGAAATGCAGTATGATCAGTCAAAACAAAGCCAAGGTTCCACTGTAGAACAGACCATCAATTCCTCGTAAAATAGTTCCTGTTTTTTTAAGCAAATCCACAATAAGCAGGCTACAACCGAAGGGAACTGCATGTCCCCCTACCCTGGATTTAAGCCATGTACGACCTTTATGAAATTACTCTCAGTTTCCTGCCATGTAAACTGTGCTTGGTAGTTTTACTGCCTTTGTTTCACCCATCAGATGGTGGTTGTCTTGGCCCTTGCTAGGATTAGTGCTCTTTCACTAGCAGCTGCTATGTTCATTGGTCAATACATGACGGGTGGCATTTCCCCCCAGGCGCCTGGTATGCGTCATTAGCATACTTACCTATTCGATCACAGTTGCCCGCCATTTCTTCCTTATCTGGGAGATGCACAAATATTGGCTACCTCATCAATACCTTATTTCCTGTGATGTAATGGTGCCCACCCTTCACTGGCTATTTAAGTCTCTGCTCTCAGCTCAATAAATGAGACTTGATCAGACTCCTGTCTTGTCTCCATCTCTTCGTGACTCTTGCCCATCTTCATTCCCAGTCCCTCTTTCAGGTATCCACGTTGTTGATGTCCCATGGGACGGGGCATTTTGGCGCCTCAATGTGGGGCAAGAATGAGTCGAGAAGCCTCAGTTCCTGCACCGCTGGCATCTGGCTGTATTACGAAGCTGTATCACTGAGTTGAAACACTGAACCAACAAGGTGCCGATGGCGCCCTGCTGCTAACGCAGCACCGCAACTGAGCTGAAACACTGAGCTGCTAACACTGCGGCTGAGCTACTAACACCGCGCAGAGCTGCTGACGCTGCAGCAGAGCTGCAAGAGTGGTCACTGAACCACTAGCGAGCCCGCCCACTGCCTGCTGCCAGCCGCCGCCCTGCTGCCGCTGCTGGCTGCCATTGCCATAAAGCACGCCGCTGCCGTAAAAAACTTCGCAGCCGTAAAGCTCACTTCCGCACTGCGCTACCACGTTGCCTAATGTGCCTGGCTCCAAAAGTGCTGCTTTGATGTGCCTAAGCTGTTAGCTGTGCCGTGGTATTTATTAGTGACAACCGATGCCTTTGTCGCTTGGAAGCTTTGAGGCGCTCCTTGTTCAAAGCACCCTGAAAACAAGGGAACCCCCTGAGGAAGCAGGCAAGTCATCAAGGATATGCTGGTGGACTTATCAAGCCCACTACACTGTCGTTGTAACCTGAGACGACAAATAACCAGGTGAGTTTTGCCTGACCATGGGTCAAGAAATTAGTCAGCATCAATTATTCGTAGGACAAGTTACTTGATGCTTTCAAGGCGCGGGGAGTAAAGTTTAAAAGTTGTGATTAAAAACAGATTATCCCATGACAGACACCACTGAGTAGCACGAGTGTAAATATTTAGAGAAAAATTAAGAGTAAGTGGTGAAAAGTTGGAAGTAATAAATAATGGGATAGATTTCTAGTAAATAAATGTATGTGTGTAAATATGCTTCAGAATATGTTAAAAGCTAAAGAAATAAAAACAAGCTAGTAAAGAGTAGAGAAGTTTTCAGATTTTGTGGTTAAGATAAGTCCTTTGTTTCCTAAGGATGGGACTGTAAATACTATAACTTGACAAAAAGTAGAGAAGCAGTTGAAAGATTACTATACTGTTAATGGACCTCGTAAGGTTCCCAGAGACACGTTTAGTCTGTGGAATTTAGTTAGGCATAAGGGACTCCGGGGTGAGAATTAGAAAAACTCCTGCCTCAGCTGAAGCCAATGAGGACTTTGAAAGCGGGAAGGAGGAAATCCTTGGTGTAGCGGAGCAGTTAGAGGGCGGCTCAATACATTATCATATGGATTTAGGACTTTGAAACATGGTGCAGGAGACTCAAGAGTCCTGCTGGGATGAAACAAAGGCGGTAGCCTGGGAGCAAGAGTATGAGTCATTAGCTTGTTGTGGAAGTCGAAATTTCTTGAGAGTTTTCAAAATACAGCAGATATAAGCTGTTTGTGTGAACAAAGTTTGTGTGTGTGTGTGCGTGCGCACGCGTGAGCATGTGTTTGTAAGTATTACATATTCTTTCACTTGTATGTACAGGGAGATTTTTCTGCATATTTAGTTCAAGGATAAAATCATTTGCTTGTGTTTATTACTGTTTGAAGTTAAGTCTTCTTTAAGTCTTTAAATATATATACCAATGAAACTACCCTCTCAAGGAAAATATTGCCATAATTTGTATACTATGTAACCTTCAGGTATGTGCTAAATGTTTATCCCTTTGTCTAATTCAAATCAGGAATTTTATTAAAAAATTAAACAATTGGCTTTCAAAAATGCAAATACTGCCTGCCAGGTAGTGAGTGCTGAGACCTTTTAGAAACAAGGCCAACCTGTCGGATTATATCAGACTATGCTTGGATCCCAAAGATTATAAAAGATTTGCTTTTAGTGTTTCTAGTGTTAATTTTAAAGAACCTATGGAGTGTTATCAGTGGAGAGTCTTATGTCATGGAATGTCTAATAGCGTCACCTTATGTCAAAAGTTTGTAACTACAGCTATAAAGTCAGTAAGAACTTCTGAAACAACGGTGTATATCATTCACTACACGGATGATATTTTGATGTCTCATAGGGACCAAAAAGTGGCTCACTTTTTTTTTTGACTTATTAAGAAAAGCATTAAAAAGGTTAATTATAGCAAAAGAAAAAGTACAAGTTATTGAACCTTACAAATATTTAGGACATATTTTACAAAAAGTTTTTGTTAAACCCCAGAAGACAGAAATAAGAAAAGATCACTTACAAACTTTGAATGATTTTCAAAAATTATTGGGAGATATTAATTGGCTTAGACCATATCTAAAAATAAGTACTACAGAGCTTGAGTCTTTATTTGATATATTAAAGGAGATCCTGATCCAAATTCTACTCGGGAGATTTCCCCTTTAGCAGAACAAACCTTAAATTTAGTAAATTTATGCATTCAAGAACAACAAATTATGTACATTAATTATAGTAAACCTTAGTACTTTTACACGTGGTGTGTTATGGCAGGAAGGACCATTATTGTGGGTATATTTAGCTTCTTCAAGAAAAAGAGTTCTAAAACCATATTTTTTAATAAATAGCTGAATTAGTGAAAAGACCCTAATTATGGGAAAGTTATAATTCATGGGATATAGCATTTGCTAAGTTTTGTGGATTGGCGAACAATATTTATCCTCCAGACATATTGTTACAATTTGCTAAAAAAAACATTTATTTATTTTCCCCAGTATTTGTAAAAACAAACCTATACCTCATGCCCTTACAATATTTACTAATGGTTTCTCCAATGGAACTTCAGCTATTTCTTATAAAGAGCATAGTATGGTTAAAAAATGTCCTGCACAATCTGCACAGTTAATTGAGCTATATGCAGTCAAAGCACTTTTTCAATTACATCTTTGGCAGATGGATGTTACGTACATTCCTTTATTTGGTAAATTAGGTATTTACATGTTACAGTGGACACTTATTCTGGATTTATTGTGGCCACTCCTATGACTGGTGAAAAAAAGTCTTTAGATATTCAACACATGTTATGTTGTTTTGCTATAATTGGTGTACCTAAATGATTAAAGAGAGATATTGGATCTACTTATATTAGTAAATCATTTGCTCAATTTTGTGTCATTTTTTTGTATTAAACACATAACTGGAATCCCTTATAATCCTCAAACCCAAGGTTTTGTGGAACTTGCCAATGAAATTATTAAGCAACATTTAGATAAAATGTAAAAGGGGAGATATACCTTTCTACTCCTCACAACTTAATTAATCATACTTTATTTTAACATTTTTGAATTTGGATGTACACAGTCAGTCTGCTGCTGACAGCCTTTGGAAAAAGATTGCCAAATATAAAAACAAAGCATATGTAAAATGGAAAGATCCACTTAATGGCAAGAGCGAGCTCCTTCCAGATTTGGGGACAAGGGCATGTTTGTGTTTTTTCTGCAGGATGCTGATTGAGCACCGTGACTGATGGAAAGGTTGGTGCAGTTTGCAAACCATGCAGATGGTAATTTGCCTCCAGGTGCTTCTGGAGACTTCACACAGTGAGCAGCACTAGGCTTAAGTTCCTGATCCACCACTCTTACATCCTGCCGTCTGGGAAGTCTAGAAATCACCGTGTGCGTTAATGACTCACGTCTTCCCTGTACAAGGTGAAGGAAATGTAATCTCACCCACTACGCAGTCTTTTTCTCCTTGTGGACTAGAGACTCAAAAGAATAATAAAACCATATTGTGGAGATCGTACCTCACGGGGACAATCCCATCCAGTATAACAGCACAAAAGAGAGATATATCATCGATTGGTCCGGCAACCAGGACAATACAAAAAAAATACTGCCCAATGGAAAATAGAGATTACTTTGGAAATGTGAAGCTATGGACACTTCCTCCAAACCCCAAGGAAACGTTACTGCCTGTGTAACATCGTCTTATGTACTTTTGGCAGGGAATATTATTATATATCGTGATGATCATAAGTTTAACATGTCTTGTAATAATTGTAATTTGTCTAATTGTATTACCTAGATCCCTGAAGGTATTGCCATTGCTATTTTGTATCAATCTTTTATTATGCTGCCAGTGAATATTACTGGGCCTTGGTATTCAAAAAGATGGTTACAGGTATTGGAAGAGATTTTAGAAAGCATTAACCAGACCTAAGCATTTTGTAGGTTTACTTATAGCAAGTATTTTAGCTTTATTGTTTAGTTGCTACTGCTATTGCTGCAGCAATTGTACTTTCACTAAGCATACAAATTTCCCACCTTTTTTCTGCAATTGTCCCCTATGTTGGACCTTTCATTGTAATATCAATCATTATTTCCCTGGGCCCTGTATTGTTCAACAAACTCATGGCATTCGTAAAACAACAAATTTAGGCAATCCAGGCGAAACCTATCAAGGTGCATTATCATCGTCTAGAGATGATGGTCAGCGGTGGCCCACTCTAAGACTCATCTTAGTGATAAGACCCCCTTCCCTTGTGCTGGGCTGGACACACAATAACGGATAGGATTGGGCACGGCTCATACTAACCTAAGAATGGTTTGCTTTGAAAATACACATTCCTTGAGACCAATGATGGGTAAGGGTGAGTAGTAGCCCGACGACCTAAGCCAGGCATGGCCCCCGAAGGGACACTCCATATTAAAATCATACTCTTGCCTGTTATTTTCTTGGTAAAGAAGGGGGACATGTAAGGAACTGCGTGTCCCCCTACCCTGGATTTAAGCCATGTATGACCTTTATGAATTTACACAGTTTCCGGCCATACAAACTATGCTTGGAAGTTTTACTGCCTTTGTTTCACCCACCAGATGGTGGCTGTCTTGACCCTTGCTAGGATTGGTGCTCTTTCACTAGCAGCTGCTATGTGCATTGGTCAATACATGACAGGTGGCATTTCCCCCAGTCGCCTGGTATGCTTCATTAGCATACTTACCTGTTCGATCACAGTTGCTTGCCATTTCTTCCTTATTTGGGAGATGCACGACTATTGGCTACCTCAGCAGTACCTTATTTCCATGTGACGTAATGGTGCCCATCCTTCACTGGTTATTTAAGTCTCTGCTCTCAGCTCAATAAATGAGACTTGATCAGACTTCTGTGTTGTCTCCATCTCTCCGCGGCTCTTGCCCATCTTCATTCCCAATCCCTCTTTCAGGCATCCACGTTGTTGATGACCCGTGGGATGGGACATACAAACTTGAGTATATTGTTGGAAGGTGCTGCTGAATCAGCTCTGATTTGTAGCAATGCTGCGTACAACCACGTGTTACAGTTCAGAAGTGCTCCATAAGGTTTGCTTGGCTGTCATCTTTACAAAGATCAATTGTGGGCTTTTCTTCTGTGGCTTCACAGGGTGAGTTCCAACCACAGACTTTCAGATCAGCAGTCTCACACAGGTGTGTTGCCAGGGGCTCCATGTGAACCACACAGGGGGTTTTCTTCATTCCTTCTCTGTAAGCAAACTGGAGATTAATGGCCCAGTTCAGTTCTCTCAGGAGAACTGAGATTCTCTATCGTACCCAAGGGATACATGGGACAGATGCTGTCTGAGGTTGTCATAGACTGATGAATTGAGAAGAGGGTCGGGTAAGAGAATAGCTTTTCTCCTATGTCATGAATGAACTTTGAGCGAGGGCTGTCCCTGTCATCACCAGCCCAGGACTGAGGAGAATCCTGCCTGATCTTAGGCATTCTTTCATCCTCCTCTTTCTTCCCAAAGGAGGATTAGAAGGCTGGAAGAAGTAAGAGGAGATTGGTGGAGGTGAGAGGAGATTCCAGAGCATTAGGAAATTTACTTGAATTCTCATTTGACTCTTGTGTGAATTCATTCTGTTTCACATTTATTGCAAAGATTTATGGTACAGGAGCGATTAGGACCATTTTTTATTTTCCCTCTGCCCTCTGTGAACATATCACGCCAAGAATTCAATGAATAAGATAAATTGCATACAGCGTTCATAGATTAACTTAAATATTTAATACATTAGGGATGTTATACATTGTATTCTTAAAATATCGGTTTTTAATTTTTCATTAATAAGTTATACAAATACAAATAACTTTGTTTTCCATATGATTTTCCGGTGAGCAAATACAGATATCCAGTCCTTTTATAGTTCAATCACATCAATAGTATTGCACACTTACCACAACAATCCATTTCAAAACAGTTTCTTCCTTTTGAACTACTTGATGTCAGCCTCTCTTCATCCCCCCCCCCCACCTGCACTTTCCAATGCTGCTTTTGTATTCAGCAATATTGGACTCCATTATTATCGCAGAATGATTTTTTGTATATTTCCTTGGAATTTCTTTGCACAGGTTAACATTTAAATTAATAAAATTAATTTGGAGTGCAGTGAACCTTAATTCTAACTCCTTCTTTTTAGATAATCCAATGATTTTATCTTTTATTTTATTAAGATGGAGTTGTTTCTTTTTAAAATCACTTTATTGGGGGCTCATATAATTCTTATCCCAATCCATATATGCATCAATTGTTTCAATCACATTTGTACATTTGTTGCCATCATCAATCTCAAAATGTTTTCTTACTACTGAACCCTTGGTATCAGCTCCTCGTTTCAGCTCCTCATTTCACCTTCCCTACCCGCTCCCCTTCCTTCATGAACTCTTGATAATTTATAAATTATTATTTTGTCATGTCTTACACTGTCTGACATCTCTCTTCACCCACTTTTTTGTTGTGCATCCCCCAGGGAGGAGGTCACATATAGATCCTTGTAATCGCTTCCCCCTTTCCACCCCAACCTCCATCTACTCTCCTGTTATCACCATTCTCACCACTGGTCCTGTAGGGATCATCCACCGTGGATTACCTGTGTTTCCAGTTCCTATCTATACCAGTGTACATCCTCTGGTCTATTGGTAGGTAGAATTGGGATCATGATAGTGGGGGGAAGGAAGCATTTAAGAACTAGAGGAAAGTTGGATGGAGTGAAATTTTAATTTCTTAACATTGCTAAAACAAATTACCACATACAGTTAAAGAGGCTAGAAGTAAAAATTCAACTAAGAGCAGGGTTATGCTCACTTTGTTTGGTGACTCCTGGTTTATATCTTTTCTTGACCCTTTCATTAGCCCAGCATATTTGTTAATGTTCCTGAGTAAGTAAACAAAACTAACAAGCTAACTGCCAGCAAGTCAGTACTGGCTCACAGTGACTGCCCTGTGGGTTTCTGAGACTGCAACTGTTTACATTCTTTCTTTCTTGGAGCTACAGGTGGTTTCAAACTGAGGACAATGAGATCACAGCCCACTCATATCCACCAGGGCTCCTGGCTTTGGGCAATAGATTATAAGAACCCTTTGATATCACCATTTAATGCATTTGCCTTACCTACTCTAAGTAAACCTAAGAGAAATTTTCAGAGAATCATTTGACACCCACTTTAAAATTTTCTTTTTTCCTGTCTTTTAAAAATGTTTTTCTTTTGTCAGGAATAATACTCCTGATGTCCCCCTGCAGTTCATCAGGTCTTCTGTCATTTTTGTTTAATGCAGCAAACCTGTTCTTGAGTTGTTCTCAAAATTCAAGTGGCATAGACTTAAGGTCGTATTTTTTTCTCTCAGAGACTTGTTTTAATGTTCTTTACCTTTAACCTGAACTTACATAAGTGCAAACAGTGGTCTGTTCCACAGTCAGCCCCTGGACTGGGGTTAGTTCCTGTTATTGAGCTTCTCCATCATATCTTTCAACAGATGTCATTAATTTGATTTCAGTGTATCCAATCTTGAGAAACCTATGTGTATAGCCACCCTTTATGTTATTGAAAAAAGATATTTGCTATGAAAAAAACTGTTGGTCTTGCAAAATTCTATCTCTCAATCTCCAGTTTCACTTCTGTTATGAAGATCATATTTTCTAAGCTCCATTCCCTTTGTTGCCAACCAGGGTGTTACAGCTTTGAGTGTAAAGGAATGTATCAGTTACTTTAATCTGCAGCAGGTGTATTTAAGGAATTGTCTGCTTCACTTAGTGCATTTTCTGACTCAGATCCTTCTGTTGTGGTCTTTGTGGTACACTGTACACCTTGAAGAGGCAAAATGCTATGCTGGTAGTATGACACTTGAGTTATTAAGGGCTGAAAGGAGAAATGTCAGGTGTTTCCCTCAAGGACAAGATGCCTTCCCTACCTGCTCACCAACAAAAGAGGTGATCTCATCTCTTAGAGACAGACATACTCCTTCTTCCTCTAGCCATGAATCTCCAGTCCAGTGTTGTGATACTTAGGTTTCTTGTGCCAAGTCGACTCCCCGTAGGATCATGTGGGTGGAGTTTAATTAGGTCACAGCTTAATTAGGGGGTGACTGAGATAAATGGCTCTAGGAAGCCTGCCTCTTCCTATTTCTCCCTGGAGATTGAACCAGTGTGCCACTTCCTGAGTTACTCCATTGCCTCAATTATTGCTGTGCTACTCTAGACTGAGCCAACCAATTGATCTTGTTGCCTTGCCCATGTAATGCTATAACCTGCGCCTCCAATGGGACCAGCTTTGCTATGCTCCTGTACTACTGGATTCTGCTACACCTCAACTTCTCTACCCTGCTGGCTGCTGCCTACTCCTTGTTTTCCCTGAAGGCAGATTTTATTGCCCGCTTCCTTGACATTGGGCCAGCAGCCACCGTGAGTTGAAGGACCTCCAGTATATTAATAGTTCCATTGAAGTAAATTGAAATCAGCCCTCAGTACTTCTGTGTGGACTAATTAGCTGTTATTTTCTTTCTAAAACCAAAATTGTACTGGGTGGAGAAGAGGTAGCCTTTCTAGTACACATTTTTCCCTCTAGGCAATCACCCAGCAACTCAATCTGAGTTAGTGCACCCAGTGGCATCACCTGGGAAGGTTCTTTCTGGTCACAGTGAATTGAATTTTTGCATAAAAACAATTTCACTCAAGCCTTGTTTTTTCTGCATGTGCACGATAGCTGATTTAAGAGAACAGATTGCAGTTGTGAAATTTTGATTCCTGCTCTGAAAAATGCCACAGAAACTGTTGTGATGTTGAACACAGTTTACAAGGACAGCACTACGGAAAAAACTCAAGTGTACAAGTGTTTTTCTCACTTAAAAAAAGGTAAAATGTCGATTGATGAAAAACTTCCTTCTAGACATCGTCAGCTTCCCAAACAGACAAAAATGTTGATTCCTATTGCCTTTGGAATTCATTCTAGCAGGTCAGACAGTTAAATAAGCTTTCTACTTAGAGGTTATGAAAGATTGCATAAGATCATGGGCCAAAAAAAGGGCCTGATTTGTCACAGACTGGGGACTGATTTTCCCACTACAACAATATACTTGCTCACACAACCATCTCAGTGTGCCAGTTTTGGGCAAAAACCAGCATGTTCTCTTGCCCCATGCACCTTACTCACCTGACCTTGCTCTGGGTGACTTCTTTTTGTTTCCATGAATGAAGGGAAATGTGAAAGGACAGCAATTTTATGAGATAGAAAAGGTGAAGAAGAAAATGAGGGATGTTCTGTCAACCATCCAAGCAGATGAGTTTCAAAAATGTATCCAAGAGTGGATTTGCAGACTTGACAAATTTATTAACTGTAATGGACAGTACTTTGAAATTGATTTTAAAAATTTGTAAAAAATAAAAGTTAATATATAGCTTTCTTTTTTATTATAAGATCATTTTATTGGAGGCTCTTACAGCTCTTATAACAATTCATACATCAATTGTATCAAGCATATTTGTGCATATGTTGCCATCATTATTTGGTAAACATTTGCCTTCTATTGAGCCCTTGGTATCAGCTCCTCTTTTTTCCCTCCCTGCACCCCCACCCTCATGACCCTTTGATAAATTGCACATCATTATTATTTTCATATCTTACACAGACTGTTGTCTCACTTCTCTCATGTTTTCTGTGTTTGTTCCCCTAGGGGGAAGTAGAGTTTTGTGGAGATCATTGCAATTAGTTCCTCCTTCTGTTAGGTAGCTTAGCCTAGGGATTGGGAAGTCTATTGACGCATGCCCAGGAAAGCCAGCATAGGACAAAGCTGGATTTGCCCGCCAGTGGGCACGGATTGGCGTTAAACCTGGAGCAGTGCACCTGGGCCAGGTGATTGCAATTCAGTCAATGGGATCAACCTGGGGTCGTTCACCACGCCTCCCCTGGGAATCCTCGTAAAGGCAGGAACCAAGAGGGAGAGGGGTCTTGGCTTGTCTGGTCTTTGTCGTCTGTGTGGGATGAAAACTTGGGAAAGAGATCATGTGTGACCCTGAGCAGTCTCTGCCAGGTCGCAAGGTCAAAAAGGAATCATATGGGTGCCACGTAAAAGCTGAAGCTTCTTTTAATTCTCAATAAATTCACTTGGATCACGAGCCCAGTTTCGGCGTGAATTCTTTCTCCTGCAGAGCCAAGAACCGAGGTTGGAATCTTGCCCGGAGAGAGAGACCTTACACTTCCTCCCCTCCTCTCCCCACTTTTCCCTCACCCTCATGGTATACTACTCCTATTTCTGTACCTGGATTCCATGTGTCTTAAGCTCTTAGCTATCTGTACCTGTGCACATGCTCTGGTCTAGCCCACAATGAAATAAAGGACTGGGGTCATGATAGTGAGTATGTGTGAAGAAGCCTCAAGGAACCAAAGGAACATTGTATTTCATCAATGCAGTACTGCACCCTGGTTAACGCATTCTTTTCTTGTGACCCTTCTGTGAGGGGTGTCCCATTGTCTACAAATGAGTTTATTTCCTGCCCCACCCCCCCTCATTCTCAACAATATGGTTTTGTTTGTTTGTTTCGGGTCTTCTGATCCTTGTTTCCCAATCCTGTTCAGGGCTCATAATCACACAGGGTCATGAACTTCTTTCTTGTGGGCTTGTTGCTTCTCTGATAGATGGCCACTTGTTTAACTTCAAATCTTTAATACCCCAGATGCTTATCTTTTGGTCATTGGGTACTATCTGCTTTCTTTACCACATTTGCTTTTACACCCATTTTACATTCAGTGATTGTGCCAGGAGGGTGAGAATCACATAATTCCAGGTTGTTAAAACAAAGTGTTCTTTCATTGAGTGAGGGCTTGAGAAGAGACCTGGAGACTGTCCACTACCTCAGTGTTTTGCCATATGTACATAGGCCAATATCTCTATTCTTATGAATTAATGTATTTACATATCTACACACCTATGCTTATACCGCTATCCATAGCTTTGCTTCCTAGATATTTTCTGTGTTAGTCTGAATAAACTAGAGAAACACATTCACAGAAACTCATATATATAAGAAAGCTTTATATATAGGGTAAGTGTACATTCAGAAAGCATCCCCATCCAGTCCAGTTCAAGCCAATGGGTCCGATATAGCCCATCTTCCTCAAACTCACAAAACACACACAATGCCACCAAATGCAGGAGGATCACACATCAGTGGGTAGAAACTCTCTTAATCCAGTGCTGATGTAAGTATCTCAGCACTGGCAGGGGTCTCCAGGCGACATCTCCAGCACCAGGGCTGCATCAGGGTAAGTCCATGTAGCTTCTCCTCAGGGATGCCTCACGGGAAGTGAGCCTTGCCAGTTCAGGCAGTTGCACCCTGGTCTGATCATCAGAGAGCAAGAGACCAGAGAACCAGGAAGGCAAGGTTCACCTAGTCTTCTCTGACCTTCAATTAATCCCACATGTGTTTGTCAGTCAGGTAGGCACAGTAAACCTGAACTATCTAATTCCCTATCTCCTTTTACCTTAATCCTGCCCCACCATCACACTCATCCTTCTTCTGCCTCTTAGTAATTTCTCAGCTAGATTGCTGTTGCTCTGATAACCCCAGGATCTCCATGTCCTCCTCATTGTTGATTATAATTCCCTAGTTGTTCCCCGTGTGTATGGCATTGTTTGCCTACCACTCCCTTCCCTAACCTCCTCCTCTGCCCCATGTCCCTCTGAAACCATCTAGACCCCATATCAGCCCATCAAGCACAGATGATGGTGTCCCTGCATGGAGCTGCTATGACACAGAGAAGACTGTAGGGTCAACAATAGCTCAAGACATGATGTCCCCTCACTGAAGCATACCCTTACAGAGGACAAGACTGGGGACACATGGCAGGGAAGTAGTATGGACACATGGCAGGGAAGTAGTAGCACCCACAGCAGGGTAAACCAAGAAGGGAATATAACAGATCAACAATGTAAGCAAAGTCAAACCACAAAGCCCCTGAAGAGCCCCCAAAATAGACTTCATGCTAGAATGGGCAAATCCCAGAATTCCCCCAGCACCAGTGGGGAGATAGTCACAAAGGTCAGCAGACAGAATTGGAATTATGTGTGCTATTTTTCTTTCTTTGCTAGTTCTTTTTTCCTCTCTCTCTCTCTCTCTCTCTCTTTATTCAATCTTTTATTTTCATTTCTGTTTGGTCTAATTTGTTGTTAGTTTTCCTTCTTATATAAGATACGCATGGGAAGTAAATACATAGCTTTGAAAAATATGTTTTCTGGTTCTTTTGGGGATTCTCCCTCAAAATTGAACCTATTTTACCATGTAACATGGTAAGCTGATTCCTAGATGTTTACTTTAGAGAAGCCAAAACTGACATTCATGCCGAATTGTTTCATATAGTAACTATATATATAATAGCATTATTCATAACTTCCCAAATTGAATAAAACATAAGTGTTATTCAATAACTGAATGGAATATTAGTCAGCAGTGTTAAGAATCATTTTAAATATACACATTAAAATGGAAAAAGGATTAATATCATAAGACTTATTCTAAGTGAAATAAGCCAATGTCAAAAATACACTTATTGTGTAATTTTATTTATATGACATTCTGGAAAATAAAAAAAACATAGAGACAGAAAATATCAATTGTATGCAGGTAAAGAGGGATTTGGCTGACAAAGGAAGCCCCTCCTTGGTACAGATGTTAAACTTTGGGGCTGCTAACCTATAGGTTGGTGATTCAAATCCAGTAATAATCAGTATAGGAGTTCACAATCTGATTTTGAAAGGGTGCAAGTTTGAAAGACCTATAAAGTACAATCATAATCAACCTGAGATCAACAGGTTTGATTTTTGGTTTGAATTACAGAGGAATAGTATGAGGGTATTTGAATAATGGAAAAGTGCTATGCACCCTAAATGTAGTAGTGATTACATAAATCAGGCACCTGGTGACACTCATATAGCTGCAGTCCCAAAATTCAATCTTTTTTCCCTTAAATAATCTTATTGAGAGTTTATACAGCTATACTATCATTTAATAGTTTAATTGCATAAAGCAATACTGTACAATTGTGACCAAAATACATTTCAAAATATTCTCTACCTTGAACTCCCTGATACCAGCTAGCCTCTACCCTTGTACTGGGTTTTATATACCGACAAATGTACAGCAAAAATTCAAGAGAGCTACTCATAATGACAGAATACACCAGAGATAAACCCCAATATGAGCAACAGCAAAACAAACAAACATACAAAAACTTGAAAAGCAGAAGAGGTCCAACATATTAGACGGGAATTGCCTGAAAAGGTTTTCACTGTTCAATAAGGTTTATCATTTTTACCTCCTATAGTCATTTCTCCAATACTATCTGTTTGGTAACGGATTTATTCCCATCCCTCCATTATGGATAGAGGAAATCACCAGTGTAGATCGCACAAATGCCTTTTGGGCCTCCACTGTCATCCATAACCTTCTGAAAACCAGAATCTCACAATTCAGACTCTGATATTATTCCCTCCTTCCACTTCAGATTATATGGTTTACAATCCTCCAGTCACTGATGCTGGTGTGCTTCTTCCATGTGACCTTAGTTAACATCTCACTTAGATGACTACTTGTTTCTACTTGTGTTGGGGAAAAAAGTCTTTAAGGCCCCAGAAAATAAATAAATGCAATCTTACTGCATGTAGATTCTTAAAAAGTTTTCTTGAAAATGTAAGTTAATGTGAGAAAAGAAGCGAGTGAGTTAATATTTCAGGAAAGACTAGAGCGAGTACAGATGTGTGTGATGTAGACGAAGTTGATGTACAAGAGGCTGAAGGACAAAATTGCAAAGATTCATTCAACGTTTCTTTAATATCATAATGGAGTAGACAACTGAGAATACTTTAATGAAATATTTACAATTATTTAATTTCTCCTGAATTTCTACTAAATGAACATAGTATAAAAACCAAAGATACAAAATAATATAAAGAAGAGGTTATCACCCTAATTCCTACAGTTGGCTAATATTCAAGAACTTAAAAATTTACACAAAAACTCACAGGCTCTAGTTTTTAGTTTTACAATGATAAGAAAATTATATCATGTATGCATGCATTCGGTTGGGTTTTCTAGAGAAGCAAAATCAATGATACTAATATTTATAAAGAAATAAATTTATATCAGGGAAATGATTCCTAGAGTTGTAGAAGGGGGAAAGTTCAGTCTGGTTGATGTCCATGAGCCACATGTTAAACTAGAGAATTTTCCTGACTCAGGTAGCTTCCAGGAGTAGTGAAACAGGAAACAAGAAAACCACAGGTTGGTGGAAGCTTAGGTGGATGAATATAAGATCAGCAGACACTATGAAAGGCCACTTACAGTTTGTAGGGTCAGCAGCCAGTAGAGTGAGCCACTGACTTAAGTCTAAACACCAGTGTTGATAAGAGAGATGCAGGATCCAGGGACAAGACTTCTCACAGAGTCTGTGTAAATCTACCTCCAGGGAAACTTCCTTTCATTTGCACCTGTGCTGTGATGAGTAATGAGGCCACACTCTTCCTTAATCCTCTTACAACTGCGTGGCTGCCCAGAATAGATCCAGCAGAGTTGATTACATTATGTTAGATCACATTATTTAGGAAGCCTCAAAAATCAAGCTGCTATGAATCCTGGCCCAGTCAAGTTGGCATAAAATCTGAGTTGTACAGTATTTTTAGGTGACACAAACATGATATACTTATAATTATACTACTGTATATATCACCATAAATATACTATAGTAACATGTCTAAAGTATATGAGGCATGTTATTAAAAAGCTGAATGCTTTAGCATAGTATATTTGCTGTAAAATATATATAATTCATATACTACTTTGGAAATATTACCAATAAAAACCAGTCCCTGGAAAATGACACCATGCTTGGTGGAGAGTCAGCTAAAAAAGAAGACCCTTCAAAAGATGGATGGCCACAGTGGCTGCCACAATAGGCACAAACATAACAATCACTTTAGGATGGTTCAGGACAGGACAGTGTTTCATCCCGTTGTTCATCAGATACCTGTGAGTTGGAACTGACTACATGGTACTTGATAATAACGGCAAGATAGTATATACTATACTCTAACATCATATATTTCATGTAAATATGGTTTTACATTAAATAAACCCAACATGACCCATGCACACTTTACACACTGCAACTTGCTTTGGGGAGTCAATTTAAGAGAAATATAAAAAGGTAGGAAAAATAGGAAGAAATGGAAAACACAATTTGATCTTGAAGTGGAATTCTCCCTATAAGTAGGTGAATCAATCCTCATGACTGACAGTATATATAATGTCCTTTGTACAGTGATAATCACATGGTGAAAGTTATCATCAGTCTGTGTGGTTTCAGACAGGGGACACAATTTTGAGGTGTCTTGAGTCAGACCAAAGTCTAAACAGAGACCTTAAAGACCCATAGAAGGAGCACTGGTTAAAGGTGTAAATATGGCTCTTGTCTTTCATATTATAGAATGAGACACACCCATCCTCATAGTCTATGAAAATGCACACCGTGGTAAGCTCTTCTTTTGGAGTTAGCTTTGTTTCTGGAGAAGTGAGTGCCCAACATTCACATTTATAAAACCTAATGACCCAAAACCCATCTTCAGGTTTTATTACAATCCTTCCCTTCCTCATTACATTGTCCCTGCAAATCCCTATATCCCAGGCTCCACTGTTTGTAACATCCACCTCCCAATAGAACCTCCCTGCAGTGAACAACTGCTGTCCCAGCACACAGGGGAGGGAATAAAATCTCTGTGGGTTATCAGGTAGCTCTTCAGGATTCGCTTTCCAAGTTACACATCTCCTTTCTTCTTCCAAGCTGAGATTACAATGAGCTGTGTCTGGGTCCAGAATCACATTTGCTGCAAAGATAATAATATGTTTACCCACTAACAAGGTTAAGCTGGCCTTGGGGTCGGAATTAATAATATTCGCTAAATGTTCTGGTGTCTGACACAGATGCATATGTTCTCATGTGGAGACTGTCATAACTCCTCTCCAACAACTTCCACTGGGGCTGAACCTGAGCATAAGAAGCCGAGTCCCTTCTGCACCTTTAAGGGATGACTCACCAGCCTGAAAAAATTCTTTCCTCCAGTCTGAAACAAAGCAAAAATATACATCATTAAGTCAAATGTTTTAATTTCCTGGCATAGGTAACTTATTCTTTCTAAGGCTTACTTTCTAATGTCCCGTTTTTATTCCACATCCTTTGCTGGACAGAATTCTCCACTGATTTTCTTATTAAATATTCCCATCAGAATTGGTTCCTCTAACTTACGCTTTTTGTGGTTTACACTACTGGCGTTGACTAAAATGCCGTTATCTCTTCCATAAACAGATACTATTAAGGTTAAACAGAGCTTAAAGTAACATGACCCCAACACATTTTTTTGATTTTGTAAAAATGAAAAGTTAAATAGGCTGAACAAATATAATAATTTTGCTCTAAATTCTTAATATATATTCATCTGTGATTTAGTTAACTTTTATGTATATTGTGATGCATGAGTAAGAAAAATATAAAAACAAAAATATTTTTAAATATCATTTTACATTGTTTCTTTGGGAACAAGAATTATATAGTTTATGGTCTCTTTCATGTTTCACTTACATATAATATAATAACATATGCTGATATAATGATCAGAAAAATGTCACTTACCAGGGTACAATGATGCCTTCTGCCATTCTGCAATAACACAAAAGGATGAAATATCATTCATCATTCCTGGTACTCATAGATTTTCCTTTCTGTGCATCATTGATGTTGTATCAGGAATCAATTTTATCTTTAAATATTTCCCCTTAAATTTTTTACAAGTATGTTATATTTTCTCTAAACTTGCACATCTTGAGGTTTATGCAAATATGTAAGGAAATATAAATTAGAAGTAAAGGTAAACAAGATAAAGAGGAGGAGAGAAAGGCAACAAATGGGTGGGTTTACAGAAAAATGTATACTTTAAGGAATGAAGGTAGATAGTATGAAAGATTGAAATATAGAAGCAAATAAGAAGGAAGGAGAGATAAAAGAACAAAGAAAAGAACAAAAAGGTGAAAATGGAAAAAAAATATAAATAAGAATGACAATCTTTAAAAGAAGTAATTGGAGAGAAAAATGAAGACAGGGAAAACAAAGAAGGAAGACTTGAGAATGGAAGACCAATTGAATCAACAAACAAAAAGAGAGAATGGTAGGAGTAGAAAAGGAAGCTGAAAAGTTATGCATTTGTATATAAGAGAAGCTATTGCGAACAAGGTAAGAGATTGTGCTTAATATCTTTTCTACATTCCCTTTTTTTTATGCCTAAAGATTTCTGGAAATGAGACTTAAAAAGGATAAACTCTCTCAATGTTAATGCAACATCATCCCCTTAGAGAACTTCTGAATCACTTACCGATCTTGAAGAGAGCCTTCCTCTCATCTGAAAGAAGATGCACTTGTAAGACTGGGACTTTCAAAGAGACACTTATACAGAAGCAAAGGTGTATATGCACCAGAAGAATTCCCCATAATCATTAGCCTTACTGTAGTCAAAACTTTATTCCCTTCCAAAATTATTTTCCATAGATTAAAAATTTCAATTATATAATCTCGAAATACAGTAATAACAAAATTACCAATTTCCTCTTGAAGTTGTCCTAAAAAAGGGGGAAAAAATTCAATTTGAATGTCATAGGAAAAGAAAAAATAAACTTACAATGACAGAGAATGGTTACTAATGTGAATAAAATTTGACTCACTTTTCTCTTCTAAAATATTTGCTAAAAAAGAGAAAAGAAAAATATGCATAAGTTAATTATTTAGTGAAAATAAGTTTAGAGTGGCTATCCAAGAGGGACATATTTTAATTCCTTAATGCACTGCTGTTTATTGACATTTTCAGACTGTTGCTGTTGAGTGCCAAGTTGGTTACAAGTGTTAATGTCCTTCTGTACAAGAGAACAAAGCAAAGCCTGGTTCTGTGTCATGCTAGCAATTTTTCCCGTTTTTGAACTATTGTTTTACACATTATGCCAACCCATCTCTCTAAATGCCTTCCTCTTGTTAAGGCTATCTATACATCTTTCATGTCATCTGTTCTATTACAAGAATAGCTACAAATTCCCATATGCTTCCAATCAGGGCATGCAGAATTGAATGCTGGTGAAGCTACTATGAAGTAATGCTTCACAGTCTATTAAAGAGAGATTTGAGAATTAGAGGGCTCAATAACTTGATAAATTTCCTCCTTTTGAAATGCTGAATGAAGGTTCCTAAAGACTATAAAAACATGGCCCTGGTGACCTAGTAACTTTTGAGTTCGTTTAGGAGCCAAAATGGCAATGGTAGGAAACCATCAGATGCTCCATGGGAGAGAGATGAGCTTTTCCACTCTTATTAGAGTACAGTTTCCAGATCACAGTGGGACAGTGTTACCTTGTCCTAGAGGGCCACTATGAGTCAGGGAGGGGCATGTACAAAGAATAGAGAAGTAGGTAAAGGAGTTTAAACTATAGTATTAATTGAAAAGCTCAAATGAGAAAAGCCCACAAAAATTACATAGATGAAGTGGAAGGTATATAGAGGAGAGGAAGCAAGCACAAATCACTGTCAGAATATCATATCTTATTTTTTAAATCTTCGTTAAAGTTTACAAAATTCTTTCTGGAATTCACTTGAAAAATAAAGAGAGTACTATGAAACATTTTGAAACAGAAATAAGAAAAAAAAGTCTTCCAAAACATTTGGCAAAGAACATACAAGTAATAGGAAAGTTCCAAAGAGAAAACATGAATAAACAAAGGATATAACTAATATTCTTTTCTAGATGTTTTATTAAAATGTCTTTGGAATCAATATGACTTAATTTGAAATAGAAAAAATACCTAGAAATTTTGTGACTAAACTTATAATTCCTTAAACTGATCCCTTGAATATTCTTTAGAAAATAGAAAAAAATACTTAGAAATTTTGTGATTAAAACTTATAATTTCCTTAAAATGATCCCCAGAATAGTCTTTAGAAATAATAATGTGGTAGATTCATAATTTTATGTTAACTTGAAGATATATAAAATATAAGTGGTGGTATATTTTATCAGGTTACAGCTTGATGGTGCCTCATTGTGGTCATGACCTTCTCATTAGGAGGACCTAGGGAACCCTCCTCTCTTCCTTGACCTTCCTGCTTGCTAACCCTGAAAGCTGCTGGAGCACTGCCATGCTTCCAACCATCTTGGATCCATACGACTGCAATCACTGGCCTGTGATATTCCTGTATTCTGCGTCATTGCATGTGATTGAATGAGTCTAAAGAAGGACTTTTGGACTAATTTCAGAATTGTGGAGTTGTGGTAGACTGGACTGGGCTGTGTTCTTGATATATAATTACTTCTTGATACAAAACTCTTTCTTACACATTTGAGTGTCACTGGATTTGTTTTTCTAGTCAATCCAGACTATCACAAATAGTGTCATTATGATCACTACTATGATTTTCATTATCATCCTCACCATCATTTACATCACAACAAATGCCTGTCGCATTGCCTACAGTACAAGCAGGATGACATCTGATCATTACTGGTCCTCGGCGAATAAATGATGTAGAAGACGAAATTGAGATTAAAGCACAGACATAGAACTTATTGAATGTCCTACACTTTCTAATTACATGTGTGAAATTTTATTCAAAGTTCATTTGAGTATAAGTTGGTTTGATACAAACGATTCTGATTTCTGTATCTTCACCCATGTCCTTCAGTAACACTTTAAAGAACTGTACTGGTGTTGACCCTGTCAACTAATAAGAGATACTTGGAATTGTGTTCATTCTTAATAACAAGCACATTTAAAAGCAAATCGAACATATCAAGCAAATCAAAGTCTAATCCAATTAGGCTTCATGAAAACGAGATTCACTTTAAGACGATAAGGTAAAGTTTTTGAGAACCCTCAGAAAACATGATAAAGATTGTTCTTCTGTAAAATAATTCAATTCTTCTAAAGGTGAAGTATGGCTTGTCTTTTGTTTGGTTTTGATTGGTGTAGAAGTTTCTGAGTGGCCATGACCGGGTGCGGAGGAGCCATTCCAACTCTATATCATCTCTGAATTCCGGTCTGGCATCTGTATTTCTGGAGTTTGTCAAGAATTTATGAGAGAAAATTGACCCCCTCCTCTGTTTTCTGGTCCTTGGCAGCTATTCTACAGTGTAATGTTATTTGTTCATATTTTGCATTTTGGCACTGGAAAAGTCCTTGTCTGCTCATGATATTTTAGCAGTTTTGTACCTTCTCATAATTCCATTATTCCAATTATTTATTTTAAATTTTCTTATGTTAAGATGTAGCAAAGAAGAGAATTAAGAACACATTTGCAGCAGAGTTCCATAGTGCAGTATGTCATTTGATTTGTTGACTTGTACTTTTTTGATAACTGATTGTGGACACAAAGAATGATGCCTATTATGCATGCCTTTTCTAATTTGAAATCATGCAGTGTACCTTTGTTTTATTAGACAAACTGCATCTTTGATCTTGGACAAGTTCCACAGGAACAAAATTAAATGCACTATTATTCCCATTGTTTATCCATAATTTCTTATGATACACAAAGTCAATAGCCTGTGCACAATCAATGGTAGTCTCTTTTTCAGTAAGATCCACTGGAATCAGCAATAGTATAGTTAATTCCACGGCCTCTTTTGATTCTGCCTTAAATTGCTAGTCATTTCCTGTCAATGTACAGTTTCACAACAAACAAATAAACAACTCGTTTTTTAAAAATTTTGTTTATGGGGAATTACATTTAGGATATTCAACTACTAATGAAATCTCTCAATAGTTTACCCTTCCACTGCTCCCTCTTGTGGACGATTATCTTCCATTTCACCCAAGTGAATGTACATCAATCGTGTAACTTGGTGTTTTAACTTCTCTCCATTGCCTGCCTCACCTTGGCAGTCCTCCAAATCTGTTCCTTTGGGAAAAAAACACTTTATCTAGTTATTTCCCCTGTAACAGAGGTATCATACAATAACGTCTTTATGTAATTGAATTTTTTTCACTCAGCATAATGTTCTCCAGGTCCAAGAGGTGCTTCATGGTTTCATCATTACTTTCAGCTATGCATAGTATTGTGCGTCACCACCATTGAGTTGGTGACAACTCATTGTGACCCCGTAGAACAGGATAGAACTGTGCGTTGATTTTCCAAAACTGTAATTATTTGTGGCAGTAGAAAGCCCTGTCTTTCTCCTTTGGAGTGGCTTGGGTGCTTTGAGTTTGAACTGCCAACCGTACGGGTGTAAGCACTGAACCAACAAGTGTATGAATCAATATTTCTTTATCCATTACTTTAATGAGCATTTTTGTGGTTTCCATCTTTTTGCTTTAATGAACTCTACTTCAATGAATATGAGTGAGCATATGTATGTCGGTGCTATGAATCCTCTTTTGTGAGAATATATACTCACTTTGCAGAGGGATCACTGGGTCATGCAGAATTTCTGTTCTCATGTGTTTGAGGTCGTGTCATGTTGCTTTCAAAAATGGTTGTACCTACATATTGTCCCACGAGAAATGTATGAGGATTCCAATCTATCTGCAGTCTCTCCAGTATTTTCTAGTTTCTGTTAATTTTTTTAACATGGCTGTTATTATTGGTGAAAGGAGATATCTCCTCATTGCTTTGATTTGCATATCCAAGATTGTAAATAATTGTGACAATTTCTTTATGCACTTGTTGATGATTTAGATATTTTTTTGTAAACTGTCCATTCATGTCCTTTGTCCACTTTTTAATTGGGTTATTTGTCTTTTTCTTATTCAAGCATAGCAGATTTTATAGTTTAGCGATCAGTTCCTTGCCTGATGCATCATTGCCAAAGATTTCCGACCCCCCCCCCCGCTGCCAGTGGATTCGTTTTCTTTTATGATAAAGTATTCTGATGTACCTATGTGTCTTATTTTTATTAGATATCAGTCACCTATTCTGTAGTCTACTGTATGTTCCCTTCATTATATTTGATAAGGTGTATCTGCCTTCCTATAAGGCCCTTAGGTTTGTTCCTGTTTTCTCACTGATGAACTTTGTAGCTCTGGGACTTACACTTATATCTTTAATACATCCTGAGTTTGTTTTTGTGCATGGAGAGAGGGATGGGTCCTGGTTCCTTTTTCTGCATAAGAAAATTCAACTTAGCCTCATGACCCATCATTGTCGTACTGTTATGGATTTTGTGTTGCTGTAATGCTGGAAGCATGTCACTAGTATTTTCAAACACTAGCAGTTTCACCCAAAGTGAATAGGTTTCAACAGAGCTTAAAGACAGAGAACAAATTATGAATAATGAACAGGATTCAGAGGAATTAGCCACGGAAAAAAATTGGACAGCAGCAGAACATTGTCAGAAACATCATGAATAGACGAAGACCATTGTTACAGATAGTGCCAGGAGATGAGCCCATCAGGTTGGAAGGCACTCAAAATGTGACTGTGAAAGAGATGTATTCTCAAAGCACAATCACTTGTCATGATGTGAATGGATCAAAGTCTTTGAGACTAAACCCTTAGGGGTCTTTATTTGCTGATAGGGAATGCCTCAAAAGAAGAAAAACCTGCAAACCCCTATTTATAATCGGAACTTAGAATGTATGAAGTATGAACCTAGGAATCTGGAGGTGATTTAAATTTAAGTAGCATGCACAAAAATGGATATGTTGGGAATTAATGAGCTGAAAAAGACTGGCATTTACCATCTTGGATAAGAAAGCCACATGCTCTATTATGCCAGGAGTGACAGATGGAAGAGGAATGGCAGCACATTCATTGCCAGATCTATTGTGTAGGAGAGTGCTGTCTGTGATACAATAAACTTTCCATAAACGTGGATATCTAGTCAAAACAACTATTACTCAAACTTTGATATCAACCACTAAAGCTAAGGGTGCATAAATTGACAAATTCTACCAATGCCTTCGATCTGAAATATATTTTTAAAAATCAATCAAGATGCATCGGTAATTATTAGTGATTAGAATACAAAAGTTGGAAACATATGGGAAGGAACTGTAGTTGGAAAAATATGGTCTCAATGATAGAAATGAAGCTGGAAATCTCATGATAGAATTTTATAAGACCCATGACTTCATCAGGAGCACCTTTTTTTAAGCAACACCAAAGGCAACTGGGCGAGAATCTCCAAATAGAATACACAGAAATCAAATTGACTCCCTCTGCTGGAAGAGATGGTGGAGAAATTCAGTTCCAGCTGCTGAAAACAGGACAGGGGACAGGCTGTGAAACAGATCATTGATGGCTCATATGTAACTTCAGATTAGAGCATAAGGAAATCAGAATGAGTGCCTGAGAGGCAGATTCAAACATGAGTATATCCCACCTGCATTTGAAAACATCTCAAGATCGATTTTATGCATTGAACACTATTGGCAGAATACCCAATGAGGTGTGGGATGAAGAACAACACATATGAAGAAAGCAACTCTAAAAAGACAGGAAATAAAGAAAAGTTCACAGTGTAGGTCAGAAGATATTCTTAAACTTTCTCTTAATCAGAGATTAGCTAAGACAAATGGGAGAAAGGATGAAGTCGAAGAGTTGAACAGAAAATTTCAATGGGTTGCTCCACAAGACCAAAAAAAAAGTGTCATAATGAAATGTGCAAAGACCTAGAGAAGAAAACCAAAAAGGAATAAAACACCCAGCATGTCTTAAACTGAAAGAAATAAAGAAAAATATTCAAGTACTAAGGTGCAACATGCAAAGGCTTTCTGGGAGAAATATTGAATCATGTATAAAGCAGCAAAACAATATGGAAAGAGTACACACAGTCATGATACAAAAAAGAACTCATCAAGATTCAACCATTTCAAGACAGCATATGTTCTAGAATCATTGGTACTGAAGGAACAAGTCCAATCTGTACTGAAGGCATTAGCCAAGGCTCCCGTAGTTTATGGAGCAACAATTAAATATTTCAACAAACTATAAAGCACCAGAAGTACTCACCCATTTCTACCAATAAATGTGGTAGACAGCCACAAGTGTTTTGTCAAGGAGTTGGGATATGTTTTAATGTATAAGATCAACTCATCTGCAAATAGTGAAATTTTCACTTATTCTTTGACAGTCTGATTCCTTTGCTAATCTGGATGCTCTTGTTTCTCCTTGTTGTCTCTTAGCTTGCAGAACAATCTTAAATAAGAGTGTTGATTAGGGGCGTCCTTTTTTGGTTTCAGTTCCCAAGCAAAACTCTTTCCCTTTCTCTCCTTTGAGTGAGGTTTGGGCCATTTGGTTTACATATATGGCATTTGTTTTGTTGAGACATTTCCCTTCCCTATTTTGTTGAGTTTTAAAATGAGGAATAAGTGCTACATGTTGTTAAATGGCGTTTCTTCATCAATTTATATAGTTCTTAGATTTTATTTTATTCATGTGGTGGATTAAGAGAATTATTTTTCCATTGTTGAGGCTTTCTTGCATTCCCACTTAAATTATGGTTGCTTTATTTTCTTGACACACTCTTTGATTCTGGACTCTGTCTTCAGAGATGGTCTAGTCTATAAAAAGTCCACTGGAAAATAATGTATATCTTGCTGTTTTGGGGTACAGTGCTTTGTATATGTTTAAGAGATCAAGTTGTACTATTTTTTGTGGGGGGGGGGGCGCTTTTCTGTATTGTTTAGTTCTTCTGGTCTTTATTGAGTTTCATTCCAGATAATCTGTCCTTCCATAAGAGTGGTATCTTGAAGTCTTCTACTAATATTGTTGTACTATTGTTATTGTATTTCTCTCTTCAATTCTATAAGAGTTTGATTAATGTATTTCAAGGGTCCTTCTTAGGTGCGTGTATGCTTATATCTTCTGGTTCTATTATTCTGTTAATTGTTACATAGTGTCCTCCTTTTCTCTCATACAGGGTTTTTCCTTGAAGTCTATTTTATGCATAGTCAATTTTTCTAATTCTGCTTTATTGGAAGGTTTATATTGGCTCGATACATTTTTTATTATTATGCAGGAGTCTACCTGGATGCATTATTCAACCATCTTGCCCTTGAACGTCAGTGTTGCAACTCAAAACTTGAATTCTTTTACCATTCTCTCAGAAATGCCAAGTGTATTCTTCCCTTTTGGTTTTCTAACTACAGATTGTTGAACATTTAATAACAATAATTTACTTTGTCTCCTAGAGCTTCCCTTTAAAGTCTTCTACTGTGCACTTTTACTTTATTTTTCCTTTTTTAATTACTCTATTCAAGAGCTAGTTTAATAATTTCTTCTGATATTCAATTTTATGACCTTTCCTCCTCGCTTTTGACTTTTACTTTCTTCCTCTTTTTTTGATTTTTACTTTTATGTATGATGTTCTTGATGTCATCCTACAAATACTCTGGTCTTCAACTACTAGTATTCAAAGCATCACACTTACTCTTGAGATTGCCTCAAAATTCATGTGAGAGATACTTGAGGATTTACTTTGCTTCACATTGACTTCTTTTCATTTGTCAGCTCCAACATGAAGCATCACACAAGTAATTGGTGGTCTGTTCCACAGTCTGTTTCTAACCTTGTTCTTACTAATTGTATTGAATTATATATGTGTACACATATACATATTGAGTCCGTTCTGACGCAAAATGACCGTATAGGACAGGGAAAAACTGATTCTGTGGGTTTCTGAGACTGTAACTCCTTAGGAGCAGAAAGCCTCTTCATTCTTACATTGAATGGCAAGTGGCTTCAAACTGCTGGCCTTGAAACTAGCAACCTAGTGTGTAACCACTCTGCTACCAGGGCTTTATAAGCAAGTGAATAAATGAATGAAAAAAGAAAGAAAGAAATGTCATGGTTGTCCGGAGCCATGAGGCCCGGCCATTGCTTGGAATTTATTAGGACCTGCTTGGAGCCGTAAGGCCTGGCCATTACTTGGAATTCATTAACCTGAGCTCTGGGCATTCTTCTACCCCAGCCTATGTGACAGAGCACTGCAGATGTAAAGCTTGAGCAAACAAGGGGTGATGCTCTTTAGATAAGTGCCCGTGTCCTGCATCCCCTTGATTGGGCAAAAGATCGTCCTCCCCTATGCTTGATTTGCGTGTACATGCCACTCCTCTGCGTACCTCATTGAAGACTGTAAGCCCTTACTGACTCACTGGCAGGGCACGCTCCCCTGAATGCCCTGATTGGCCTGTTGCCAAGGTAGCCTAATCTGCATGTGCGGCTGAGGCTTCCCCCCTTGGCTGGCCATTATAAGCTGTGACTCTTTGTTCATTAAAACAGGACTTGATCAGGATATTGTCTTGTCCTCATTCTCCATGCCTCTTGTACCCCCCCTGACCCCAATTCCCACTCTCTCCTCCAGGATCCACGGTGATTGTCCCGCGGGACGGGACAATGGTGAGGGAAAACTATTAAAATTAAATGAGAGAAGGATGGTAATGGATAGATGAGATAAAAGAATTACATAGAGTGGGAAGAAAGAAGCAAGAAAAAATGACCAAATTACAAAAGAGAAAAAACAAATGGAAAGCTAGGAAAGTATTCATTAAAATAAAATAAAATTAATTAACTGTTTTATCTCAATCAAGGGATATTCAAATTATGTGAAAATGCACTGTTTATTTCCAAGATGCTTTTGTATTAAGTTCTAGCAATGACCATTTTAGTAATGGGGCTTAGTGAATGTTTGAACTGCTTACTAATTGTGAAATATGAGACCCAGAAAGAACATGAGAGTCACTTACCATGCTGGACTGGTGTGTTCTTCTTAGCTGAAAAGAGATGCACATGTAAGACCGGAAATTTCAAGAAGATAAAGATGCAGAGGAAACAACAGGCATTCATCTGAGGGCTTTCACGGTCATCATTACCATTACATTAGTCATGCCATTGTCAACTTCTATATTGGTTTGTCATGAATAATTTAAATGATTCAATGACATGATCTCTACAGGTATTTGGTATTGAGTCAATAATCAGGAATAGTGCAGAAAGTATTCTTAATATGATAAAAGCAATATATATATATGAAAAATGAAATGTGATTTGAAATAAGGGATTAATTTAAAAGGTAAAGAAACCTAAGGGGCATATACAAATGAAGCAAAAATGTAACTTTGAGAATTACATTACCAATATCCTCTAGAAGTTTTCCTGAAAAACAAAATTAAATATCCCATGTTAAATTCATAAGGGAAAATAAGAGAAACTTGCTGGGAAGTACCCCATACAATCAAATAAGATAGATAATTAAACTTTTAAAAGATGAGCTAACTTTTCACTTTTAAAATGCATAATAGTAAAGATAGAAAAATTATAAAAAATGTAGTTTGTTTGTTTAGAGAAATAATTTTATAGTTTCTATGCAAAGAGGCAATTTTAAAATTCTCCAAAGAATTTCACTTTGTGGGCTATAAAAGGGTTTCAAAAAGATTGTAGTGATATAGAATAAAAGGTAATAAAATGTTTTCCATAAATTTTTGAAGTACCCAATAACTACAGGGTGCTAATATTTATAAACATCATGAACCTTAAGGTTGCTGTGTTATACAGTATTCATGAAAATATTCTCACAATGTATTCAATGCTTCTAATGAGTAGGTATTAATTTAAAAATTGACAAGGTGACTGTGAAGTAGTGTGTCTCAGTTGTTGTTTTTTTAATCCAAGATTCATTGGGTTTGGTAGCATGACAAACTGTCTACTATGATCCTACAAATGGAGGCTTTTCAGTATTATGCTAAATGAATGACTGCACTACCAATCCAGTCAAGTGAGATGTCACTCACAAGGCAAAGAATATCACTAACTTTTCCAAGGAGGTGCATATTGAATTTAGTTAAGGAGTGTTCTCTTAGAACATTTTTCTCCCTCACCCCCCTTGGAATAACAATGTAAGCAAAGCAAGAATTCTATCAAATATATTCCTGCACCTTATTTTTCTTTATCCCATATTGGTCAAGAGAAGTTGCTGTCAACATCATGAAAAAGAATACATTCACTAAATATAATGAAAAAATTGTAAACTAGATTTACATTGTGTGAGAAAAAACAGGGATATAGGTGGTAATGTTGCACAATATTAATAATGACTAACAAGAAAATCAGAGGAAACCATACATTTAGGAGGGAAAGTAAAAAAAAATTATTACTACTAGGGACCCAGTCCACACATATATGGGTTTATTCCAAGGAAAATGTGTCTAAAGATGTCTGTGTGATCAGTAGATTTGCAGACCATTTCTCTCAGTAATATATATTTCTCTTAGTCTCCTTTGGGTGCCTTCAAAAATTAGGTTCAATTTAAATATTTGCTCCGAAGGGTATCTTCTGGACCAGTTAAATTGAAAGCAGAGTGCGCCGCTTAGTAGGTTATGGTGAGTGATTGTGGGACTTCTAGAATGCTCATCTCGACAGATTTTCTTGAAGGTACCAAATGACCGGGGGAGAGTATCATCAAGGAAATTTAAGAGCATGGAGAACTGCATTGCTTAAAAACAGCCTGGAAAGTTGTCCTAAACAAACTTTTTCCAACACAACTATGCATCTGGTGGAATAATAGGTTAAGCATTGGACTGTTAACCAGTCAGCAGTTCAAAACTATCATCTACTGCAGGAGAAGGATAAGACTTTCTACTCCCATGAAATGTCAGGGTCTTGGAAACACACTGACAGTCCTGCCCTGCCTTTTATGGCTGTTATTAGTTAGAACCAAATAGATGGCAGGGCACGCACCTGCTCATTGTCCAAGAGTACCAACGGCTCTCTTCTGAAACTTTTGCTGGAAAATCTTACCCTATCCACTCAGAGTCCCTTTCAGACTTATTTTTGTTCCCTAAACCAAAAGAAATTTTAACAAGAACATGAGCTGAGCTCATTAAGGATGCCAAAACTGATATTTTGATATCGTATTAATTGAAGTGTGCAGTAGTCTTTGAGAGATAATTACACCTCTTTCAGAAATTTGGATCAAGGACCTCCCATTGTGATATTTTTGTCTGTTTTTATTTATGATTTTTTAAAGGGTTCTACAATTTTGAAGCACTTTTTTAACTTATCCTCATATAAAGAGGACCCGAGACACATAATAATGGAAAAGTAAGTAAGAATCATTATCAGAAAATCATATCTTAAAGTAAATATCATTGAAGCTTACCGCTTTCTTTCTGAAATTTATATTAAAAATAGACAAAATGATACGATTCACTTTGAAAAAAAAGCAAAGCAAACAAAAATATTTTCTACAAACACATTTTACTTAGCATTTGTGTGGTAGTTACATAATTTTGTCTCAACTTGAAGTGTAGAGGTGAAGTCTAGCCTGTTAAATATGTTACAGTCTCATGGTGCCTCCTTGTTGGTGTCACCTCCTCATAAGGGACTTCCTGGTAATCTCTCCCTCTCTCTCTCTCTGCCTGCACTTCCTGCTATAGAGTCACTTACAGAGCTGCCAGAGTCACCAGCATTGAATTCAAGGGACTTTGCACCAACCGGCCACTGATCTTCCTGCATGCTGCATCATTTCCTGTGGTTTGTGAGTCTGAAGAGGGGTGATGGATTTGTAGACTTGTGCTGCACTGGGCTAGGATGTTTGCATGATATATAATTAGCTCTTGACATAAAGCTCTCACACATATACCTGTATCCCTGGATTTGTTTCTCTAGTCTTCCTGGCTTAACACAATTTGTATAATAGGTTAGGTAATACAAAGGCAAAAGATTTTAAGAAAACATTTATTTTCCTGTTATTTTATTAACATATTTACTTCAACTAGACTAGAGAACTTATGTGACTAAAACTTGTAGTTGCTTCACATGATTCTTTGAACTATATTTTTAAAATAATTTGCTGTCCCCATTATTACCATCATCAATCCCACCAAACCCACAAACACAAAAATGGCTAGTGATTTTCATCTCAGTAGCAAGGGCCCTTCTCTGTACCAGGCCCAGCACTACATACATTATAAACACCATAACATATGATCATTGTGAAGCTTAAAAATAATTACTGCAATGACACAACTGAAGAAACAGGAAAGAGCAAAGATTAACAATTTGCTGTTTCACTGAGTTGCTAATTCAAGCAAACTCATTCAAAAGAAGTCCACTGTTTAGTGCGGTCTGACATTTCTTAAACCCATAATTTGCATTCACATAATAGAGAAACCTACCGTTCTCTTCTTTCAGTGTATCTGAAAAAATAGATAAAAATTAGGAAATATGTGAGGATCATAAGGATTAATAATATTAAAAAAGATGTTGTTATCTTTCAAAACACGTTTAATCAATCATATATATAACAGAGCAGCTACATTTAAAGGAATCAGCTTAAACAAGTATTTCCCAGGTACTTATATGAAATGAGATTTTAAAAAACCTTATTTCAAATGTTAGGTGCAGAAGACATTTTGTTTATTTTGACAAAACTAAATAGTTTGTACCAAAGATTATCCAAATTCAACACTCTAAAGAGGTCTTGCGCAGTAGGTTTACTGAATGCAGTTAATTCATTGATCTCTTGACTGGTGCTTCCATGAGCATTGATTGTGGATCCAAGCAAGTAAGGTCCTTGACAACTTCAACCTTTTTGCCAGTTATCATAATGTTACCTATTGGTCCATTTGTGCGGATTTTGATCGTCTTTACATCGAGTTGTATTATTGAAAGCTGCAGTCCTTTATCTTCATCAGCAACTGTTTCATGTCTGCCTCGTTTTCAGCCAGCAAAATTGCATCATCTGCATGTAAAAGGCTTTAAATAAGCATTCTTCCCATCATGATGCTTCATTCTTCTTCATGTAACCCTGCTTCTCTGATAATTTGCTCAGCATGCAGGTTGAATAAGTATGGTGAGAGGATGCATCCCAAAACACATCTTTCCTGATTTTAAACCATGCAGCATTCTCTTGTTCTCTTTGCACAACTGCCTCTTGATACTTGTACAAATTCCTCATGAATGTAATGAAGTGTTTTGGAATTTCCACTCTTCTCAAGGCTATCCAGATTTTGTTATGATCCACACAGTCAACTACTTTGGCATAGTCAATAAAACACAAGTAAACTGACAAACGGTGTCCATAGTCTGACCCAATCGCACATAATATTCAGTTTTCATTCATTAGACTTTCAGTATCTGACAATGTTTTGAAGGTATAAGATTTTCAGAGACTATTTCTGAAGTGGGTAACTGATTTCTTCTTCATTAGCTGTTCTTAGTCTGGATGCTCCATTGAAATCTTGCGACATTTGAAATACCAGGGATTTAGCTTCCAGCATCACAGCAACTCACAAGCCACCACACTATGACAAATTGACAGAGTAGTGATGGGTACTTCCTCTAGATGGGCATTTTGGTTTCTGAATGGAGGCATAGGTTTAAATCTAACTTCTGGAACTCTGATTTTTTTTGGTGGGGGGAGCCCTGGTGGCATAGTAGTTGCACATTGGGCTGCTAACCACAAGATCAGCAGTTCCAAGTCACCTACCAGTGGTCTTCTACTCTAGAAGAGTTACTTGCTGGAAAAACCACAAGGTCAGTTCTACCTCCTCCTATATGGTGTCTATGAATCAGAATTGACTCAGCTGTAGAGAAAGTAGTCAATTTGAAATAGAAAGCAAGTACCCAAAAATGTCTTCCCAAACTCTCTTGTAATCCACCACATATATAAATGAATAGATGCATCCATGGCAAAGCTTTCGGATTTACTGTTAAGGTATTTCGCTGAAATTTCAATGGAAACTCCAAGACTTTATTTCAAATAGTAGACCAAAAATAATTTAAAATTTAAATTGACAATAACTTCTATTTATTTGTTCTTAAAGTTATCTAAAATTTTTCTCCTTAATTCCTCTTAATTGATAAGTTCATTGCTGCCATTACCTTCATTGTCATTATCCATATATCATCAAAATTGTCATGATAGATACCAACACTTTTACAAATGCTCATACTTTTTACATGCTTTATTTTAGTATGGGACTCAACACTGATTACAATACAGGCATTTGACATTGTTACATCATAATACTGTGATCCTTGCTTCTCAAGTCCACTTTTTATTTCAAAATTTCTATTAGTATTGTACTTTTGTCAAATGCACTACTACAAGAAATTCATATTTTCCCCTAGAGCAACAGATACATGGTCATTGAAAAATAAATTTAAGGTAATAATAAAGCTACAAAATGGGATGAGCTAAATTCTTATGGCACAGAAATAACGCTAAGACACTGAGAGCTACATCCTCATATCACTGAGGACTACAGTCATTATAGTGCATGATCTGTGTATGGAGGAAAGCCACTTTCACCTTTCTCCAAGTTCATTTTCTCTGAAGAAAATACGCAGAGAAAGTTCTTTTAAAATAGATAAAACTAGAGAGCATTAGACTTAGGAAACGTAGTCACCTTACAAAGATAAATATACAACAACACTATTATTATAAGGAAAAACAAAGAAACTGAAATGAGGCTTTTACACCAAAAGATATGGCTTTGATGACTATAAGGAGACCAAGAACTGGGAAGGAATAGAGAGGAGGGATGGGATATTGAGGATGGGAGAGTAAGGGGGGCAGAGAGCAAAAGAACCACATATGGGGGATTTAACGGGACATTGTTGCTGATTTCATTTGTTCAGATAGGCTGTGTAACTATATACAGCGTGCATCATTGAGAACAAAACCAAAAAAGCAGAGCAAAGGCTATATGTATAAATTCTTTGGGAAAGAGAAAAACACCAAAGATTCAACAGCAAGTTTCAAGTTCAGTTATGGGCTGTCACTGGGAATGAAGCTATGAGCTTCTTCTGAGCACATGCAGAAAAGACTTCACGCAGTTCATCAAACATATGTAAAAGAGACCTCCATATAGGAACAAATATTTTCTTCATCTTGGGTATTAAAAATCATATAAACAATTTGCAATAACCCCCTACAAGTATATAAAAATAGATGAAAGTATATCTCAAAAGAATGAACAGAAATCCAAGCAAATTCATCCACATAGTTTGAAATGTGTTCTACTACGTGACAACAGAAGCCCATTATGTGGCTCTCATATATCAAAAGTGGTCATTAGGGCTGTGAACTGGATGTTAAATGATTTGACCTCACACTGGTCTAAAGCTTTGCTCTCAATGTGCAAGTGTGATATTTTTTAAACGCAGACGTTGTATTAAAGGAAGATATAAATATACCTTTTTCTTCTTACATTTTCTATGAAAACCAAATTAAATTAAATGTATTCAAGATCTGAGGTTCAGAGAGTTTAATAACATTATGAAGTAACTACTATTAGCAAATGGCAAAATCGGTGATGGAAAGGTAACTGTATCAAATTACACAATGATGACTCTTAGTCATGAAATCCAGTGGATGATTCTACCACTGGTTTGGAATGTTAAGACTTTACTGAAAGGCAGAGATTATAGGCATCCCTTTCCAGAGGCTGTAAACTGTGTATATTTTCAGTATCTTGACATAGCGTCTAAAGCTCGCATTTTTTGGATGAGAAAGGTACAGAAAAGATGAAAGAAGCAACAAAATCACATTAACTCAGATTCTGTCCATATAAATTATATGAAAGATTAGCATTTTCATCCCGAAGATCTGAAAAATAAAGAGGAACTGTAATCAATGTGAAACAGAGAGGACACAAAGAAGCAATCTACTTAATCTCCTTAATGTGCCACATATGTAATAGAATAGGTGCATTAAAGACAAAATGCTTTGACTTCTTGTCAAATTGCTCCACTGAACTAATGTCTGAATAATTAAGACTTTAATTCAGGTAAGAGATTTGAAATTTTTAAATTTTTCTTTTAGTAAATACTCCTTGTTTGAACTTAAAATTACCTAAACCTGACCCTGGAACACTCTTTAGAAACAATTACATTGATTTCCTGTACACCATTATCATAATTATCCATGTATTATTGCAATCATCATCATAGGTGTAAACACAATCAAAACTGCCACTGTCATTTTTTTAAAGCTTTTTATTGGCGTTGGTTTCAGGACTACATGCATGACAGGTGTATCTAACTGTCATAATGCAAAATAATAGGAGTCAATTTATTTTCAAAAGCAAGCATATAGAAATGTCTTCCCAAATCTTTAATTTCACCACACATGTAGAAGAATAAGTGATTCGATGGAAAAACCCTAAGATTAATTGTCAACGTACTGACGGAAAATAACAATAGGCTGAAAAAGACTTTGTTTATGAAATAGTTGAACAAAAATTTAAATTGACAATAATCTCTGATTATTTTTGTTTACAATTATTTAAAACCATCCCCGTGATTTTCTTATGGATTCAATTACACAGTTCTCATAGTCCTCCTCATCATTGCCATTATCCATTAGTTGTCAAAGTGGTCATCGTGGATACAAGCATCATTACAAATATAATTTTCTTTGACACAGGTTTAAAATATTGGTGACAGCAACCAACAGTCATATGTTGCTACACCATAAAGCTTTATTCCTTATATCACCAGCTGTGCTTCTGTTTTGCTTTTTATTGTAGCTTTTTACAAATAGACCATTATTAGAAATTCATTCTTCCTCCCAGGCAAAGACACAAAGCCATACAAAAGAAAAATGCCGGATTCTAATAAGTCAGAGGAGCATTGACTAGATAAAACATGACTGGGCAGAAAGAATGCCCATATGCTGAGAGCTCAGGCCTGAATTCACAGAGGACTTATCATTAAAGTACAGTATATCTAGAGGGGGGAAAGTTGCTCTCACCTTTCTCCAGTGTAATTTGCCCTGGGGAGGAAGAAACAGAGAAAAAATTGTGTTAGAAATGGAGGAAATCATTTTCAAAAGAATGAGCAAAAATTCATGCAAATTCATTCACACAGTTTAACACGTTCTACCAGCTGCCATCCAACCACACATGTAAAGATGCTCTATATATTAAGACCTGACATTTCCTCAACACATACTCAGCATTAACGGAAGATATAAACATACCTATTGTTTCTTTTAATTTCTCTGTGGAAAAAAGTAGATAAAATTTATGGTCATAAGAGCACAGCATTCAATAACACGATGAAGTGCCTACTCTTAGAAGTGACTGAATCAGCGAAGAAAAGGAAACCTGTCAGGCTGCAAGATGAACACGAGACACAGTGGATGCTCATGATTTGCTCCAGGGATGTAGGGCTCAGCTCACAAGGCAGAGAATCCATGCATGGACTCCAAAGACTGTCTCCTGCATTTGTAAATGTCTGCAGATAACCTTCTTACAAGGAGGTGTTGGACAGAGGTGGCACCTGAAGAGCTTCCACAAACTTCCTCTCCCATCAGGGTCTTCCTCATTTCAATGGAAGCCCTTTGTAATGCCTGACAACTAATGCTTATTGTTTGGTTTTTCACACCCAAATTGTGTGTTAATGAAAGCTACACCTCTAATTGTTTCCCTTTCACTCTCTCTGAAACACAAATCAGACTAGATTTAGGGAAAGTGTCAGCTGTTAGAGGACAACTAAATTTAAAATGTAAGCAAATTGAAATGTCTTCCAAAGGCTTTTATTTCACACCATAGGCAGAAGAATCAGTGATTCAATGTCACAACCCTAAGATCAATTTACAAAGTAATTCAGGAAAATAGCAATAGGTTGACCAAGACTTTCTTTTATAAATAGGTGATCAATAATTTAAATTGGGATTATTTTACTTAAAATTATTTAAAACAATCTCCTTGTTTTCCTTGTGGAAACACAGAGTTTGCATCGTCATCATCCTAGTAGTCATCCTAATTGTCACAGCAGTTATCAAGGATACAAATATTATTACAAATACCATTGTCTGTGACATATTTATAAAATATTGGTCACAGCACTCAACAGGCATATGTTGCTGATACAGTCTAACACTGTAGCCCTTATATTTCCAGCTGTGCTTTCTCTTTTCTTTTTATTGTAGCTTTTTACAAATAGAACTTAATGAGAAATTCATTATTCTCACAGCCAAAGACACGAATCCATACAAAAGAAAAATACATGTTATAGTAAATCTGAGGAGTTAGGATGAGTTATAACATTACTGGCAGAAAGAATGCCCAGATGTGGAGAACTCAAGAGGATATTATCTGCATATGGGGGAAGGTTACTCTCACCCATCTCCAGTTTCATTTGCTCTGTGGAGAAAGAAACAGTGAAAATATGTCAGAAATGGATAAAATTACTTTCAAATGAATGAATAGACATTCGTGCGTATTCATTCACCCAGTTTAACACGTTCTACTAACTGACATCCAAGCCGACATGTCAATATGCTCTATTCATAAAGATCTGATATTTCCTTATGTATACACACTCACCATTAAGGGAAGAGAGAAACCTACCTATTTCTTCTTTCAATTTCTCTGTGGAAAAAAGTAGATAAAATTTACGAAGGATCATAAGAACACAGTATTCAATAACATGATGAAGTACCTACTCATAGAAGGACTGAATCAGAAAAGGAAACCTGTCAGATTGCAAGATGAACACGATACAACGCTGATGCTCACGACTCACTTCAAGGAGCTTGGTATCAATTCACAAAGCAGAGAATACAGGCATCGACTACAAAGACCATCTACTGCATTTTTAAACTACTAGACAAAGCCGTCTTGCAAGGAGGTGTTGGACAGAGGCGGCACCAGAAGAGCTCTGATAAACTTCCTATCCCTTCAGGATCTTCCTAATTTCAATGGAAGCCCTTTATGCTACCTGACACCTAATGCTCATTGTTTGGCTTTATGACAAGCAAATTTTGCATTAATGAAGGTCTGCCTCTAATGATTTCCCTTTCACTGTCTCTGAAACACAATATGACAAAATTTAGGGAAAATGCCAGTTGATAGATATTTTTATTAAAACGACCAAACACCTAATATGGTATGTTGTAATGTCAATGACCCAGACACAGTTCGCTGAAACTGCAAAGGGAATCGGGAGAACCACAAGGTTCACTGAATGACTCCACGGTGGATCTGGGTTGCTCAGACTCTCCTTGCAAGTTAAAAACATATAAGGCTCCTTGAAGAGACCATCCACTGCATATTTGAAGCAGTTCCATGCATTTCCATACCTCTTTTACAATGAAAAAGATATTGGGCATAACCTTATATATTCTCACCCCAGAATTTTCCTCCTATCAGACCGAACGAGAGAAGTTTCTTTCTTTGCATCATGTGGAAGGATGAAGAAAGAATGCTATTAAAACGTTAATGGAAGAAAGGGAAAGTTGGTAGACTGGAGAGAAACGAACAAGTAGTAGAGATTTGGGCACAAAGCATATCAATGTAATAGGGATGAATCAAAAATACACAGGAGAAGGGATCACATTTTTTAGATGAGAAAGGTACAGAAAAGATGAAAGTAGCAACCAAATAGTATTAAATCAGTTTCCTCTCTATGAAATACATGAAAGATTATCATTTTCTTCGCGAAGAGCTGAAAAATAAAGAGCAATTATAACCAGTGTGAAGCAGAGAGAAAACAATGAAGCAATCTACTTGATCTCTTTAATGAACCACATATGTAATACAATGGTGCATCAAAGACAAAATCCTATGGCATCTTGTCAAATTGTTCTACTGAACGAATGTCTGAATCATTAAGACTTTAATTCAGGTAAGAGATTTGAAATTTAAAAAACATGTTTTTAACAAATACTCCTTATCTGGACCTAAAATTACCTACACCTGTCCCCTGGAACATCTTTAGAAAAAATTACATTGTTTTCGTGCTCATTATTATCATTATTATGCACGTGTGATGGCAATCACCATCACAGGTGTAAACGCAATCACAAAATGCCACTGTCACTTTTTTCAAGCTTTTTCCTGGCATTGCGCTCAGCGTTACAAGCATGACGGGTGTATCTAACTGTCATAACACAATAGTGCAGTGCTTGGTGCTCAAGTTCTGTTGCTTTTCAAGGTATGATTGGTTTTATATTTTTTTCTCAAATATGTCACTAGAAGAAATTAATGCAAATTCTTCCAAAGAAACAAAGGCAAAGCAATTAAACAATATGAAAAATAAAGTCCTTAAAACGTTTAAAATGTGGTTGACTAAATTATAAAGACCCGGCAAATGCTTAGATGCTGAGAGCTCAAACCATCTAGGACAGCTGTCATTACAGTGCATTGTGTGCAAAGAGGAGAAAGGAAATCTCACCTTGATCTGCCTTCTGTTTTGCTGTCAAAAGCAAAGAGAGAGATAGTTTAAATAAAATAGAAGCGGGAATGAGAGCAAAGACATGAACTCCAGTTTAAAGCCCTTTCTGCTACCAGACAGCTAGAGGCACTAGTTGGTTTTGGAAGCTTAAAAAAACACATTTGTGGTATTAACGCAAATAAGACCGGCATAGGTTGTTTTTTTTTTTCTTTTCAAATGTCTACTTGTTTCTGGTAACAATAAGTTATATAAAACATGGGAAATCTACACATGTCAGAACCTTCATTTGCATGATGAAGTGTGTGTAGCTGGTAAGTGGGCAAGTCAGCGGCTGAGAAAGAAATCTGGTCAACTGTCAAGGGAAGACTCTGAAATCTACTTCTGATTAGAAAGCTCCCCCGATGACCTAGACAGCCAGGACTGTGATCATAAGGCAGCAATTCGAGCAAACCTTTTCAAGAGAGGGTCTACTGAATATCTCAGGCCAAATGTGTCCTGGACAAAGCCTTCTTACAATGAGGAATTGAGCAGGGCAGACACCAAAGTGCCCTACCTAGTGCATTAACAAGTGACAATTTTCCTCATCTCACACTGAACAAATTGATTGATAGTCAGTAACGCGGGGATGCAAAGGAACAACAAAGGCCTGAGATATGACCATGGAGCATTGCAATGCAATAAAAAAGAATGACAAGCACAGTAGAGAGAAGTTCATCTAATTTGTCGGGGAAAGAGAAAGGCTTGTGATGACGGAGAAGGAAAACGAAAGGAAAAAAAACATGCTCATAACCTTGTGCAAACTTTAACGTAACAATAATTAATGTTAACTAAAATTTACCACTTTCTTCCAGACGATCTGAAAAATAAAAGGCCAATAGGAGTCGATTTATTTTCAAAAAGCAAGCATATAGAAATGTCTTCCAAATCTTTTATTCTACCACACATGATTTCATGTAAAATCCCTAAGATTAATTGTCAACTTCCTGACATAAAATAAAAATTTCCTGAGAAAGACTTTGTTTTTGAAACAGTTGAACAAAAATTGAAATTGACAATAACCTCTGATTATTTTTGTTTGAAATCATTTGAAACCATCCACGAGATTTCCTTGTGGAAACAATTACACAGATCTAATAGGCCTCCTCTTCAGTGCTGTCATCCATAAGTTGTCAAAGTAGCCATCGTGGATACAAGCACGATTACAAGTATAAATTTCTTTGACATACTTTTAAAATAAAGAGATAGCACCCAACAGTCATATGTTGCTGCTGCACCATAACGCTTTCGTCCTGGCATCACCAGAGGTGCTTACATTTTCCTTTTTATGGCAGCTTGTTACAAATAGGATATTATCTGAAATTCATGCTTTCCCACGTCCAAAGACACAAAGTCATACCAAAAAAAAAATGCACGGTTCTAATAAATCTGAGGTGTTTGGAAGCGTTCAAACATTACTGGGCAGAGAGAACGCCCAAAGGGAGAGAGCGCATCCCTGAATTCATAGAGGACATATCGTTACAGTATGTTATCTGTTTATGGGGGAAAGTTACTCTCACTTTTTTCCGATGTAATTTGTTCTGGGGAAGAAGAAACAGAGAGAGAATTTTGTTAGAAGTGGATGAAATCATTTTCAAAAGAATGAGCAGAAATTCATGCAAATCCATTCACCCAGTTTAACACGTTCTACTAACTGACATCCAACCCCACTTGTCAAGATGCTCTATATACCAGGACCTGACATTTCCTCAACACATACTCAGCATTAATGGAAGATATAAACCTACCTATTGCTTCTTTCAATTTCTTGGGGGAAAAAAGTAGGTAAAATTTATGGTCATAAGAGCACAACATTCAATAACACGATGAAGTGCCTATTCTTAGAAGTGACTGAATCAGCGAGGAAAAGGAAACCTGTCAGGCTGCAAGATGAACACGAGACACAGTGGATGCTCATGATTTGCTCCAGGGATGTAGGGCTCAGCTCACAAGGCAGAGAATCCAGGCATCGACTCCAAAGACTGTCTCCTGCATTTGTAAATGTCTGCAGATAACCTTCTTACAAGGAGGTGTTGGAGAGAGGTGGCACCTGAAGAGCTTCCACAAACTTCCTCTCCCATCAGGATCTTCCCCATTTCAATGGAAGCCCTTTGTAATACCTGACAACTGATGCTCATTGTTTGGTTTCTAGACGCCCAAATTGTGTGTTCATGAAACCTACACCTCTAATTGTTTCCCTTTCTCTGTCTCTGAAACACAAATCAGACTAGATTTAGGGACAATGCCAGCTATTACAGGTCAATTTAATTTAAAATTTTAGGAAACTGAAATGTCTTCCAAAACTTTTATTTCACCCCATATGCAGAAGTATAAGTGCTAGATATCACAACCCTAAGATGAATTTCTAAAGTAATTCAGGAAAATAGTAATACGATGACCAAGACTTTCTTTTATAAATAGGTGATCAAAAATTTAAAATGACAATAACTTGTGATTATTTTACCTAACATTATTTAGAACTTTCTCCTTGTGTCCCTTGTGGAAACACAGTGTTCACATCGTCATCATCCTAATCTTCATCCTAATTGTCACAGCAATTATCATGGATGCAGATATTATTACAAATGCAATTTTTTTTGACATATTTTTAAAATACTGGTCGCAGCACTCAGCAGGCATTTGTTTCTGGTACAGCTTAACACTTTAGTCCTTGTATCTCCAGCTGGGCTTTCTCTTTTCTTTTTATTGTAGCTTTTTTCCAAATAGATCTTTATGAGGAATTCACTCTTTCTCACAGCCAAACACACAAAGCCATACAAAAGAAAAATACAAGGTTCTAGTAAATCTGAGGAGTTTGGATGAGTTACATCATTACTGGCAGGAAGAATGCCCGGATGCGGAGAGCTCAACCCTGAATTCATAGAGGACGTATCATTAGAGGACATTATCTGCATATGGGGGAAGGTTACTCTCACCTATCTCCAGTTTCATTTGCTCTGTGGAGAAAGAAACAGTGAAAAACATCTGTTAGAAAAAATGGATAAAATTATTTTCAAAAGAATGAACAGACATTCGTGCAAATTCATTCACCCAGTGTAACACGTTCTACTAACTGATATCCAAGCCCACATGTCAATACGCTCTGTACATAAAGATCTGATATTTCTTCAACACACACTCACCATTAAGGGAAGAGAGAAACCTACCTTTATCTTGTTTCAATTTCTCTGTGGGAAAAAGTAGATAGAATTTATGAAGGGGCATAAAAACACAGTGTTCAATAACTTGATGAAGTGCCTACTCTTTAGAAGTGACTAAATCAGCAAAGAAAAGGACACCTGTCAGATTGCAAGATGAACACTAGACACAGTTGATGCTCATGACTCACTCCAGGGAGCTGGGAATCAGCTCAAAAGGCAGAGAATCAAGGCATCGACTCCAAAGACTGTCTACTGCATTTTTAAAATTCTGCACAGAGCCTTCTTGCAAGGAGGTGTTTGGCAGAGGCGGCACTGGAAGAGCTTTGACAAACTTCCTCTCCCTTCAAGATCTTCCTAGTTTCAAAGGAAGCCCTTTATGCTACCTGACACCTAATGCTCATTGATTGGCTTTATGACTCGCAAATTTTGCATTAAAGAAAGGTCTGCCTCTAATGATTTCCCTTTCACTGACTCTGAAACACCAATTAGACAAAATTTAGGGAAAACGCCAGATGATCGATATTTTTATTAACACGACCAAACACCTAATATGGTATGTGGTAAAGTCAATGACTCAGAGAAAGTTCGCTGAAACTGCAAAGGGAATCGGGAGAACCACAAGCTGCACTAGATGACTCCACGGTGGATCTGGGTTGCTCAGACTCTCCTCGCAAGTTACAAACATATAAGGCTCCTTGTAGAGACCATCTACTGCATATCTGAAGCACGTCCATGCATTTCCATAGCTCTCTTACAATGAAAAAGAGGTTGGGCATAATAGACACTCAAGAGTTCCACCTTATATATTCTCACACCAGAATTTTCCTCCTATCAGACCGAACAAGAGAAGTTTCTTTCTTTGCATCATGTGGAAGGATGAAGAAAGAATGCTATTAAAACGTTAATGGAAGAAAGGGAAAGTTGGTAGACTGGAGAGAAACGAACAAGTAGTAGAGATTTGGGCACAAAGCGTATCAATGTAATAAGGATGAATCAAAAATACACAGGAGAAAGGTTCACATTTTTTTTAGATGAGAAAGGAACAGAAAAGATGAAAGTAGAAACCAAATAGTATTAAATCAGTTTCCTCTCTATGAAATACATGAAAGATTACCATATTCTTCGCGAAGAGCTGAAAAATAAAGAGCAATTATAACCAGTGTGAAGCAGAGAGAAAACAATGAAGCAATCTACTAGATCTCTTTAATGAACCACATATGTAATACAATGGTGCATCAAAGACAAAATCCTATGGCATCTTGTCAACTTGTTCTACTGAACGAATGTCTGAATCATCAAGACTTTAATTCAGGTAAGAGATTTGAAATTTAAAAAAACTTGTTTTTAACAAATACTCCTTATCTGGACCTAAAATTACCTACACCTGTCCCCTGGAACATCTTTAGAAAAAATTACATTGTTTTCGTGCTCATTATTATCATTATTATCCACGTGTGATGGCAATCACCATCACAGGTGCAAACGCAATCACAAAATGCCACCGTCACTTTTTTCAAGCTTTTTCCTGGCATTGCGCTCAGCGTTACAAGCATGACGGGTGTATCTAACTGTCATAACACAACAGTGCAGTGCTTGGTGCGCAAGTTCTGTTGCTTTTCAAGGTATGATTGGTTTTATATTTTTTTCTCAAATATGTCACTAGAAGAAATTAATGCAAATTCTTCCAAAGAAACAAAGGCAAAGCGATTAAACGATATGAAAACTAAAGTCCTTAAAACGTTTAAAATGTGGTTGACTAAATTATAAAGACCCGGCAAATGCTTAGATGCTGAGAGCTCAAACCATGTAGGACAGCTGTCATTACAGTGCATTGTGTGCAAAGAGGAGAAAGGAAATCTCACCTTGATCTGCCTTCTGTTTTGCTGTCAAAAGCAAAGAGAGAGATAGTTTAAATAAAATAGAAGCGGGAATGAGAGCAAAACCATGAACTCCAGTTTAAAGCCCTTTCTGCTACCAGACAGCTAGAGGCACTAGTTGGTTTTGGAAGCTTAAAAAAACACATATGTGGTATTAACGCAAATAAGACCGGCATAGGGTTTTTTTTTTTCTTTTCAAATGTCTACTTGTTTCTGGTAACAATAAGTTATATAAAACATGGGAAATCTACACATGTCAGAACCTTCATTTTCATGATGAAGTGTGTGTAGATGGTAAGTGGGCAAGTCAGCGGCTGAGAAAGAAATCTGGTCAACTTTCAAGGGAAGACTCTGAAATCTACTTCTGATTAGAAAGCTCCCCCGATGACCTAGACAGCCAGGACTGTGATCATAAGGCAGCAATTCGAGCAAACCTGTTCAAGAGAGGGTCTACTGAACATCTCAGGCCAAATGTGTCCTGGACAAAGCCTTCTTACAATGAGGAATTGAGCAGGGCAGACACCAAAGTGCCCTACGTAATGCATTAACAAGTGACAATTTTCCTCATCTCACACTGAACAAATTGATTGATAGTCAGTAACGCGGGGATGCAAAGGAAGAACAAAGGCCTGAGATATGACCATGGAGCATTGCAATGCAATAAAAAAGAATGACAAGCACGGTAGAGAGAAGTTCATCTAATTTGTCGGGGAAAGAGAAAGGCTTGTGATGACGGAGAAGGAAAACGAAAGAAAAAAAAACACGCTCAAAACCTTGTGCAAACTTTAACGTAACAATAATTAATGTTAATTAAAATTTACCACGTTCTTCCAGACGATCTGAAAAATAAAAGGCCAATGGAAGTCGATTTATTTTCAAAAGCAAGCATATAGAAATGTCTTCCAAATATTTTATTCCACTACACATGGAGAAGATTTAGTGATTTCATGTAAAAACCCTAAGATTAATTGTCAACGTCCTGACAGAAAATAAAAATTTCCTGAGAATGACTTTTTTTTTGAAGCAGTTGAACAAAAAATTAATTGACAATAACCTCTGATTATTTTTGTTTGAAATTATTTGAAACCATCCCCGAGATTTCCTTATGGAAAAAATTACAGTTTTAATAGGCCTCCTGTTCAGGGCTGTCATCCATAAATTGTCAAAGTCGCCATCGTGGATACAAACATGATTACAAATATAAATTTCTTTGACATACTTTTAAAATATTAGTGACAGCGCCCAACAGTCATATGTTGCTGCTGCACCATAACGCTTTAGTCCTGGCATCACCACGTCCAAAGATACAAAGCCATACAAAGAAATGCACGGTTATAATAAATCTGAGGTGTTTGGATGCGGTCAAACATTACTGGGCAGAGAAAACGTCCGAAGGGGAGAACGCAACCCTAAATTCATAGAGGACATATCATTACAGTATGTTATCTGTATATGAGGGAAAGTTACTCTCACCTTTCTCCAGTGTAATTTTCCCTGGGGAAGAAGAAACAGAGAGAGAATTTTGATAGAAATGGATGAAATAATTTTAAAAGAATGAGCAGTAATTCATGAAAATTCATTCACCCAGTTTAACACGTTCTACTATCTGACATAAAACCCCACATGTAAAGATGCTCTATATACCAAGAGCTGACATTTCCTCAACACATACTCAACATTAATGGAAGATATAAACCTACCTATTGCTTCTTTCAGTTTCTCTGTGGAAAAAAGTAGGTAAAATGTATGGTCATAAGAGCACAACATTCAATAACACGATGAAGTGCCTACTCTTAGAAGTGACTGAATCAGTGAAGAAAAGGAATCCTGTCAGGCTGCAAGATGAACACGAGACACAGTGGATGCTCATGATTTGCTCCAGGGATTTAGGGCTCAGCTCAATAGCCAGAGAATCCAGGCATCCACTGCAAAGACTGTCTACTGCATTTGTAAATGTCTGCACATAACCTTCTTGCAAGGAGATGTTGGGCAGAGCCAGCACCTGAAGAGCTTCCACAAACTTCCTCTCCCATCAGGATCTTCCCCATTTCAATGGAAGCCCTTTGTAATACCTGACAACTGATGCTCATTGTTTGGTTTCTAGACACCCAAATTGTGTGTTCATGAAACCTACACCTCTAATTGTTTCCCTTTCTCTGTCTCTGAAACACAAATCAGACTAGATTTAGGGACAATGCCAGCTATTACAGGTCAATTTAATTTAAAATTTTAGGAAACTGAAATGTCTTCCAAAACTTTTATTTCACCCCATATGCAGAAGTATAAGTGCTAGATATCACAACCCTAAGATCAATTTCTAAAGTAATTCAGGAAAATAGTAACAGGATGACCAAGACTTTCTTTAATACATAGGTGATCAAGAATTTAAAATGACAATAACTTGTGATTATTTTACTTAAAATTATTTAGAACTTTCTCCTTGTGTCCCTTGTGGAAACACAGTGTTCGCATCGTCATCATCCTAATCTTCATCCTAATTGTCACAGCAGTTATCATGGATACAGATATTATTACAAATGCCTTTGTTTTTGACATATTTTTAAAATACTGGTCGCAGCACTCAACAGGCATTTGTTTCTGGTACAGCCTAACACTTTAGTCCTTGTATCTCCAGCTGGGCTTTCTCTTTTCTTTTTATTGTAGCTTTTTCCAAATAGATCTTTATGAGGAATTCACTCTTTCTCACAGCCAAACACACAAAGCCATACAAAAGAAAAATACAAGGTTCTAGTAAATCTGAGGAGTTTGGATGAGTTACATCATTACTGGCAGAAAGAATGCCCGGATGCGGAGAGCTCAGCCCTGAATTCATAGAGGACGTATCATTAGAGGACATTATCTGCATATGGGGGAAGGTTACTCTCACCTATCTCCAGTTTCATTTGCTCTGTGGAGAAAGAAACAGTGAAAAACATCTGTTAGAAAAAATGGATAAAATTATTTTCAAAAGAATGAACAGACATTCGTGCAAATTCATTCACCCAGTGTAACACGTTCTACTAACTGATATCCAAGCCCACATGTCAATACGCTCTGTACATAAAGATCTGATATTTCTTCAACACACACTCACCATTAAGGGAAGAGAGAAACCTACCTTTATCTTGTTTCAATTTCTCTGTGGGAAAAAGTAGATAAAATTTATGAAGGATCATAAAAACACAGTGTTCAATAACTTGATGACGTACCTACTCTTAGAAGTGACTAAATCAGCAAAGAAAAGGACACCTGTCAGATTGCAAGATGAACACTATTCACAGTTGATGCTCATGACTCACTCAAGGGAGCTTGGAATCAGCTCACAAGGCAGAGAATCAAGGCATCGACTCCAAAGACTGTCTACTGCATTTTTAAACTTCTGCACAGAGCCTTCTTGCAAGGAGGTGTTGGGCAGAGGCTGCACCGGAAGAGCTCCGATAAACTTCCTCACCCATCGGAATTTTCCTCATTTCAGTGGAAGTCCTTTATGCTACCTGACACCTAATGCTCATTGTTTGGCATTATGAGACGCGAATTTTACATTAATGAAAAGTCCGCCTCTAATGATTTCCCTTTCACTGACCCTGAAACACAAATTAGACAAAATTTAGGGAAAACGCCAGATGATCGATATTTTTATTAACACGACCAAACACCTAATATGGTATGTGGTAAAGTCAATGACTCAGAGACAGTTCGCTGAAACTGCAAAGGGAATCGGGAGAACCACAAGGTGCACTAGATGACTCCACGGTGGATCTAGGTTCCTCAGACTCTCCTCGCAAGTTACAAACATATAAGGCTCCTTGTAGAGACCATCTACTGCATATCTGAAGCACTTCCATGCATTTCCATAGCTCTCTTACAATGAAAAAGAGGTTGGGCATAATAGACACTCAAGAGTTCCACCTTATATATTCTCACACCAGAATTTTCCTCCTATCAGACCGAACAAGAGAAGTTTCTTTCTTTGCATCATGTGGAAGGATGAAGAAAGAATGCTATTAAAACGTTAATGGAAGAAAGGGAAAGTTGGTAGACTGGAGAGAAACGAACAAGTAGTAGAGATTTGGGCACAAAGCGCATCAATGTAATAAGGATGAATCAAAAATACACAGGAGAAAGGTTCACATTTTTTTTAGATGAGAAAGGAACAGAAAAGATGAAAGTAGCAACCAAATAGTATTAAATCAGTTTCCTCTCTATGAAATACATGAAAGATTACCATATTCTTCGCGAAGAGCTGAAAAATAAAGAGCAATTATAACCAGTGTGAAGCAGAGAGAAAACAATGAAGCAATCTACTTGATCTCTTTAATGAACCACATATGTAATACAATGGTGCATCAAAGACAAAATCCTATGGCATCTTGTCAAATTGTTCTACTGAACGAATGTCTGAATCATTAAGACTTTAAATCAGGTAAGAGATTTGAAATTTAAAAAACTTGTTTTTAACAAATACTCCTTATCTGGACCTAAAATTACCTACACCTGTCGCCTGGAACATCTTTAGAAAAAATTACATTGTTTTCGTGCTCATTATTATCATTATTATCCACGTGTGATGGCAATCACCATCACAGGTGCAAACGCAATCACAAAATGCCACCGTCACTTTTGTCAAGCTTTTTCCTGGCATTGCGCTCAGCGTTACAAGCATGACGGGTGTATCTAACTGTCATAACACAATAGTGCAGTGCTTGGTGCGCAAGTTCTGTTGCTTTTCAAGGTATGATTGGTTTTATATTTTTTTCTCAAATATGTCACTAGAAGAAATTAATGCAAATTCTTCCAAAGAAACAAAGGCAAAGCGATTAAACGATATGAAAACTAAAGTCCTTAGAACGTTTAAAATGTGGTTGACTAAATTATAAAGACCCGGCAAATGCTTAGATGCTGAGAGCTCAAACCATCTAGGACAGCTGTCATTACAGTGCATTGTGTGCAAAGAGGAGAAAGGAAATCTCACCTTGGTCTGCCTTCTGTTTTGCTGTCAAAAGCAAAGAGAGAGATAGTTTAAATAAAATAGAAGCGGGAATGAGAGCAAAGACATGAAATCCAGTTTAAAGCCCTTTCTGCTACCAGACAGCTAGAGGCACTAGTTGGTTTTGGAAGCTTAAAAAAACACATATGTGGTATTAACGCAAATAAGACCGGCATAGGTTTGTTTTTTTTTCTTTTCAAATGTCTACTTGTTTCTGGTAACAATAAGTTATATAAAACATGGGAAATCTACACATGTCAGAACCTTCATTTGCATGATGAAGTGTGTGTAGCTGGTAAGTGGGCAAGTCAGCGGCTGAGAAAGAAATCTGGTCAACTGTCAAGGGAAGACTCTGAAATCTACTTCTGATTAGAAAGCTCCCCCGATGACCTAGACAGCCAGGACTGTGATCATAAGGCAGCAATTCGAGCAAACCTGTTCAAGAGAGGGTCTACTGAATATCTCAGGCCAAATGTGTCCTGGACAAAGACTTCTTACAATGAGGAATTGAGCAGGGCAGACACCAAAGTGCCCTACCTAATGCATTAACAAGTGACAATTTTCCTCATCTCACACTGAACAAATTGATTGATAGTCAGTAACGCGGGCATGCAAAGGAAGAACAAAGGCCTGAGATATGACCATGGAGCATTGCAATGCAATAAAAAAGAATGACAAGCACAGTAGAGAGAAGTTCATCTAATTTGTCGGGGAAAGAGAAAGGCTTGTGATGACTGAGAAGGAAAAGGAAAGAAAAAAAACACGCTCAAAACCTTGTGCAAACTTTAACGTAACAATAATTAATGTTAATTAAAATTTACCACTTTCTTCCAGACGATCTGAAAAATAAAAGGCCAATAGGAGTCGATTTATTTTCAAAAAGCAAACATATAGAAATGTCTTCCAAATCTTTTATTCTACCACACATGATTTCATGTAAAAACCCTAAGATTAATTGTCAACTTCCTGACATAAAATAAAAATTTCCTGAGAAAGACTTTGTTTTTGAAACAGTTGAACAAAAATTGAAATTGACAATAACCTCTGATTATTTTTGTTTGAAATCATTTGAAACCATCCACGAGATTTCCTTGTGGAAACAATTACACAGTTCTAATAGGCCTCCTCTTCAGTGCTGTCATCCATAAGTTGTCAAAGTAGCCATCGTGGATACAAGCACGATTACAAGTATGAATTTCTTTGACATACTTTTAAAATAATAGAGACAGCACCCAACAGTCATATGTTGCTGCTGCACCATAACGCTTTAGTCCTGGCATCACCAGAGGTGCTTACGTTTTCCTTTTTATGGCAGCTTGTTACAAATAGGATATTATCTAAAATTCATGTTTTCCCACGTCCAAAGACACAAAGTCATACCAAAAAAAAAAAAAAAAGCACGGTTCTAATAAATCTGAGGTGTTTGGATGCGTTCAAACATTACTGGCCAGAGAGAATGCCCAAAGGGAGAGAGCGCATCCCTGAATTCATAGAGGACATATCGTGACAGTACGTTATCTGTTTATGGGGGAAAGTTACTCTCACCTTTCTCCGATGTAATTTGTTCTGGGGAAGAAGAAACAGAGAGAGAATTTTGTTAGAAGTGGATGAAATCATTTTCAAAAGAATGAGCAGAAATTCATGCAAATTCATTCACCCAATTTAACACGTTCTACCAGCTGCCATCCAACCACACATGTAAACATGCTCTATATATTAAGACCTGACACTTCCTGAACACATACTCAGCATTAACAAAAGATATAATCCTACCTATTGTTTCCTTTAATTTCTCTGTGGAAAAAAGTAGATAAAATTTATGGTCATAAGAGCACAACATTCAATAACACGATGAAGTGCCTACTCTTAGAAGGGACTGAATCAGCGAGGAAAAGGACACCTGTCAGGCTGCAAGATGAACACTAGACACAGTGGATGCTCATGATTTTCTCCAGGGATGTAGGGCTCAGCTCACAAGGCAGAGAATCCAGGCATGGACTCCAAAGACTGTCTCCTGCATTTGTAAATGTCTGCAGATAACCTTCTTACAAGGAGGTGTTGTACAGAGGAGGCACCAGAAGAGCTTCAACAAACATCCTCTCCCATCAGGATCTTCCTAATTTCAATGGAAGCCGTTTATAATGCCTGACAACTAATGCTCATTGTTTGGTTTTTCACACCCAAATTTTGCTTTAGTGAATCCTACACCTCTAATTGTTTCCCTTTCTCTGTCTCTGAAACACAAATCAGACCAAATTTAGGGAAAATGCCAGCTGTTACAGGTCATAGTGATTTAATTACTTATCAAATTGAAATGTCTTCCAAAGGCCTTTATTTCACACCATATGCAGAAGAATAAGTTCTAGATGTCACAACCCTAAGATCAATTTGCAAAGTATTTCAGGAAAATAGCAATAGATTGACCAAAGCTTTCTTTTATTAGTAGGTAATCAAAAATTTAAAATCATAATAGCTTGTGATTATTTTACTTAAAATTATTTAAAACATTCTCTTTGTTTCACTTGTGGAAACACTTACAGTGTTCACATCGTCATCATCCTAATCTTCATCCTAGTTGTCACAGCAATTATCATGGATACAAATGCCATTGTCTTGGACATATTTTAAAAATATTGCTCACAGCACTCAATGGGATTATGTTGCTGGTACCACCTAATACTCTAGCCCTTGTATCTCCAGCTGTGCTTTCTCTTTTCATTTGCTTGCAGTTTTTCCCATATAGATCTTTATGAGAAATTCACTCTTTCTCACAGCCAAACACACAAAGCATTACAAAAGAAAAATACAAGGTTTTAGTAAATCTGAGGAGTTTGGATGAGTTACATCATTACTGGCTGAAAGAATGCCTGCATGAGGAGAGCTCAGCCCTGAATACATAGAGAACGTATGATTAGAGGACATTATCTGTATATGGGGGAGAGTTACTCTCACCATTCTTCAGTGTAATTTGCTCTGGCGAAAAATTAAACAGAGCAAGAAATGTGTTAGAAAAGGATAAAATGATTTTCAAAAGAATGAACAGACATTCATGCAAATTCATTCACCCAGTTTAACACGTTTTACTTACTGACATCCAAGCCCACATGTCAAGGTGCTCTATACATAAAGATCTGACAGTTCTCCTACACACACTCAGCATTAACGGAAGATCGAAACCTACCTATTGCTTCTTTCAATTTCACTGTGGAAAAAAGTAGATAAAATTTACGAAGGATCATAAGAGCACAGTATTCAAAAGCATGATGAAGTAGCTACCCTTAGTAGTGACTAAATCAGCAAAGAAAAAATAACCTGTCAGATTGCAAGATGGACACTAGAGACAGTGGATTCTCATGATTCACTCCAGGGAAATTGGACTCAGCTCACGAGGCAGAGAATCCAGGCATCGACTCCAAAGACCATCGACTGAATTCTTAAACTTCTGCACAGAGCATTCTTGCAAGGAGGTTTGGGGAGAGGCGGCACCGGAAGAGCTCTGATAAACTTCCTCACCCATCGGAATTTTCCTAATTTCAGTGGAAGCCCTTTATGCTACCTGACACCTAATGCTCATTGTTTGGCTTTATGAGACGCGAATTTTACATTAATGAAAGGTCCGCCTCTAATGATTTCCCTTTCACTGACCCTGAAACACAAAGTAGACAAAATTTAGGGAAAACGCCAGATGATCGATATTTTTATTAACACGACCAAACACCTAATATGCTGTGTGGTAAAGTCAATGACTCAGAGACAGTTCGCTGAAACTGCAAAGGGAATCGGGAGAACCACAAGCTGCACTAGATGACTCCACGGTGAATCTGTGTTCCTCAGACTCTCCTCGCAAGTTAAAAACATATAAGGCTCCTTGTAGAGACCATCTACTGCATATCTGAAGCACTTCCATGCATTTCCATAGCTCTCTTACAATGAAAAAGAGGTTGGGCATAATAGACACTCAAGAGTTCCACCTTATATATTCTCACACCAGAATTTTCCTCCTATCAGACCGAACAAGAGAAGTTTCTTTCTTTGCATCATGTGGAAGGATGAAGAAAGAATGCTATTAAAACGTTAATGGAAGAAAGGGAAAGTTGGTAGACTGGAGAGAAACGAACAAGTAGTAGAGATTTGGGCACAAAGCGTACCAATGTAATAAGGATGAATCAAAAATACACCGGAGAAAGGTTCACTTTTTTTTTTATATGAGAAAGGAACAGAAAAGATGAAAGTAGCAACCAAATAGTATTAAATCAGTTTCCTCTCTATGAAATACATGAAAGATTACCATTTTCTTCGCGAAGAGCTGAAAAATAAAGAGCAATTATAACCAGTGTGAAGCAGAGAGAAAACAATGAAGCAATCTACTTGATCTCTTTAATGAACCACATATGTAATACAATGGTGCATCAAAGACAAAATCCTATGGCATCTTGTCAACTTGTTCTACTGAACGAATGTCTGAATCATTAAGACTTTAATTCAGGTAAGAGATTTGAAATTTAAAAAACTTGTTTTTAACAAATACTCCTTATCTGGACCTAAAATTACCTACACCTGTCGCCTGGAACATCTTTAGAAAAAATTACATTGTTTTCGTGCTCATTATTATCATTATTATCCACGTGTGATGGCTATCACCATCACAGGTGCAAACGCAATCACAAAATGCCACCGTCACTCTTTTCAAGCTTTTTCCTGGCATTGCGCTCAGCGTTACAAGCATGACGGGTGTATCTAACTGTCATAACACAATAGTGCAGTGCTTGGTGCTCAAGTGCTGTTGCTTTTCAAGGTATGATTGGTTTTATATTTTTTTCTCAAATATGTCACTAGAAGAAATTAATGCAAATTCTTCCAAAGAAACAAAGGCAAAGCGATTAAACAATATGAAAACTAAAGTCCTTAATACGTTTAAAATGTGGTTGACTAAATTATAAAGACCCGGCAAATGCTTAGATGCTGAGAGCTCAAACCATCTAGGACAGCTGTCATTACAGTGCATTGTGTGCAAAGAGGAGAAAGGAAATCTCACCTTGGTCTGCCTTCTGTTTTGCTGTCAAAAGCAAAGAGAGAGATAGTTTAAATAAAATAGAAGCGAGAATGAGAGCAAAGACATGAACTCCAGTTTAAAGCCCATCTGCTACCAGACAGCTAGAGGCACTAGTTGGTTTTGGAAGCTTAAAAAAACACATATGTGGTATTAACGCAAATAAGACTGGCATAGGTTTTTTTTTTTTCCTTTTCAAATGTCTACTTGTTTCTGGTAACAATAATTTATATAAAACATGGGAAATCTACACATGTCAGAACCTTCATTTGCATGATGAAGTGTATGTAGCTGGTAAGTGGGCAAGTCAGCGGCTGAGAAAGAAATCTGGTCAACTGTCAAGGGAAGACTCTGAAATCTACTTCTGATTAGAAAGCTCCCCCGATGACCTAGACAGCCAGGACTGTGATCATAAGGCAGCAATTCGAGCAAACCTTTTCAAGAGAGGGTCTACTGAATATCTCAGGCCAAATGTGTCCTGGTCAAAGCCTTCTTACAATGAGGAATTGAGCAGGGCAGACACCAAAGTGCCCTACCTAATGCATTAACAAGTGACAATTTTCCTCATCTCACACTGAACAAATTGATTGATAGTCAGTAACGCGGGCATGCAAAGGAAGAACAAAGGCCTGAGATATGACCATGGAGCATTGCAATGCAATAAAAAAGAATGACAAGCACAGTAGAGAGAAGTTCATCTAATTTGTCGGGGAAAGAGAAAGGCTTGTGATGACTGAGAAGGAAAAGGAAAGAAAAAAAACACGCTCAAAACCTTGTGCAAACTTTAACGTAACAATAATTAATGTTAATTAAAATTTACCACTTTCTTCCAGACGATCTGAAAAATAAAAGGCCAATAGGAGTCGATTTATTTTCAAAAAGCAAACATATAGAAATGTCTTCCAAATCTTTTATTCTACCACACATGATTTCATGTAAAAACCCTAAGATTAATTGTCAACTTCCTGACATAAAATAAAAATTTCCTGAGAAAGACTTTGTTTTTGAAACAGTTGAACAAAAATTGAAATTGACAATAACCTCTGATTATTTTTGTTTGAAATCATTTGAAACCATCCACGAGATTTCCTTGTGGAAACAATTACACAGTTCTAATAGGCCTCCTCTTCAGTGCTGTCATCCATAAGTTGTCAAAGTAGCCATCGTGGATACAAGCACGATTACAAGTATGAATTTCTTTGACATACTTTTAAAATAATAGAGACAGCACCCAACAGTCATATGTTGCTGCTGCACCATAACGCTTTAGTCCTGGCATCACCAGAGGTGCTTACGTTTTCCTTTTTATGGCAGCTTGTTACAAATAGGATATTATCTAAAATTCATGTTTTCCCACGTCCAAAGACACAAAGTCATACCAAAAAAAAAAAAAAAAGCACGGTTCTAATAAATCTGAGGTGTTTGGATGCGTTCAAACATTACTGGCCAGAGAGAATGCCCAAAGGGAGAGAGCGCATCCCTGAATTCATAGAGGACATATCGTGACAGTACGTTATCTGTTTATGGGGGAAAGTTACTCTCACCTTTCTCCGATGTAATTTGTTCTGGGGAAGAAGAAACAGAGAGAGAATTTTGTTAGAAGTGGATGAAATCATTTTCAAAAGAATGAGCAGAAATTCATGCAAATTCATTCACCCAATTTAACACGTTCTACCAGCTGCCATCCAACCACACATGTAAACATGCTCTATATATTAAGACCTGACACTTCCTCAACACATACTCAGCATTAACAAAAGATATAATCCTACCTATTGTTTCCTTTAATTTCTCTGTGGAAAAAAGTAGATAAAATTTATGGTCATAAGAGCACAACATTCAATAACACGATGAAGTGCCTACTCTTAGAAGTGACTGAATCAGCGAGGAAAAGGAAACCTGTCAGGCTGCAAGATGAACACTAGACACAGTGGATGCTCATGATTTTCTCCAGGGATGTAGGGCTCAGCTCACAAGGCAGAGAATCCAGGCATGGACTCCAAAGACTGTCTCCTGCATTTGTAAATGTCTGCAGATAACCTTCTTACAAGGAGGTGTTGTACAGAGGAGGCACCAGAAGAGCTTCAACAAACATCCTCTCCCATCAGGATCTTCCTAATTTCAATGGAAGCCGTTTATAATGCCTGACAACTAATGCTCATTGTTTGGTTTTTCACACCCAAATTTTGCTTTAGTGAATCCTACACCTCTAATTGTTTCCCTTTCTCTGTCTCTGAAACACAAATCAGACCAAATTTAGGGAAAATGCCAGCTGTTACAGGTCATAGTGATTTAATTACTTATCAAATTGAAATGTCTTCCAAAGGCCTTTATTTCACACCATATGCAGAAGAATAAGTTCTAGATGTCACAACCCTAAGATCAATTTGCAAAGTATTTCAGGAAAATAGCAATAGATTGACCAAAGCTTTCTTTTATTAGTAGGTAATCAAAAATTTAAAATCATAATAGCTTGTGATTATTTTACTTAAAATTATTTAAAACATTCTCTTTGTTTCACTTGTGGAAACACTTACAGTGTTCACATCGTCATCATCCTAATCTTCATCCTAGTTGTCACAGCAATTATCATGGATACAAATGCCATTGTCTTGGACATATTTTAAAAATATTGCTCACAGCACTCAATGGGATTATGTTGCTGGTACCACCTAATACTCTAGCCCTTGTATCTCCAGCTGTGCTTTCTCTTTTCATTTGCTTGCAGTTTTTCCCATATAGATCTTTATGAGAAATTCACTCTTTCTCACAGCCAAACACACAAAGCATTACAAAAGAAAAATACAAGGTTTTAGTAAATCTGAGGAGTTTGGATGAGTTACATCATTACTGGCTGAAAGAATGCCTGCATGAGGAGAGCTCAGCCCTGAATACATAGAGAACGTATGATTAGAGGACATTATCTGTATATGGGGGAGAGTTACTCTCACCATTCTTCAGTGTAATTTGCTCTGGCGAAAAATTAAACAGAGCAAGAAATGTGTTAGAAAAGGATAAAATGATTTTCAAAAGAATGAACAGACATTCATGCAAATTCATTCACCCAGTTTAACACGTTTTACTTACTGACATCCAAGCCCACATGTCAAGGTGCTCTATACATAAAGATCTGACAGTTCTCCTACACACACTCAGCATTAACGGAAGATCGAAACCTACCTATTGCTTCTTTCAATTTCACTGTGGAAAAAAGTAGATAAAATTTACGAAGGATCATAAGAGCACAGTATTCAAAAGCATGATGAAGTAGCTACCCTTAGTAGTGACTAAATCAGCAAAGAAAAAATAACCTGTCAGATTGCAAGATGGACACTAGAGACAGTGGATTCTCATGATTCACTCCAGGGAAATTGGACTCAGCTCACGAGGCAGAGAATCCAGGCATCGACTCCAAAGACCATCGACTGAATTCTTAAACTTCTGCACAGAGCATTCTTGCAAGGAGGTTTGGGGAGAGGCGGCACCGGAAGAGCTCTGATAAACTTCCTCACCCATCGGAATTTTCCTAATTTCAGTGGAAGCCCTTTATGCTACCTGACACCTAATGCTCATTGTTTGGCTTTATGAGACGCGAATTTTACATTAATGAAAGGTCCGCCTCTAATGATTTCCCTTTCACTGACCCTGAAACACAAAGTAGACAAAATTTAGGGAAAACGCCAGATGATCGATATTTTTATTAACACGACCAAACACCTAATATGCTGTGTGGTAAAGTCAATGACTCAGAGACAGTTCGCTGAAACTGCAAAGGGAATCGGGAGAACCACAAGCTGCACTAGATGACTCCACGGTGAATCTGTGTTCCTCAGACTCTCCTCGCAAGTTAAAAACATATAAGGCTCCTTGTAGAGACCATCTACTGCATATCTGAAGCACTTCCATGCATTTCCATAGCTCTCTTACAATGAAAAAGAGGTTGGGCATAATAGACACTCAAGAGTTCCACCTTATATATTCTCACACCAGAATTTTCCTCCTATCAGACCGAACAAGAGAAGTTTCTTTCTTTGCATCATGTGGAAGGATGAAGAAAGAATGCTATTAAAACGTTAATGGAAGAAAGGGAAAGTTGGTAGACTGGAGAGAAACGAACAAGTAGTAGAGATTTGGGCACAAAGCGTACCAATGTAATAAGGATGAATCAAAAATACACCGGAGAAAGGTTCACTTTTTTTTTTAGATGAGAAAGGAACAGAAAAGATGAAAGTAGCAACCAAATAGTATTAAATCAGTTTCCTCTCTATGAAATACATGAAAGATTACCATTTTCTTCGCGAAGAGCTGAAAAATAAAGAGCAATTATAACCAGTGTGAAGCAGAGAGAAAACAATGAAGCAATCTACTTGATCTCTTTAATGAACCACATATGTAATACAATGGTGCATCAAAGACAAAATCCTATGGCATCTTGTCAACTTGTTCTACTGAACGAATGTCTGAATCATTAAGACTTTAATTCAGGTAAGAGATTTGAAATTTAAAAAACTTGTTTTTAACAAATACTCCTTATCTGGACCTAAAATTACCTACACCTGTCGCCTGGAACATCTTTAGAAAAAATTACATTGTTTTCGTGCTCATTATTATCATTATTATCCACGTGTGATGGCTATCACCATCACAGGTGCAAACGCAATCACAAAATGCCACCGTCACTCTTTTCAAGCTTTTTCCTGGCATTGCGCTCAGCGTTACAAGCATGACGGGTGTATCTAACTGTCATAACACAATAGTGCAGTGCTTGGTGCTCAAGTGCTGTTGCTTTTCAAGGTATGATTGGTTTTATATTTTTTTCTCAAATATGTCACTAGAAGAAATTAATGCAAATTCTTCCAAAGAAACAAAGGCAAAGCGATTAAACAATATGAAAACTAAAGTCCTTAATACGTTTAAAATGTGGTTGACTAAATTATAAAGACCCGGCAAATGCTTAGATGCTGAGAGCTCAAACCATCTAGGACAGCTGTCATTACAGTGCATTGTGTGCAAAGAGGAGAAAGGAAATCTCACCTTGGTCTGCCTTCTGTTTTGCTGTCAAAAGCAAAGAGAGAGATAGTTTAAATAAAATAGAAGCGAGAATGAGAGCAAAGACATGAACTCCAGTTTAAAGCCCATCTGCTACCAGACAGCTAGAGGCACTAGTTGGTTTTGGAAGCTTAAAAAAACACATATGTGGTATTAACGCAAATAAGACTGGCATAGGTTTTTTTTTTTTTCCTTTTCAAATGTCTACTTGTTTCTGGTAACAATAATTTATATAAAACATGGGAAATCTACACATGTCAGAACCTTCATTTGCATGATGAAGTGTATGTAGCTGGTAAGTGGGCAAGTCAGCGGCTGAGAAAGAAATCTGGTCAACTGTCAAGGGAAGACTCTGAAATCTACTTCTGATTAGAAAGCTCCCCCGATGACCTAGACAGCCAGGACTGTGATCATAAGGCAGCAATTCGAGCAAACCTTTTCAAGAGAGGGTCTACTGAATATCTCAGGCCAAATGTGTCCTGGTCAAAGCCTTCTTACAATGAGGAATTGAGCAGGGCAGACAGCAAAGTGCCCTACCTAATGCATTAACAAGTGACAATTTTCCTCATCTCACACTGAACAAATTGATTGATAGTCAGTAACGCGGGCATGCAAAGGAAGAACAAAGGCCTGAGATATGACCATGGAGCATTGCAATGCAATAAAAAAGAATGACAAGCACAGTAGAGAGAAGTTCATCTAATTTGTCGGGGAAAGAGAAAGGCTTGTGATGACTGAGAAGGAAAAGGAAAGAAAAAAAACACGCTCAAAACCTTGTGCAAACTTTAACGTAACAATAATTAATGTTAATTAAAATTTACCACTTTCTTCCAGACGATCTGAAAAATAAAAGGCCAATAGGAGTCGATTTATTTTCAAAAAGCAAACATATAGAAATGTCTTCCAAATCTTTTATTCTACCACACATGATTTCATGTAAAAACCCTAAGATTAATTGTCAACTTCCTGACATAAAATAAAAATTTCCTGAGAAAGACTTTGTTTTTGAAACAGTTGAACAAAAATTGAAATTGACAATAACCTCTGATTATTTTTGTTTGAAATCATTTGAAACCATCCACGAGATTTCCTTGTGGAAACAATTACACAGTTCTAATAGGCCTCCTCTTCAGTGCTGTCATCCATAAGTTGTCAAAGTAGCCATCGTGGATACAAGCACGATTACAAGTATGAATTTCTTTGACATACTTTTAAAATAATAGAGACAGCACCCAACAGTCATATGTTGCTGCTGCACCATAACGCTTTAGTCCTGGCATCACCAGAGGTGCTTACGTTTTCCTTTTTATGGCAGCTTGTTACAAATAGGATATTATCTAAAATTCATGTTTTCCCACGTCCAAAGACACAAAGTCATACCAAAAAAAAAAAAAAAAGCACGGTTCTAATAAATCTGAGGTGTTTGGATGCGTTCAAACATTACTGGCCAGAGAGAATGCCCAAAGGGAGAGAGCGCATCCCTGAATTCATAGAGGACATATCGTGACAGTACGTTATCTGTTTATGGGGGAAAGTTACTCTCACCTTTCTCCGATGTAATTTGTTCTGGGGAAGAAGAAACAGAGAGAGAATTTTGTTAGAAGTGGATGAAATCATTTTCAAAAGAATGAGCAGAAATTCATGCAAATTCATTCACCCAATTTAACACGTTCTACCAGCTGCCATCCAACCACACATGTAAACATGCTCTATATATTAAGACCTGACACTTCCTGAACACATACTCAGCATTAACAAAAGATATAATCCTACCTATTGTTTCCTTTAATTTCTCTGTGGAAAAAAGTAGATAAAATTTATGGTCATAAGAGCACAACATTCAATAACACGATGAAGTGCCTACTCTTAGAAGGGACTGAATCAGCGAGGAAAAGGACACCTGTCAGGCTGCAAGATGAACACTAGACACAGTGGATGCTCATGATTTTCTCCAGGGATGTAGGGCTCAGCTCACAAGGCAGAGAATCCAGGCATGGACTCCAAAGACTGTCTCCTGCATTTGTAAATGTCTGCAGATAACCTTCTTACAAGGAGGTGTTGTACAGAGGAGGCACCAGAAGAGCTTCAACAAACATCCTCTCCCATCAGGATCTTCCTAATTTCAATGGAAGCCGTTTATAATGCCTGACAACTAATGCTCATTGTTTGGTTTTTCACACCCAAATTTTGCTTTAGTGAATCCTACACCTCTAATTGTTTCCCTTTCTCTGTCTCTGAAACACAAATCAGACCAAATTTAGGGAAAATGCCAGCTGTTACAGGTCATAGTGATTTAATTACTTATCAAATTGAAATGTCTTCCAAAGGCCTTTATTTCACACCATATGCAGAAGAATAAGTTCTAGATGTCACAACCCTAAGATCAATTTGCAAAGTATTTCAGGAAAATAGCAATAGATTGACCAAAGCTTTCTTTTATTAGTAGGTAATCAAAAATTTAAAATCATAATAGCTTGTGATTATTTTACTTAAAATTATTTAAAACATTCTCTTTGTTTCACTTGTGGAAACACTTACAGTGTTCACATCGTCATCATCCTAATCTTCATCCTAGTTGTCACAGCAATTATCATGGATACAAATGCCATTGTCTTGGACATATTTTTAAAATATTGCTCACAGCACTCAATGGGATTATGTTGCTGGTACCACCTAATACTCTAGCCCTTGTATCTCCAGCTGTGCTTTCTCTTTTCATTTGCTTGCAGTTTTTCCCATATAGATCTTTATGAGAAATTCACTCTTTCTCACAGCCAAACACACAAAGCATTACAAAAGAAAAATACAAGGTTTTAGTAAATCTGAGGAGTTTGGATGAGTTACATCATTACTGGCTGAAAGAATGCCTGCATGAGGAGAGCTCAGCCCTGAATACATAGAGAACGTATGATTAGAGGACATTATCTGTATATGGGGGAGAGTTACTCTCACCATTCTTCAGTGTAATTTGCTCTGGCGAAAAATTAAACAGAGCAAGAAATGTGTTAGAAAAGGATAAAATGATTTTCAAAAGAATGAACAGACATTCATGCAAATTCATTCACCCAGTTTAACACGTTTTACTTACTGACATCCAAGCCCACATGTCAAGGTGCTCTATACATAAAGATCTGACAGTTCTCCTACACACACTCAGCATTAACGGAAGATCGAAACCTACCTATTGCTTCTTTCAATTTCACTGTGGAAAAAAGTAGATAAAATTTACGAAGGATCATAAGAGCACAGTATTCAAAAGCATGATGAAGTAGCTACCCTTAGTAGTGACTAAATCAGCAAAGAAAAAATAACCTGTCAGATTGCAAGATGGACACTAGAGACAGTGGATTCTCATGATTCACTCCAGGGAAATTGGACTCAGCTCACGAGGCAGAGAATCCAGGCATCGACTCCAAAGACCATCGACTGAATTCTTAAACTTCTGCACAGAGCATTCTTGCAAGGAGGTTTGGGGAGAGGCGGCACCGGAAGAGCTCTGATAAACTTCCTCACCCATCGGAATTTTCCTAATTTCAGTGGAAGCCCTTTATGCTACCTGACACCTAATGCTCATTGTTTGGCTTTATGAGACGCGAATTTTACATTAATGAAAGGTCCGCCTCTAATGATTTCCCTTTCACTGACCCTGAAACACAAAGTAGACAAAATTTAGGGAAAACGCCAGATGATCGATATTTTTATTAACACGACCAAACACCTAATATGCTGTGTGGTAAAGTCAATGACTCAGAGACAGTTCGCTGAAACTGCAAAGGGAATCGGGAGAACCACAAGCTGCACTAGATGACTCCACGGTGAATCTGTGTTCCTCAGACTCTCCTCGCAAGTTAAAAACATATAAGGCTCCTTGTAGAGACCATCTACTGCATATCTGAAGCACTTCCATGCATTTCCATAGCTCTCTTACAATGAAAAAGAGGTTGGGCATAATAGACACTCAAGAGTTCCACCTTATATATTCTCACACCAGAATTTTCCTCCTATCAGACCGAACAAGAGAAGTTTCTTTCTTTGCATCATGTGGAAGGATGAAGAAAGAATGCTATTAAAACGTTAATGGAAGAAAGGGAAAGTTGGTAGACTGGAGAGAAACGAACAAGTAGTAGAGATTTGGGCACAAAGCGTACCAATGTAATAAGGATGAATCAAAAATACACCGGAGAAAGGTTCACTTTTTTTTTTAGATGAGAAAGGAACAGAAAAGATGAAAGTAGCAACCAAATAGTATTAAATCAGTTTCCTCTCTATGAAATACATGAAAGATTACCATTTTCTTCGCGAAGAGCTGAAAAATAAAGAGCAATTATAACCAGTGTGAAGCAGAGAGAAAACAATGAAGCAATCTACTTGATCTCTTTAATGAACCACATATGTAATACAATGGTGCATCAAAGACAAAATCCTATGGCATCTTGTCAACTTGTTCTACTGAACGAATGTCTGAATCATTAAGACTTTAATTCAGGTAAGAGATTTGAAATTTAAAAAACTTGTTTTTAACAAATACTCCTTATCTGGACCTAAAATTACCTACACCTGTCGCCTGGAACATCTTTAGAAAAAATTACATTGTTTTCGTGCTCATTATTATCATTATTATCCACGTGTGATGGCTATCACCATCACAGGTGCAAACGCAATCACAAAATGCCACCGTCACTTTTTTCAAGCTTTTTCCTGGCATTGCGCTCAGCGTTACAAGCATGACGGGTGTATCTAACTGTCATAACACAATAGTGCAGTGCTTGGTGCTCAAGTTCTGTTGCTTTTCAAGGTATGATTGGTTTTATATTTTTTTCTCAAATATGTCACTAGAAGAAATTAATGCAAATTCTTCCAAAGAAACAAAGGCAAAGCGATTAAACAATATGAAAACTAAAGTCCTTAATACGTTTAAAATGTGGTTGACTAAATTATAAAGACCCGGCAAATGCTTAGATGCTGAGAGCTCAAACCATCTAGGACAGCTGTCATTACAGTGCATTGTGTGCAAAGAGGAGAAAGGAAATCTCACCTTGGTCTGCCTTCTGTTTTGCTGTCAAAAGCAAAGAGAGAGATAGTTTAAATAAAATAGAAGCGAGAATGAGAGCAAAGACATGAACTCCAGTTTAAAGCCCATCTGCTACCAGACAGCTAGAGGCACTAGTTGGTTTTGGAAGCTTAAAAAAACACATATGTGGTATTAACGCAAATAAGACTGGCATAGGTTTTTTTTTTTTTCCTTTTCAAATGTCTACTTGTTTCTGGTAACAATAATTTATATAAAACATGGGAAATCTACACATGTCAGAACCTTCATTTGCATGATGAAGTGTATGTAGCTGGTAAGTGGGCAAGTCAGCGGCTGAGAAAGAAATCTGGTCAACTGTCAAGGGAAGACTCTGAAATCTACTTCTGATTAGAAAGCTCCCCCGATGACCTAGACAGCCAGGACTGTGATCATAAGGCAGCAATTCGAGCAAACCTTTTCAAGAGAGGGTCTACTGAATATCTCAGGCCAAATGTGTCCTGGTCAAAGCCTTCTTACAATGAGGAATTGAGCAGGGCAGACAGCAAAGTGCCCTACCTAATGCATTAACAAGTGACAATTTTCCTCATCTCACACTGAACAAATTGATTGATAGTCAGTAACGCGGGCATGCAAAGGAAGAACAAAGGCCTGAGATATGACCATGGAGCATTGCAATGCAATAAAAAAGAATGACAAGCACAGTAGAGAGAAGTTCATCTAATTTGTCGGGGAAAGAGAAAGGCTTGTGATGACTGAGAAGGAAAAGGAAAGAAAAAAAACACGCTCAAAACCTTGTGCAAACTTTAACGTAACAATAATTAATGTTAATTAAAATTTACCACTTTCTTCCAGACGATCTGAAAAATAAAAGGCCAATAGGAGTCGATTTATTTTCAAAAAGCAAACATATAGAAATGTCTTCCAAATCTTTTATTCTACCACACATGATTTCATGTAAAAACCCTAAGATTAATTGTCAACTTCCTGACATAAAATAAAAATTTCCTGAGAAAGACTTTGTTTTTGAAACAGTTGAACAAAAATTGAAATTGACAATAACCTCTGATTATTTTTGTTTGAAATCATTTGAAACCATCCACGAGATTTCCTTGTGGAAACAATTACACAGTTCTAATAGGCCTCCTCTTCAGTGCTGTCATCCATAAGTTGTCAAAGTAGCCATCGTGGATACAAGCACGATTACAAGTATGAATTTCTTTGACATACTTTTAAAATAATAGAGACAGCACCCAACAGTCATATGTTGCTGCTGCACCATAACGCTTTAGTCCTGGCATCACCAGAGGTGCTTACGTTTTCCTTTTTATGGCAGCTTGTTACAAATAGGATATTATCTAAAATTCATGTTTTCCCACGTCCAAAGACACAAAGTCATACCAAAAAAAAAAAAAAAAGCACGGTTCTAATAAATCTGAGGTGTTTGGATGCGTTCAAACATTACTGGCCAGAGAGAATGCCCAAAGGGAGAGAGCGCATCCCTGAATTCATAGAGGACATATCGTGACAGTACGTTATCTGTTTATGGGGGAAAGTTACTCTCACCTTTCTCCGATGTAATTTGTTCTGGGGAAGAAGAAACAGAGAGAGAATTTTGTTAGAAGTGGATGAAATCATTTTCAAAAGAATGAGCAGAAATTCATGCAAATTCATTCACCCAATTTAACACGTTCTACCAGCTGCCATCCAACCACACATGTAAACATGCTCTATATATTAAGACCTGACACTTCCTGAACACATACTCAGCATTAACAAAAGATATAATCCTACCTATTGTTTCCTTTAATTTCTCTGTGGAAAAAAGTAGATAAAATTTATGGTCATAAGAGCACAACATTCAATAACACGATGAAGTGCCTACTCTTAGAAGGGACTGAATCAGCGAGGAAAAGGACACCTGTCAGGCTGCAAGATGAACACTAGACACAGTGGATGCTCATGATTTTCTCCAGGGATGTAGGGCTCAGCTCACAAGGCAGAGAATCCAGGCATGGACTCCAAAGACTGTCTCCTGCATTTGTAAATGTCTGCAGATAACCTTCTTACAAGGAGGTGTTGTACAGAGGAGGCACCAGAAGAGCTTCAACAAACATCCTCTCCCATCAGGATCTTCCTAATTTCAATGGAAGCCGTTTATAATGCCTGACAACTAATGCTCATTGTTTGGTTTTTCACACCCAAATTTTGCTTTAGTGAATCCTACACCTCTAATTGTTTCCCTTTCTCTGTCTCTGAAACACAAATCAGACCAAATTTAGGGAAAATGCCAGCTGTTACAGGTCATAGTGATTTAATTACTTATCAAATTGAAATGTCTTCCAAAGGCCTTTATTTCACACCATATGCAGAAGAATAAGTTCTAGATGTCACAACCCTAAGATCAATTTGCAAAGTATTTCAGGAAAATAGCAATAGATTGACCAAAGCTTTCTTTTATTAGTAGGTAATCAAAAATTTAAAATCATAATAGCTTGTGATTATTTTACTTAAAATTATTTAAAACATTCTCTTTGTTTCACTTGTGGAAACACTTACAGTGTTCACATCGTCATCATCCTAATCTTCATCCTAGTTGTCACAGCAATTATCATGGATACAAATGCCATTGTCTTGGACATATTTTTAAAATATTGCTCACAGCACTCAATGGGATTATGTTGCTGGTACCACCTAATACTCTAGCCCTTGTATCTCCAGCTGTGCTTTCTCTTTTCATTTGCTTGCAGTTTTTCCCATATAGATCTTTATGAGAAATTCACTCTTTCTCACAGCCAAACACACAAAGCATTACAAAAGAAAAATACAAGGTTTTAGTAAATCTGAGGAGTTTGGATGAGTTACATCATTACTGGCTGAAAGAATGCCTGCATGAGGAGAGCTCAGCCCTGAATACATAGAGAACGTATGATTAGAGGACATTATCTGTATATGGGGGAGAGTTACTCTCACCATTCTTCAGTGTAATTTGCTCTGGCGAAAAATTAAACAGAGCAAGAAATGTGTTAGAAAAGGATAAAATGATTTTCAAAAGAATGAACAGACATTCATGCAAATTCATTCACCCAGTTTAACACGTTTTACTTACTGACATCCAAGCCCACATGTCAAGGTGCTCTATACATAAAGATCTGACAGTTCTCCTACACACACTCAGCATTAACGGAAGATCGAAACCTACCTATTGCTTCTTTCAATTTCACTGTGGAAAAAAGTAGATAAAATTTACGAAGGATCATAAGAGCACAGTATTCAAAAGCATGATGAAGTAGCTACCCTTAGTAGTGACTAAATCAGCAAAGAAAAAATAACCTGTCAGATTGCAAGATGGACACTAGAGACAGTGGATTCTCATGATTCACTCCAGGGAAATTGGACTCAGCTCACGAGGCAGAGAATCCAGGCATCGACTCCAAAGACCATCGACTGAATTCTTAAACTTCTGCACAGAGCATTCTTGCAAGGAGGTTTGGGGAGAGGCGGCACCGGAAGAGCTCTGATAAACTTCCTCACCCATCGGAATTTTCCTAATTTCAGTGGAAGCCCTTTATGCTACCTGACACCTAATGCTCATTGTTTGGCTTTATGAGACGCGAATTTTACATTAATGAAAGGTCCGCCTCTAATGATTTCCCTTTCACTGACCCTGAAACACAAAGTAGACAAAATTTAGGGAAAACGCCAGATGATCGATATTTTTATTAACACGACCAAACACCTAATATGCTGTGTGGTAAAGTCAATGACTCAGAGACAGTTCGCTGAAACTGCAAAGGGAATCGGGAGAACCACAAGCTGCACTAGATGACTCCACGGTGAATCTGTGTTCCTCAGACTCTCCTCGCAAGTTAAAAACATATAAGGCTCCTTGTAGAGACCATCTACTGCATATCTGAAGCACTTCCATGCATTTCCATAGCTCTCTTACAATGAAAAAGAGGTTGGGCATAATAGACACTCAAGAGTTCCACCTTATATATTCTCACACCAGAATTTTCCTCCTATCAGACCGAACAAGAGAAGTTTCTTTCTTTGCATCATGTGGAAGGATGAAGAAAGAATGCTATTAAAACGTTAATGGAAGAAAGGGAAAGTTGGTAGACTGGAGAGAAACGAACAAGTAGTAGAGATTTGGGCACAAAGCGTACCAATGTAATAAGGATGAATCAAAAATACACCGGAGAAAGGTTCACTTTTTTTTTTAGATGAGAAAGGAACAGAAAAGATGAAAGTAGCAACCAAATAGTATTAAATCAGTTTCCTCTCTATGAAATACATGAAAGATTACCATTTTCTTCGCGAAGAGCTGAAAAATAAAGAGCAATTATAACCAGTGTGAAGCAGAGAGAAAACAATGAAGCAATCTACTTGATCTCTTTAATGAACCACATATGTAATACAATGGTGCATCAAAGACAAAGTCCTATGGCATCTTGTCAACTTGTTCTACTGAACGAATGTCTGAATCATTAAGACTTTAATTCAGGTAAGAGATTTGAAATTTAAAAAACTTGTTTTTAACAAATACTCCTTATCTGGACCTAAAATTACCTACACCTGTCGCCTGGAACATCTTTAGAAAAAATTACATTGTTTTCGTGCTCATTATTATCATTATTATCCACGTGTGATGGCTATCACCATCACAGGTGCAAACGCAATCACAAAATGCCACCGTCACTCTTTTCAAGCTTTTTCCTGGCATTGCGCTCAGCGTTACAAGCATGACGGGTGTATCTAACTGTCATAACACAATAGTGCAGTGCTTGGTGCTCAAGTGCTGTTGCTTTTCAAGGTATGATTGGTTTTATATTTTTTTCTCAAATATGTCACTAGAAGAAATTAATGCAAATTCTTCCAAAGAAACAAAGGCAAAGCGATTAAACAATATGAAAACTAAAGTCCTTAATACGTTTAAAATGTGGTTGACTAAATTATAAAGACCCGGCAAATGCTTAGATGCTGAGAGCTCAAACCATCTAGGACAGCTGTCATTACAGTGCATTGTGTGCAAAGAGGAGAAAGGAAATCTCACCTTGGTCTGCCTTCTGTTTTGCTGTCAAAAGCAAAGAGAGAGATAGTTTAAATAAAATAGAAGCGAGAATGAGAGCAAAGACATGAACTCCAGTTTAAAGCCCATCTGCTACCAGACAGCTAGAGGCACTAGTTGGTTTTGGAAGCTTAAAAAAACACATATGTGGTATTAACGCAAATAAGACTGGCATAGGTTTTTTTTTTTTTCCTTTTCAAATGTCTACTTGTTTCTGGTAACAATAATTTATATAAAACATGGGAAATCTACACATGTCAGAACCTTCATTTGCATGATGAAGTGTATGTAGCTGGTAAGTGGGCAAGTCAGCGGCTGAGAAAGAAATCTGGTCAACTGTCAAGGGAAGACTCTGAAATCTACTTCTGATTAGAAAGCTCCCCCGATGACCTAGACAGCCAGGACTGTGATCATAAGGCAGCAATTCGAGCAAACCTTTTCAAGAGAGGGTCTACTGAATATCTCAGGCCAAATGTGTCCTGGTCAAAGCCTTCTTACAATGAGGAATTGAGCAGGGCAGACAGCAAAGTGCCCTACCTAATGCATTAACAAGTGACAATTTTCCTCATCTCACACTGAACAAATTGATTGATAGTCAGTAACGCGGGCATGCAAAGGAAGAACAAAGGCCTGAGATATGACCATGGAGCATTGCAATGCAATAAAAAAGAATGACAAGCACAGTAGAGAGAAGTTCATCTAATTTGTCGGGGAAAGAGAAAGGCTTGTGATGACTGAGAAGGAAAAGGAAAGAAAAAAAACACGCTCAAAACCTTGTGCAAACTTTAACGTAACAATAATTAATGTTAATTAAAATTTACCACTTTCTTCCAGACGATCTGAAAAATAAAAGGCCAATAGGAGTCGATTTATTTTCAAAAAGCAAACATATAGAAATGTCTTCCAAATCTTTTATTCTACCACACATGATTTCATGTAAAAACCCTAAGATTAATTGTCAACTTCCTGACATAAAATAAAAATTTCCTGAGAAAGACTTTGTTTTTGAAACAGTTGAACAAAAATTGAAATTGACAATAACCTCTGATTATTTTTGTTTGAAATCATTTGAAACCATCCACGAGATTTCCTTGTGGAAACAATTACACAGTTCTAATAGGCCTCCTCTTCAGTGCTGTCATCCATAAGTTGTCAAAGTAGCCATCGTGGATACAAGCACGATTACAAGTATGAATTTCTTTGACATACTTTTAAAATAATAGAGACAGCACCCAACAGTCATATGTTGCTGCTGCACCATAACGCTTTAGTCCTGGCATCACCAGAGGTGCTTACGTTTTCCTTTTTATGGCAGCTTGTTACAAATAGGATATTATCTAAAATTCATGTTTTCCCACGTCCAAAGACACAAAGTCATACCAAAAAAAAAAAAAAAAGCACGGTTCTAATAAATCTGAGGTGTTTGGATGCGTTCAAACATTACTGGCCAGAGAGAATGCCCAAAGGGAGAGAGCGCATCCCTGAATTCATAGAGGACATATCGTGACAGTACGTTATCTGTTTATGGGGGAAAGTTACTCTCACCTTTCTCCGATGTAATTTGTTCTGGGGAAGAAGAAACAGAGAGAGAATTTTGTTAGAAGTGGATGAAATCATTTTCAAAAGAATGAGCAGAAATTCATGCAAATTCATTCACCCAATTTAACACGTTCTACCAGCTGCCATCCAACCACACATGTAAACATGCTCTATATATTAAGACCTGACACTTCCTGAACACATACTCAGCATTAACAAAAGATATAATCCTACCTATTGTTTCCTTTAATTTCTCTGTGGAAAAAAGTAGATAAAATTTATGGTCATAAGAGCACAACATTCAATAACACGATGAAGTGCCTACTCTTAGAAGGGACTGAATCAGCGAGGAAAAGGACACCTGTCAGGCTGCAAGATGAACACTAGACACAGTGGATGCTCATGATTTTCTCCAGGGATGTAGGGCTCAGCTCACAAGGCAGAGAATCCAGGCATGGACTCCAAAGACTGTCTCCTGCATTTGTAAATGTCTGCAGATAACCTTCTTACAAGGAGGTGTTGTACAGAGGAGGCACCAGAAGAGCTTCAACAAACATCCTCTCCCATCAGGATCTTCCTAATTTCAATGGAAGCCGTTTATAATGCCTGACAACTAATGCTCATTGTTTGGTTTTTCACACCCAAATTTTGCTTTAGTGAATCCTACACCTCTAATTGTTTCCCTTTCTCTGTCTCTGAAACACAAATCAGACCAAATTTAGGGAAAATGCCAGCTGTTACAGGTCATAGTGATTTAATTACTTATCAAATTGAAATGTCTTCCAAAGGCCTTTATTTCACACCATATGCAGAAGAATAAGTTCTAGATGTCACAACCCTAAGATCAATTTGCAAAGTATTTCAGGAAAATAGCAATAGATTGACCAAAGCTTTCTTTTATTAGTAGGTAATCAAAAATTTAAAATCATAATAGCTTGTGATTATTTTACTTAAAATTATTTAAAACATTCTCTTTGTTTCACTTGTGGAAACACTTACAGTGTTCACATCGTCATCATCCTAATCTTCATCCTAGTTGTCACAGCAATTATCATGGATACAAATGCCATTGTCTTGGACATATTTTAAAAATATTGCTCACAGCACTCAATGGGATTATGTTGCTGGTACCACCTAATACTCTAGCCCTTGTATCTCCAGCTGTGCTTTCTCTTTTCATTTGCTTGCAGTTTTTCCCATATAGATCTTTATGAGAAATTCACTCTTTCTCACAGCCAAACACACAAAGCATTACAAAAGAAAAATACAAGGTTTTAGTAAATCTGAGGAGTTTGGATGAGTTACATCATTACTGGCTGAAAGAATGCCTGCATGAGGAGAGCTCAGCCCTGAATACATAGAGAACGTATGATTAGAGGACATTATCTGTATATGGGGGAGAGTTACTCTCACCATTCTTCAGTGTAATTTGCTCTGGCGAAAAATTAAACAGAGCAAGAAATGTGTTAGAAAAGGATAAAATGATTTTCAAAAGAATGAACAGACATTCATGCAAATTCATTCACCCAGTTTAACACGTTTTACTTACTGACATCCAAGCCCACATGTCAAGGTGCTCTATACATAAAGATCTGACAGTTCTCCTACACACACTCAGCATTAACGGAAGATCGAAACCTACCTATTGCTTCTTTCAATTTCACTGTGGAAAAAAGTAGATAAAATTTACGAAGGATCATAAGAGCACAGTATTCAAAAGCATGATGAAGTAGCTACCCTTAGTAGTGACTAAATCAGCAAAGAAAAAATAACCTGTCAGATTGCAAGATGGACACTAGAGACAGTGGATTCTCATGATTCACTCCAGGGAAATTGGACTCAGCTCACGAGGCAGAGAATCCAGGCATCGACTCCAAAGACCATCGACTGAATTCTTAAACTTCTGCACAGAGCATTCTTGCAAGGAGGTTTGGGGAGAGGCGGCACCGGAAGAGCTCTGATAAACTTCCTCACCCATCGGAATTTTCCTAATTTCAGTGGAAGCCCTTTACGCTACCTGACACCTAATGCTCATTGTTTGGCTTTATGAGACGCGAATTTTACATTAATGAAAGGTCCGCCTCTAATGATTTCCCTTTCACTGACCCTGAAACACAAAGTAGACAAAATTTAGGGAAAACGCCAGATGATCGATATTTTTATTAACACGACCAAACACCTAATATGCTGTGTGGTAAAGTCAATGACTCAGAGACAGTTCGCTGAAACTGCAAAGGGAATCGGGAGAACCACAAGCTGCACTAGATGACTCCACGGTGAATCTGTGTTCCTCAGACTCTCCTCGCAAGTTAAAAACATATAAGGCTCCTTGTAGAGACCATCTACTGCATATCTGAAGCACTTCCATGCATTTCCATAGCTCTCTTACAATGAAAAAGAGGTTGGGCATAATAGACACTCAAGAGTTCCACCTTATATATTCTCACACCAGAATTTTCCTCCTATCAGACCGAACAAGAGAAGTTTCTTTCTTTGCATCATGTGGAAGGATGAAGAAAGAATGCGATTAAAACGTTAATGGAAGAAAGGGAAAGTTGGTAGACTGGAGAGAAACGAACAAGTAGTAGAGATTTGGGCACAAAGCGTACCAATGTAATAAGGATGAATCAAAAATACACCGGAGAAAGGTTCACTTTTTTTTTTAGATGAGAAAGGAACAGAAAAGATGAAAGTAGCAACCAAATAGTATTAAATCAGTTTCCTCTCTATGAAATACATGAAAGATTACCATTTTCTTCGCGAAGAGCTGAAAAATAAAGAGCAATTATAACCAGTGTGAAGCAGAGAGAAAACAATGAAGCAATCTACTTGATCTCTTTAATGAACCACATATGTAATACAATGGTGCATCAAAGACAAAATCCTATGGCATCTTGTCAACTTGTTCTACTGAACGAATGTCTGAATCATTAAGACTTTAATTCAGGTAAGAGATTTGAAATTTAAAAAACTTGTTTTTAACAAATACTCCTTATCTGGACCTAAAATTACCTACACCTGTCGCCTGGAACATCTTTAGAAAAAATTACATTGTTTTCGTGCTCATTATTATCATTATTATCCACGTGTGATGGCTATCACCATCACAGGTGCAAACGCAATCACAAAATGCCACCGTCACTCTTTTCAAGCTTTTTCCTGGCATTGCGCTCAGCGTTACAAGCATGACGGGTGTATCTAACTGTCATAACACAATAGTGCAGTGCTTGGTGCTCAAGTGCTGTTGCTTTTCAAGGTATGATTGGTTTTATATTTTTTTCTCAAATATGTCACTAGAAGAAATTAATGCAAATTCTTCCAAAGAAACAAAGGCAAAGCGATTAAACAATATGAAAACTAAAGTCCTTAATACGTTTAAAATGTGGTTGACTAAATTATAAAGACCCGGCAAATGCTTAGATGCTGAGAGCTCAAACCATCTAGGACAGCTGTCATTACAGTGCATTGTGTGCAAAGAGGAGAAAGGAAATCTCACCTTGGTCTGCCTTCTGTTTTGCTGTCAAAAGCAAAGAGAGAGATAGTTTAAATAAAATAGAAGCGAGAATGAGAGCAAAGACATGAACTCCAGTTTAAAGCCCATCTGCTACCAGACAGCTAGAGGCACTAGTTGGTTTTGGAAGCTTAAAAAAACACATATGTGGTATTAACGCAAATAAGACTGGCATAGGTTTTTTTTTTTCCTTTTCAAATGTCTACTTGTTTCTGGTAACAATAATTTATATAAAACATGGGAAATCTACACATGTCAGAACCTTCATTTGCATGATGAAGTGTATGTAGCTGGTAAGTGGGCAAGTCAGCGGCTGAGAAAGAAATCTGGTCAACTGTCAAGGGAAGACTCTGAAATCTACTTCTGATTAGAAAGCTCCCCCGATGACCTAGACAGCCAGGACTGTGATCATAAGGCAGCAATTCGAGCAAACCTTTTCAAGAGAGGGTCTACTGAATATCTCAGGCCAAATGTGTCCTGGACAAAGCCTTCTTACAATGAGGAATTGAGCAGGGCAGACACCAAAGTGCCCTACCTAATGCATTAACAAGTGACAATTTTCCTCATCTCACACTGAACAAATTGATTGATAGTCAGTAACGCGGGCATGCAAAGGAAGAACAAAGGCCTGAGATATGACCATGGAGCATTGCAATGCAATAAAAAAGAATGACAAGCACAGTAGAGAGAAGTTCATCTAATTTGTCGGGGAAAGAGAAAGGCTTGTGATGACTGAGAAGGAAAACAAAAGGAAAAAAAACACGCTCAAAACCTTGTGCAAACTTTAACGTAACAATAATTAATGTTAATTAAAATTTACCACTTTCTTCCAGACGATCTGAAAAATAAAAGGCCAATAGGAGTCGATTTATTTTCAAAAAGCAAACATATAGAAATGTCTTCCAAATCTTTTATTCTACCACACATGATTTCATGTAAAAACCCTAAGATTAATTGTCAACTTCCTGACATAAAATAAAAATTTCCTGAGAAAGACTTTGTTTTTGAAACAGTTGAACAAAAATTGAAATTGACAATAACCTCTGATTATTTTTGTTTGAAATCATTTGAAACCATCCACGAGATTTCCTTGTGGAAACAATTACACAGTTCTAATAGGCCTCCTCTTCAGTGCTGTCATCCATAAGTTGTCAAAGTAGCCATCGTGGATACAAGCACGATTACAAGTATGAATTTCTTTGACATACTTTTAAAATAATAGAGACAGCACCCAACAGTCATATGTTGCTGCTGCACCATAACGCTTTAGTCCTGGCATCACCAGAGGTGCTTACGTTTTCCTTTTTATGGCAGCTTGTTACAAATAGGATATTATCTAAAATTCATGTTTTCCCACGTCCAAAGACACAAAGTCATACCAAAAAAAAAATGCACGGTTCTAATAAATCTGAGGTGTTTGGATGCGTTCAAACATTACTGGCCAGAGAGAATGCCCAAAGGGAGAGAGCGCATCCCTGAATTCATAGAGGACATATCGTTACAGTACGTTATCTGTTTATGGGGGAAAGTTACTCTCACCTTTCTCCGATGTAATTTGTTCTGGGGAAGAAGAAACAGAGAGAGAATTTTGTTAGAAGTGGATGAAATCATTTTCAAAAGAATGAGCAGAAATTCATGCAAATTCATTCACCCAATTTAACACGTTCTACCAGCTGCCATCCAACCACACATGTAAACATGCTCTATATATTAAGACCTGACACTTCCTCAACACATACTCAGCATTAACAAAAGATATAATCCTACCTATTGTTTCCTTTAATTTCTCTGTGGAAAAAAGTAGATAAAATTTATGGTCATAAGAGCACAACATTCAATAACACGATGAAGTGCCTACTCTTAGAAGGGACTGAATCAGCGAGGAAAAGGACACCTGTCAGGCTGCAAGATGAACACTAGACACAGTGGATGCTCATGATTTTCTCCAGGGATGTAGGGCTCAGCTCACAAGGCAGAGAATCCAGGCATGGACTCCAAAGACTGTCTCCTGCATTTGTAAATGTCTGCAGATAACCTTCTTACAAGGAGGTGTTGTACAGAGGAGGCACCAGAAGAGCTTCAACAAACATCCTCTCCCATCAGGATCTTCCTAATTTCAATGGAAGCCGTTTATAATGCCTGACAACTAATGCTCATTGTTTGGTTTTTCACACCCAAATTTTGCTTTAGTGAATCCTACACCTCTAATTGTTTCCCTTTCTCTGTCTCTGAAACACAAATCAGACCAAATTTAGGGAAAATGCCAGCTGTTACAGGTCATAGTGATTTAATTACTTATCAAATTGAAATGTCTTCCAAAGGCCTTTATTTCACACCATATGCAGAAGAATAAGTTCTAGATGTCACAACCCTAAGATCAATTTGCAAAGTATTTCAGGAAAATAGCAATAGATTGACCAAAGCTTTCTTTTATTAGTAGGTAATCAAAAATTTAAAATCATAATAGCTTGTGATTATTTTACTTAAAATTATTTAAAACATTATCTTTGTTTCACTTGTGGAAACACTTACAGTGTTCACATCGTCATCATCCTAATCTTCATCCTAGTTGTCACAGCAATTATCATGGATACAAATGCCATTGTCTTGGACATATTTTTAAAATATTGCTCACAGCACTCAATGGGATTATGTTGCTGGTACCACCTAATACTCTAGCCCTTGTATCTCCAGCTGTGCTTTCTCTTTTCATTTGCTTGCAGTTTTTCCCATATAGATCTTTATGAGAAATTCACTCTTTCTCACAGCCAAACACACAAAGCATTACAAAAGAAAAATACAAGGTTTTAGTAAATCTGAGGAGTTTGGATGAGTTACATCATTACTGGCTGAAAGAATGCCTGCATGAGGAGAGCTCAGCCCTGAATACATAGAGAACGTATGATTAGAGGACATTATCTGTATATGGGGGAGAGTTACTCTCACCATTCTTCAGTGTAATTTGCTCTGGCGAAAAATTAAACAGAGCAAGAAATGTGTTAGAAAAGGATAAAATGATTTTCAAAAGAATGAACAGACATTCATGCAAATTCATTCACCCAGTTTAACACGTTTTACTTACTGACATCCAAGCCCACATGTCAAGGTGCTCTATACATAAAGATCTGACAGTTCTCCTACACACACTCAGCATTAACGGAAGATCGAAACCTACCTATTGCTTCTTTCAATTTCACTGTGGAAAAAAGTAGATAAAATTTACGAAGGATCATAAGAGCACAGTATTCAAAAGCATGATGAAGTAGCTACCCTTAGTAGTGACTAAATCAGCAAAGAAAAAATAACCTGTCAGATTGCAAGATGGACACTAGAGACAGTGGATTCTCATGATTCACTCCAGGGAAATTGGACTCAGCTCACGAGGCAGAGAATCCAGGCATCGACTCCAAAGACCATCGACTGAATTCTTAAACTTCTGCACAGAGCATTCTTGCAAGGAGGTTTGGGGAGAGGCGGCACCGGAAGAGCTCTGATAAACTTCCTCACCCATCGGAATTTTCCTAATTTCAGTGGAAGCCCTTTATGCTACCTGACACCTAATGCTCATTGTTTGGCTTTATGAGACGCGAATTTTACATTAATGAAAGGTCCGCCTCTAATGATTTCCCTTTCACTGACCCTGAAACACAAAGTAGACAAAATTTAGGGAAAACGCCAGATGATCGATATTTTTATTAACACGACCAAACACCTAATATGCTGTGTGGTAAAGTCAATGACTCAGAGACAGTTCGCTGAAACTGCAAAGGGAATCGGGAGAACCACAAGCTGCACTAGATGACTCCACGGTGAATCTGTGTTCCTCAGACTCTCCTCGCAAGTTAAAAACATATAAGGCTCCTTGTAGAGACCATCTACTGCATATCTGAAGCACTTCCATGCATTTCCATAGCTCTCTTACAATGAAAAAGAGGTTGGGCATAATAGACACTCAAGAGTTCCACCTTATATATTCTCACACCAGAATTTTCCTCCTATCAGACCGAACAAGAGAAGTTTCTTTCTTTGCATCATGTGGAAGGATGAAGAAAGAATGCTATTAAAACGTTAATGGAAGAAAGGGAAAGTTGGTAGACTGGAGAGAAACGAACAAGTAGTAGAGATTTGGGCACAAAGCGTACCAATGTAATAAGGATGAATCAAAAATACACCGGAGAAAGGTTCACTTTTTTTTTTAGATGAGAAAGGAACAGAAAAGATGAAAGTAGCAACCAAATAGTATTAAATCAGTTTCCTCTCTATGAAATACATGAAAGATTACCATTTTCTTCGCGAAGAGCTGAAAAATAAAGAGCAATTATAACCAGTGTGAAGCAGAGAGAAAACAATGAAGCAATCTACTTGATCTCTTTAATGAACCACATATGTAATACAATGGTGCATCAAAGACAAAGTCCTATGGCATCTTGTCAACTTGTTCTACTGAACGAATGTCTGAATCATTAAGACTTTAATTCAGGTAAGAGATTTGAAATTTAAAAAACTTGTTTTTAACAAATACTCCTTATCTGGACCTAAAATTACCTACACCTGTCGCCTGGAACATCTTTAGAAAAAATTACATTGTTTTCGTGCTCATTATTATCATTATTATCCACGTGTGATGGCTATCACCATCACAGGTGCAAACGCAATCACAAAATGCCACCGTCACTCTTTTCAAGCTTTTTCCTGGCATTGCGCTCAGCGTTACAAGCATGACGGGTGTATCTAACTGTCATAACACAATAGTGCAGTGCTTGGTGCTCAAGTGCTGTTGCTTTTCAAGGTATGATTGGTTTTATATTTTTTTCTCAAATATGTCACTAGAAGAAATTAATGCAAATTCTTCCAAAGAAACAAAGGCAAAGCGATTAAACAATATGAAAACTAAAGTCCTTAATACGTTTAAAATGTGGTTGACTAAATTATAAAGACCCGGCAAATGCTTAGATGCTGAGAGCTCAAACCATCTAGGACAGCTGTCATTACAGTGCATTGTGTGCAAAGAGGAGAAAGGAAATCTCACCTTGGTCTGCCTTCTGTTTTGCTGTCAAAAGCAAAGAGAGAGATAGTTTAAATAAAATAGAAGCGAGAATGAGAGCAAAGACATGAACTCCAGTTTAAAGCCCATCTGCTACCAGACAGCTAGAGGCACTAGTTGGTTTTGGAAGCTTAAAAAAACACATATGTGGTATTAACGCAAATAAGACTGGCATAGGTTTTTTTTTTTTTCCTTTTCAAATGTCTACTTGTTTCTGGTAACAATAATTTATATAAAACATGGGAAATCTACACATGTCAGAACCTTCATTTGCATGATGAAGTGTATGTAGCTGGTAAGTGGGCAAGTCAGCGGCTGAGAAAGAAATCTGGTCAACTGTCAAGGGAAGACTCTGAAATCTACTTCTGATTAGAAAGCTCCCCCGATGACCTAGACAGCCAGGACTGTGATCATAAGGCAGCAATTCGAGCAAACCTTTTCAAGAGAGGGTCTACTGAATATCTCAGGCCAAATGTGTCCTGGTCAAAGCCTTCTTACAATGAGGAATTGAGCAGGGCAGACAGCAAAGTGCCCTACCTAATGCATTAACAAGTGACAATTTTCCTCATCTCACACTGAACAAATTGATTGATAGTCAGTAACGCGGGCATGCAAAGGAAGAACAAAGGCCTGAGATATGACCATGGAGCATTGCAATGCAATAAAAAAGAATGACAAGCACAGTAGAGAGAAGTTCATCTAATTTGTCGGGGAAAGAGAAAGGCTTGTGATGACTGAGAAGGAAAAGGAAAGAAAAAAAACACGCTCAAAACCTTGTGCAAACTTTAACGTAACAATAATTAATGTTAATTAAAATTTACCACTTTCTTCCAGACGATCTGAAAAATAAAAGGCCAATAGGAGTCGATTTATTTTCAAAAAGCAAACATATAGAAATGTCTTCCAAATCTTTTATTCTACCACACATGATTTCATGTAAAAACCCTAAGATTAATTGTCAACTTCCTGACATAAAATAAAAATTTCCTGAGAAAGACTTTGTTTTTGAAACAGTTGAACAAAAATTGAAATTGACAATAACCTCTGATTATTTTTGTTTGAAATCATTTGAAACCATCCACGAGATTTCCTTGTGGAAACAATTACACAGTTCTAATAGGCCTCCTCTTCAGTGCTGTCATCCATAAGTTGTCAAAGTAGCCATCGTGGATACAAGCACGATTACAAGTATGAATTTCTTTGACATACTTTTAAAATAATAGAGACAGCACCCAACAGTCATATGTTGCTGCTGCACCATAACGCTTTAGTCCTGGCATCACCAGAGGTGCTTACGTTTTCCTTTTTATGGCAGCTTGTTACAAATAGGATATTATCTAAAATTCATGTTTTCCCACGTCCAAAGACACAAAGTCATACCAAAAAAAAAAAAAAAAGCACGGTTCTAATAAATCTGAGGTGTTTGGATGCGTTCAAACATTACTGGCCAGAGAGAATGCCCAAAGGGAGAGAGCGCATCCCTGAATTCATAGAGGACATATCGTGACAGTACGTTATCTGTTTATGGGGGAAAGTTACTCTCACCTTTCTCCGATGTAATTTGTTCTGGGGAAGAAGAAACAGAGAGAGAATTTTGTTAGAAGTGGATGAAATCATTTTCAAAAGAATGAGCAGAAATTCATGCAAATTCATTCACCCAATTTAACACGTTCTACCAGCTGCCATCCAACCACACATGTAAACATGCTCTATATATTAAGACCTGACACTTCCTGAACACATACTCAGCATTAACAAAAGATATAATCCTACCTATTGTTTCCTTTAATTTCTCTGTGGAAAAAAGTAGATAAAATTTATGGTCATAAGAGCACAACATTCAATAACACGATGAAGTGCCTACTCTTAGAAGGGACTGAATCAGCGAGGAAAAGGACACCTGTCAGGCTGCAAGATGAACACTAGACACAGTGGATGCTCATGATTTTCTCCAGGGATGTAGGGCTCAGCTCACAAGGCAGAGAATCCAGGCATGGACTCCAAAGACTGTCTCCTGCATTTGTAAATGTCTGCAGATAACCTTCTTACAAGGAGGTGTTGTACAGAGGAGGCACCAGAAGAGCTTCAACAAACATCCTCTCCCATCAGGATCTTCCTAATTTCAATGGAAGCCGTTTATAATGCCTGACAACTAATGCTCATTGTTTGGTTTTTCACACCCAAATTTTGCTTTAGTGAATCCTACACCTCTAATTGTTTCCCTTTCTCTGTCTCTGAAACACAAATCAGACCAAATTTAGGGAAAATGCCAGCTGTTACAGGTCATAGTGATTTAATTACTTATCAAATTGAAATGTCTTCCAAAGGCCTTTATTTCACACCATATGCAGAAGAATAAGTTCTAGATGTCACAACCCTAAGATCAATTTGCAAAGTATTTCAGGAAAATAGCAATAGATTGACCAAAGCTTTCTTTTATTAGTAGGTAATCAAAAATTTAAAATCATAATAGCTTGTGATTATTTTACTTAAAATTATTTAAAACATTCTCTTTGTTTCACTTGTGGAAACACTTACAGTGTTCACATCGTCATCATCCTAATCTTCATCCTAGTTGTCACAGCAATTATCATGGATACAAATGCCATTGTCTTGGACATATTTTAAAAATATTGCTCACAGCACTCAATGGGATTATGTTGCTGGTACCACCTAATACTCTAGCCCTTGTATCTCCAGCTGTGCTTTCTCTTTTCATTTGCTTGCAGTTTTTCCCATATAGATCTTTATGAGAAATTCACTCTTTCTCACAGCCAAACACACAAAGCATTACAAAAGAAAAATACAAGGTTTTAGTAAATCTGAGGAGTTTGGATGAGTTACATCATTACTGGCTGAAAGAATGCCTGCATGAGGAGAGCTCAGCCCTGAATACATAGAGAACGTATGATTAGAGGACATTATCTGTATATGGGGGAGAGTTACTCTCACCATTCTTCAGTGTAATTTGCTCTGGCGAAAAATTAAACAGAGCAAGAAATGTGTTAGAAAAGGATAAAATGATTTTCAAAAGAATGAACAGACATTCATGCAAATTCATTCACCCAGTTTAACACGTTTTACTTACTGACATCCAAGCCCACATGTCAAGGTGCTCTATACATAAAGATCTGACAGTTCTCCTACACACACTCAGCATTAACGGAAGATCGAAACCTACCTATTGCTTCTTTCAATTTCACTGTGGAAAAAAGTAGATAAAATTTACGAAGGATCATAAGAGCACAGTATTCAAAAGCATGATGAAGTAGCTACCCTTAGTAGTGACTAAATCAGCAAAGAAAAAATAACCTGTCAGATTGCAAGATGGACACTAGAGACAGTGGATTCTCATGATTCACTCCAGGGAAATTGGACTCAGCTCACGAGGCAGAGAATCCAGGCATCGACTCCAAAGACCATCGACTGAATTCTTAAACTTCTGCACAGAGCATTCTTGCAAGGAGGTTTGGGGAGAGGCGGCACCGGAAGAGCTCTGATAAACTTCCTCACCCATCGGAATTTTCCTAATTTCAGTGGAAGCCCTTTACGCTACCTGACACCTAATGCTCATTGTTTGGCTTTATGAGACGCGAATTTTACATTAATGAAAGGTCCGCCTCTAATGATTTCCCTTTCACTGACCCTGAAACACAAAGTAGACAAAATTTAGGGAAAACGCCAGATGATCGATATTTTTATTAACACGACCAAACACCTAATATGCTGTGTGGTAAAGTCAATGACTCAGAGACAGTTCGCTGAAACTGCAAAGGGAATCGGGAGAACCACAAGCTGCACTAGATGACTCCACGGTGAATCTGTGTTCCTCAGACTCTCCTCGCAAGTTAAAAACATATAAGGCTCCTTGTAGAGACCATCTACTGCATATCTGAAGCACTTCCATGCATTTCCATAGCTCTCTTACAATGAAAAAGAGGTTGGGCATAATAGACACTCAAGAGTTCCACCTTATATATTCTCACACCAGAATTTTCCTCCTATCAGACCGAACAAGAGAAGTTTCTTTCTTTGCATCATGTGGAAGGATGAAGAAAGAATGCGATTAAAACGTTAATGGAAGAAAGGGAAAGTTGGTAGACTGGAGAGAAACGAACAAGTAGTAGAGATTTGGGCACAAAGCGTACCAATGTAATAAGGATGAATCAAAAATACACCGGAGAAAGGTTCACTTTTTTTTTTAGATGAGAAAGGAACAGAAAAGATGAAAGTAGCAACCAAATAGTATTAAATCAGTTTCCTCTCTATGAAATACATGAAAGATTACCATTTTCTTCGCGAAGAGCTGAAAAATAAAGAGCAATTATAACCAGTGTGAAGCAGAGAGAAAACAATGAAGCAATCTACTTGATCTCTTTAATGAACCACATATGTAATACAATGGTGCATCAAAGACAAAATCCTATGGCATCTTGTCAACTTGTTCTACTGAACGAATGTCTGAATCATTAAGACTTTAATTCAGGTAAGAGATTTGAAATTTAAAAAACTTGTTTTTAACAAATACTCCTTATCTGGACCTAAAATTACCTACACCTGTCGCCTGGAACATCTTTAGAAAAAATTACATTGTTTTCGTGCTCATTATTATCATTATTATCCACGTGTGATGGCTATCACCATCACAGGTGCAAACGCAATCACAAAATGCCACCGTCACTTTTGTCAAGCTTTTTCCTGGCATTGCGCTCAGCGTTACAAGCATGACGGGTGTATCTAACTGTCATAACACAATAGTGCAGTGCTTGGTGCTCAAGTGCTGTTGCTTTTCAAGGTATGATTGGTTTTATATTTTTTTCTCAAATATGTCACTAGAAGAAATTAATGCAAATTCTTCCAAAGAAACAAAGGCAAAGCGATTAAACAATATGAAAACTAAAGTCCTTAATACGTTTAAAATGTGGTTGACTAAATTATAAAGACCCGGCAAATGCTTAGATGCTGAGAGCTCAAACCATCTAGGACAGCTGTCATTACAGTGCATTGTGTGCAAAGAGGAGAAAGGAAATCTCACCTTGGTCTGCCTTCTGTTTTGCTGTCAAAAGCAAAGAGAGAGATAGTTTAAATAAAATAGAAGCGAGAATGAGAGCAAAGACATGAACTCCAGTTTAAAGCCCATCTGCTACCAGACAGCTAGAGGCACTAGTTGGTTTTGGAAGCTTAAAAAAACACATATGTGGTATTAACGCAAATAAGACTGGCATAGGTTTTTTTTTTCCTTTTCAAATGTCTACTTGTTTCTGGTAACAATAATTTATATAAAACATGGGAAATCTACACATGTCAGAACCTTCATTTGCATGATGAAGTGTATGTAGCTGGTAAGTGGGCAAGTCAGCGGCTGAGAAAGAAATCTGGTCAACTGTCAAGGGAAGACTCTGAAATCTACTTCTGATTAGAAAGCTCCCCCGATGACCTAGACAGCCAGGACTGTGATCATAAGGCAGCAATTCGAGCAAACCTTTTCAAGAGAGGGTCTACTGAATATCTCAGGCCAAATGTGTCCTGGACAAAGCCTTCTTACAATGAGGAATTGAGCAGGGCAGACACCAAAGTGCCCTACCTAATGCATTAACAAGTGACAATTTTCCTCATCTCACACTGAACAAATTGATTGATAGTCAGTAACGCGGGCATGCAAAGGAAGAACAAAGGCCTGAGATATGACCATGGAGCATTGCAATGCAATAAAAAAGAATGACAAGCACAGTAGAGAGAAGTTCATCTAATTTGTCGGGGAAAGAGAAAGGCTTGTGATGACTGAGAAGGAAAACAAAAGGAAAAAAAACACGCTCAAAACCTTGTGCAAACTTTAACGTAACAATAATTAATGTTAATTAAAATTTACCACTTTCTTCCAGACGATCTGAAAAATAAAAGGCCAATAGGAGTCGATTTATTTTCAAAAAGCAAACATATAGAAATGTCTTCCAAATCTTTTATTCTACCACACATGATTTCATGTAAAAACCCTAAGATTAATTGTCAACTTCCTGACATAAAATAAAAATTTCCTGAGAAAGACTTTGTTTTTGAAACAGTTGAACAAAAATTGAAATTGACAATAACCTCTGATTATTTTTGTTTGAAATCATTTGAAACCATCCACGAGATTTCCTTGTGGAAACAATTACACAGTTCTAATAGGCCTCCTCTTCAGTGCTGTCATCCATAAGTTGTCAAAGTAGCCATCGTGGATACAAGCACGATTACAAGTATGAATTTCTTTGACATACTTTTAAAATAATAGAGACAGCACCCAACAGTCATATGTTGCTGCTGCACCATAACGCTTTAGTCCTGGCATCACCAGAGGTGCTTACGTTTTCCTTTTTATGGCAGCTTGTTACAAATAGGATATTATCTAAAATTCATGTTTTCCCACGTCCAAAGACACAAAGTCATACCAAAAAAAAAATGCACGGTTCTAATAAATCTGAGGTGTTTGGATGCGTTCAAACATTACTGGCCAGAGAGAATGCCCAAAGGGAGAGAGCGCATCCCTGAATTCATAGAGGACATATCGTTACAGTACGTTATCTGTTTATGGGGGAAAGTTACTCTCACCTTTCTCCGATGTAATTTGTTCTGGGGAAGAAGAAACAGAGAGAGAATTTTGTTAGAAGTGGATGAAATCATTTTCAAAAGAATGAGCAGAAATTCATGCAAATTCATTCACCCAATTTAACACGTTCTACCAGCTGCCATCCAACCACACATGTAAACATGCTCTATATATTAAGACCTGACACTTCCTCAACACATACTCAGCATTAACAAAAGATATAATCCTACCTATTGTTTCCTTTAATTTCTCTGTGGAAAAAAGTAGATAAAATTTATGGTCATAAGAGCACAACATTCAATAACACGATGAAGTGCCTACTCTTAGAAGGGACTGAATCAGCGAGGAAAAGGACACCTGTCAGGCTGCAAGATGAACACTAGACACAGTGGATGCTCATGATTTTCTCCAGGGATGTAGGGCTCAGCTCACAAGGCAGAGAATCCAGGCATGGACTCCAAAGACTGTCTCCTGCATTTGTAAATGTCTGCAGATAACCTTCTTACAAGGAGGTGTTGTACAGAGGAGGCACCAGAAGAGCTTCAACAAACATCCTCTCCCATCAGGATCTTCCTAATTTCAATGGAAGCCGTTTATAATGCCTGACAACTAATGCTCATTGTTTGGTTTTTCACACCCAAATTTTGCTTTAGTGAATCCTACACCTCTAATTGTTTCCCTTTCTCTGTCTCTGAAACACAAATCAGACCAAATTTAGGGAAAATGCCAGCTGTTACAGGTCATAGTGATTTAATTACTTATCAAATTGAAATGTCTTCCAAAGGCCTTTATTTCACACCATATGCAGAAGAATAAGTTCTAGATGTCACAACCCTAAGATCAATTTGCAAAGTATTTCAGGAAAATAGCAATAGATTGACCAAAGCTTTCTTTTATTAGTAGGTAATCAAAAATTTAAAATCATAATAGCTTGTGATTATTTTACTTAAAATTATTTAAAACATTATCTTTGTTTCACTTGTGGAAACACTTACAGTGTTCACATCGTCATCATCCTAATCTTCATCCTAGTTGTCACAGCAATTATCATGGATACAAATGCCATTGTCTTGGACATATTTTAAAAATATTGCTCACAGCACTCAATGGGATTATGTTGCTGGTACCACCTAATACTCTAGCCCTTGTATCTCCAGCTGTGCTTTCTCTTTTCATTTGCTTGCAGTTTTTCCCATATAGATCTTTATGAGAAATTCACTCTTTCTCACAGCCAAACACACAAAGCATTACAAAAGAAAAATACAAGGTTTTAGTAAATCTGAGGAGTTTGGATGAGTTACATCATTACTGGCTGAAAGAATGCCTGCATGAGGAGAGCTCAGCCCTGAATACATAGAGAACGTATGATTAGAGGACATTATCTGTATATGGGGGAGAGTTACTCTCACCATTCTTCAGTGTAATTTGCTCTGGCGAAAAATTAAACAGAGCAAGAAATGTGTTAGAAAAGGATAAAATGATTTTCAAAAGAATGAACAGACATTCATGCAAATTCATTCACCCAGTTTAACACGTTTTACTTACTGACATCCAAGCCCACATGTCAAGGTGCTCTATACATAAAGATCTGACAGTTCTCCTACACACACTCAGCATTAACGGAAGATCGAAACCTACCTATTGCTTCTTTCAATTTCACTGTGGAAAAAAGTAGATAAAATTTACGAAGGATCATAAGAGCACAGTATTCAAAAGCATGATGAAGTATCTACCCTTAGTAGTGACTAAATCAGCAAAGAAAAAATAACCTGTCAGATTGCAAGATGGACACTAGAGACAGTGGATTCTCATGATTCACTCCAGGGAAATTGGACTCAGCTCACGAGGCAGAGAATCCAGGCATCGACTCCAAAGACCATCGACTGAATTCTTAAACTTCTGCACAGAGCATTCTTGCAAGGAGGTTTGGGGAGAGGCGGCACCGGAAGAGCTCTGATAAACTTCCTCACCCATCGGAATTTTCCTAATTTCAGTGGAAGCCCTTTATGCTACCTGACACCTAATGCTCATTGTTTGGCTTTATGAGACGCGAATTTTACATTAATGAAAGGTCCGCCTCTAATGATTTCCCTTTCACTGACCCTGAAACACAAATTAGACAAAATTTAGGGAAAACGCCAGATGATCGATATTTTTATTAACACGACCAAACACCTAATATGGTGTGTGGTAAAGTCAATGACTCAGAGACAGTTCGCTGAAACTGCAAAGGGAATCGGGAGAACCACAAGCTGCACTAGATGACTCCACGGTGAATCTGTGTTCCTCAGACTCTCCTCGCAAGTTAAAAACATATAAGGCTCCTTGTAGAGACCATCTACTGCATATCTGAAGCACTTCCATGCATTTCCATAGCTCTCTTACAATGAAAAAGAGGTTGGGCATAATAGACACTCAAGAGTTCCACCTTATATATCCTCACACCAGAATTTTCCTCCTATCAGACCGAACAAGAGAAGTTTCTTTCTTTGCATCATGTGGAAGGATGAAGAAAGAATGCTATTAAAACGTTAATGGAAGAAAGGGAAAGTTGGTAGACTGGAGAGAAACGAACAAGTAGTAGAGATTTGGGCACAAAGCGTATCAATGTAATAAGGATGAATCAAAAATACACAGGAGAAAGGTTCACTTTTTTTTTTTAGATGAGAAAGGAACAGAAAAGATGAAAGTAGCAAGCAAATAGTATTAAATCAGTTTCCTCTCTATGAAATACATGAAAGATTACCATTTTCTTCGCGAAGAGCTGAAAAATAAAGAGCAATTATAACCAGTGTGAAGCAGAGAGAAAACAATGAAGCAATCTACTTGATCTCTTTAATGAACCACATATGTAATACAATGGTGCATCAAAGACAAAATCCTATGGCATCTTGTCAAATTGTTCTACTGAACGAATGTCTGAATCATTAAGACTTTAATTCAGGTAAGAGATTTGAAATTTAAAAAACTTGTTTTTAACAAATACTCCTTATCTGGACCTAAAATTACCTACACCTGTCGCCTGGAACATCTTTAGAAAAAATTACATTGTTTTCGTGCTCATTATTATCATTATTATCCACGTGTGATGGCTATCACCATCACAGGTGCAAACGCAATCACAAAATGCCACCGTCACTCTTTTCAAGCTTTTTCCTGGCATTGCGCTCAGCGTTACAAGCATGACGGGTGTATCTAACTGTCATAACACAATAGTGCAGTGCTTGGTGCTCAAGTGCTGTTGCTTTTCAAGGTATGATTGGTTTTATATTTTTTTCTCAAATATGTCACTAGAAGAAATTAATGCAAATTCTTCCAAAGAAACAAAGGCAAAGCGATTAAACAATATGAAAACTAAAGTCCTTAATACGTTTAAAATGTGGTTGACTAAATTATAAAGACCCGGCAAATGCTTAGATGCTGAGAGCTCAAACCATCTAGGACAGCTGTCATTACAGTGCATTGTGTGCAAAGAGGAGAAAGGAAATCTCACCTTGGTCTGCCTTCTGTTTTGCTGTCAAAAGCAAAGAGAGAGATAGTTTAAATAAAATAGAAGCGAGAATGAGAGCAAAGACATGAACTCCAGTTTAAAGCCCATCTGCTACCAGACAGCTAGAGGCACTAGTTGGTTTTGGAAGCTTAAAAAAACACATATGTGGTATTAACGCAAATAAGACTGGCATAGGTTTTTTTTTTCCTTTTCAAATGTCTACTTGTTTCTGGTAACAATAATTTATATAAAACATGGGAAATCTACACATGTCAGAACCTTCATTTGCATGATGAAGTGTATGTAGCTGGTAAGTGGGCAAGTCAGCGGCTGAGAAAGAAATCTGGTCAACTGTCAAGGGAAGACTCTGAAATCTACTTCTGATTAGAAAGCTCCCCCGATGACCTAGACAGCCAGGACTGTGATCATAAGGCAGCAATTCGAGCAAACCTTTTCAAGAGAGGGTCTACTGAATATCTCAGGCCAAATGTGTCCTGGACAAAGCCTTCTTACAATGAGGAATTGAGCAGGGCAGACACCAAAGTGCCCTACCTAATGCATTAACAAGTGACAATTTTCCTCATCTCACACTGAACAAATTGATTGATAGTCAGTAACGCGGGCATGCAAAGGAAGAACAAAGGCCTGAGATATGACCATGGAGCATTGCAATGCAATAAAAAAGAATGACAAGCACAGTAGAGAGAAGTTCATCTAATTTGTCGGGGAAAGAGAAAGGTTTGTGATGACTGAGAAGGAAAACAAAAGGAAAAAAAACACGCTCAAAACCTTGTGCAAACTTTAACGTAACAATAATTAATGTTAATTAAAATTTACCACTTTCTTCCAGACGATCTGAAAAATAAAAGGCCAATAGGAGTCGATTTATTTTCAAAAAGCAAACATATAGAAATGTCTTCCAAATCTTTTATTCTACCACACATGATTTCATGTAAAAACCCTAAGATTAATTGTCAACTTCCTGACATAAAATAAAAATTTCCTGAGAAAGACTTTGTTTTTGAAACAGTTGAACAAAAATTGAAATTGACAATAACCTCTGATTATTTTTGTTTGAAATCATTTGAAACCATCCACGAGATTTCCTTGTGGAAACAATTACACAGTTCTAATAGGCCTCCTCTTCAGTGCTGTCATCCATAAGTTGTCAAAGTAGCCATCGTGGATACAAGCACGATTACAAGTATGAATTTCTTTGACATACTTTTAAAATAATAGAGACAGCACCCAACAGTCATATGTTGCTGCTGCACCATAACGCTTTAGTCCTGGCATCACCAGAGGTGCTTACGTTTTCCTTTTTATGGCAGCTTGTTACAAATAGGATATTATCTAAAATTCATGTTTTCCCACGTCCAAAGACACAAAGTCATACCAAAAAAAAAAAGCACGGTTCTAATAAATCTGAGGTGTTTGGATGCGTTCAAACATTACTGGCCAGAGAGAATGCCCAAAGGGAGAGAGCGCATCCCTGAATTCATAGAGGACATATCGTTACAGTACGTTATCTGTTTATGGGGGAAAGTTACTCTCACCTTTCTCCGATGTAATTTGTTCTGGGGAAGAAGAAACAGAGAGAGAATTTTGTTAGAAGTGGATGAAATCATTTTCAAAAGAATGAGCAGAAATTCATGCAAATTCATTCACCCAATTTAACACGTTCTACCAGCTGCCATCCAACCACACATGTAAACATGCTCTATATATTAAGACCTGACACTTCCTGAACACATACTCAGCATTAACAAAAGATATAATCCTACCTATTGTTTCCTTTAATTTCTCTGTGGAAAAAAGTAGATAAAATTTATGGTCATAAGAGCACAACATTCAATAACACGATGAAGTGCCTACTCTTAGAAGGGACTGAATCAGCGAGGAAAAGGACACCTGTCAGGCTGCAAGATGAACACTAGACACAGTGGATGCTCATGATTTTCTCCAGGGATGTAGGGCTCAGCTCACAAGGCAGAGAATCCAGGCATGGACTCCAAAGACTGTCTCCTGCATTTGTAAATGTCTGCAGATAACCTTCTTACAAGGAGGTGTTGTACAGAGGAGGCACCAGAAGAGCTTCAACAAACATCCTCTCCCATCAGGATCTTCCTAATTTCAATGGAAGCCGTTTATAATGCCTGACAACTAATGCTCATTGTTTGGTTTTTCACACCCAAATTTTGCTTTAGTGAATCCTACACCTCTAATTGTTTCCCTTTCTCTGTCTCTGAAACACAAATCAGACCAAATTTAGGGAAAATGCCAGCTGTTACAGGTCATAGTGATTTAATTACTTATCAAATTGAAATGTCTTCCAAAGGCCTTTATTTCACACCATATGCAGAAGAATAAGTTCTAGATGTCACAACCCTAAGATCAATTTGCAAAGTATTTCAGGAAAATAGCAATAGATTGACCAAAGCTTTCTTTTATTAGTAGGTAATCAAAAATTTAAAATCATAATAGCTTGTGATTATTTTACTTAAAATTATTTAAAACATTCTCTTTGTTTCACTTGTGGAAACACTTACAGTGTTCACATCGTCATCATCCTAATCTTCATCCTAGTTGTCACAGCAATTATCATGGATACAAATGCCATTGTCTTGGACATATTTTAAAAATATTGCTCACAGCACTCAATGGGATTATGTTGCTGGTACCACCTAATACTCTAGCCCTTGTATCTCCAGCTGTGCTTTCTCTTTTCATTTGCTTGCAGTTTTTCCCATATAGATCTTTATGAGAAATTCACTCTTTCTCACAGCCAAACACACAAAGCATTACAAAAGAAAAATACAAGGTTTTAGTAAATCTGAGGAGTTTGGATGAGTTACATCATTACTGGCTGAAAGAATGCCTGCATGAGGAGAGCTCAGCCCTGAATACATAGAGAACGTATGATTAGAGGACATTATCTGTATATGGGGGAGAGTTACTCTCACCATTCTTCAGTGTAATTTGCTCTGGCGAAAAATTAAACAGAGCAAGAAATGTGTTAGAAAAGGATAAAATGATTTTCAAAAGAATGAACAGACATTCATGCAAATTCATTCACCCAGTTTAACACGTTTTACTTACTGACATCCAAGCCCACATGTCAAGGTGCTCTATACATAAAGATCTGACAGTTCTCCTACACACACTCAGCATTAACGGAAGATCGAAACCTACCTATTGCTTCTTTCAATTTCACTGTGGAAAAAAGTAGATAAAATTTACGAAGGATCATAAGAGCACAGTATTCAAAAGCATGATGAAGTATCTACCCTTAGTAGTGACTAAATCAGCAAAGAAAAAATAACCTGTCAGATTGCAAGATGGACACTAGAGACAGTGGATTCTCATGATTCACTCCAGGGAAATTGGACTCAGCTCACGAGGCAGAGAATCCAGGCATCGACTCCAAAGACCATCGACTGAATTCTTAAACTTCTGCACAGAGCATTCTTGCAAGGAGGTTTGGGGAGAGGCGGCACCGGAAGAGCTCTGATAAACTTCCTCACCCATCGGAATTTTCCTAATTTCAGTGGAAGCCCTTTATGCTACCTGACACCTAATGCTCATTGTTTGGCTTTATGAGACGCGAATTTTACATTAATGAAAGGTCCGCCTCTAATGATTTCCCTTTCACTGACCCTGAAACACAAATTAGACAAAATTTAGGGAAAACGCCAGATGATCGATATTTTTATTAACACGACCAAACACCTAATATGGTGTGTGGTAAAGTCAATGACTCAGAGACAGTTCGCTGAAACTGCAAAGGGAATCGGGAGAACCACAAGCTGCACTAGATGACTCCACGGTGAATCTGTGTTCCTCAGACTCTCCTCGCAAGTTAAAAACATATAAGGCTCCTTGTAGAGACCATCTACTGCATATCTGAAGCACTTCCATGCATTTCCATAGCTCTCTTACAATGAAAAAGAGGTTGGGCATAATAGACACTCAAGAGTTCCACCTTATATATCCTCACACCAGAATTTTCCTCCTATCAGACCGAACAAGAGAAGTTTCTTTCTTTGCATCATGTGGAAGGATGAAGAAAGAATGCTATTAAAACGTTAATGGAAGAAAGGGAAAGTTGGTAGACTGGAGAGAAACGAACAAGTAGTAGAGATTTGGGCACAAAGCGTATCAATGTAATAAGGATGAATCAAAAATACACAGGAGAAAGGTTCACTTTTTTTTTTTAGATGAGAAAGGAACAGAAAAGATGAAAGTAGCAAGCAAATAGTATTAAATCAGTTTCCTCTCTATGAAATACATGAAAGATTACCATTTTCTTCGCGAAGAGCTGAAAAATAAAGAGCAATTATAACCAGTGTGAAGCAGAGAGAAAACAATGAAGCAATCTACTTGATCTCTTTAATGAACCACATATGTAATACAATGGTGCATCAAAGACAAAATCCTATGGCATCTTGTCAAATTGTTCTACTGAACGAATGTCTGAATCATTAAGACTTTAATTCAGGTAAGAGATTTGAAATTTAAAAAACTTGTTTTTAACAAATACTCCTTATCTGGACCTAAAATTACCTACACCTGTCGCCTGGAACATCTTTAGAAAAAATTACATTGTTTTCGTGCTCATTATTATCATTATTATCCACGTGTGATGGCTATCACCATCACAGGTGCAAACGCAATCACAAAATGCCACCGTCACTCTTTTCAAGCTTTTTCCTGGCATTGCGCTCAGCGTTACAAGCATGACGGGTGTATCTAACTGTCATAACACAATAGTGCAGTGCTTGGTGCTCAAGTGCTGTTGCTTTTCAAGGTATGATTGGTTTTATATTTTTTTCTCAAATATGTCACTAGAAGAAATTAATGCAAATTCTTCCAAAGAAACAAAGGCAAAGCGATTAAACAATATGAAAACTAAAGTCCTTAATACGTTTAAAATGTGGTTGACTAAATTATAAAGACCCGGCAAATGCTTAGATGCTGAGAGCTCAAACCATCTAGGACAGCTGTCATTACAGTGCATTGTGTGCAAAGAGGAGAAAGGAAATCTCACCTTGGTCTGCCTTCTGTTTTGCTGTCAAAAGCAAAGAGAGAGATAGTTTAAATAAAATAGAAGCGAGAATGAGAGCAAAGACATGAACTCCAGTTTAAAGCCCATCTGCTACCAGACAGCTAGAGGCACTAGTTGGTTTTGGAAGCTTAAAAAAACACATATGTGGTATTAACGCAAATAAGACTGGCATAGGTTTTTTTTTTCCTTTTCAAATGTCTACTTGTTTCTGGTAACAATAATTTATATAAAACATGGGAAATCTACACATGTCAGAACCTTCATTTGCATGATGAAGTGTATGTAGCTGGTAAGTGGGCAAGTCAGCGGCTGAGAAAGAAATCTGGTCAACTGTCAAGGGAAGACTCTGAAATCTACTTCTGATTAGAAAGCTCCCCCGATGACCTAGACAGCCAGGACTGTGATCATAAGGCAGCAATTCGAGCAAACCTTTTCAAGAGAGGGTCTACTGAATATCTCAGGCCAAATGTGTCCTGGACAAAGCCTTCTTACAATGAGGAATTGAGCAGGGCAGACAGCAAAGTGCCCTACCTAATGCATTAACAAGTGACAATTTTCCTCATCTCACACTGAACAAATTGATTGATAGTCAGTAACGCGGGCATGCAAAGGAAGAACAAAGGCCTGAGATATGACCATGGAGCATTGCAATGCAATAAAAAAGAATGACAAGCACAGTAGAGAGAAGTTCATCTAATTTGTCGGGGAAAGAGAAAGGTTTGTGATGACTGAGAAGGAAAACAAAAGGAAAAAAAACACGCTCAAAACCTTGTGCAAACTTTAACGTAACAATAATTAATGTTAATTAAAATTTACCACTTTCTTCCAGACGATCTGAAAAATAAAAGGCCAATAGGAGTCGATTTATTTTCAAAAAGCAAACATATAGAAATGTCTTCCAAATCTTTTATTCTACCACACATGATTTCATGTAAAAACCCTAAGATTAATTGTCAACTTCCTGACATAAAATAAAAATTTCCTGAGAAAGACTTTGTTTTTGAAACAGTTGAACAAAAATTGAAATTGACAATAACCTCTGATTATTTTTGTTTGAAATCATTTGAAACCATCCACGAGATTTCCTTGTGGAAACAATTACACAGTTCTAATAGGCCTCCTCTTCAGTGCTGTCATCCATAAGTTGTCAAAGTAGCCATCGTGGATACAAGCACGATTACAAGTATGAATTTCTTTGACATACTTTTAAAATAATAGAGACAGCACCCAACAGTCATATGTTGCTGCTGCACCATAACGCTTTAGTCCTGGCATCACCAGAGGTGCTTACGTTTTCCTTTTTATGGCAGCTTGTTACAAATAGGATATTATCTAAAATTCATGTTTTCCCACGTCCAAAGACACAAAGTCATACCAAAAAAAAAATGCACGGTTCTAATAAATCTGAGGTGTTTGGATGCGTTCAAACATTACTGGCCAGAGAGAATGCCCAAAGGGAGAGAGCGCATCCCTGAATTCATAGAGGACATATCGTTACAGTACGTTATCTGTTTATGGGGGAAAGTTACTCTCACCTTTCTCCGATGTAATTTGTTCTGGGGAAGAAGAAACAGAGAGAGAATTTTGTTAGAAGTGGATGAAATCATTTTCAAAAGAATGAGCAGAAATTCATGCAAATTCATTCACCCAATTTAACACGTTCTACCAGCTGCCATCCAACCACACATGTAAACATGCTCTATATATTAAGACCTGACACTTCCTCAACACATACTCAGCATTAACAAAAGATATAATCCTACCTATTGTTTCCTTTAATTTCTCTGTGGAAAAAAGTAGATAAAATTTATGGTCATAAGAGCACAACATTCAATAACACGATGAAGTGCCTACTCTTAGAAGGGACTGAATCAGCGAGGAAAAGGACACCTGTCAGGCTGCAAGATGAACACTAGACACAGTGGATGCTCATGATTTTCTCCAGGGATGTAGGGCTCAGCTCACAAGGCAGAGAATCCAGGCATGGACTCCAAAGACTGTCTCCTGCATTTGTAAATGTCTGCAGATAACCTTCTTACAAGGAGGTGTTGTACAGAGGAGGCACCAGAAGAGCTTCAACAAACATCCTCTCCCATCAGGATCTTCCTAATTTCAATGGAAGCCGTTTATAATGCCTGACAACTAATGCTCATTGTTTGGTTTTTCACACCCAAATTTTGCTTTAGTGAATCCTACACCTCTAATTGTTTCCCTTTCTCTGTCTCTGAAACACAAATCAGACCAAATTTAGGGAAAATGCCAGCTGTTACAGGTCATAGTGATTTAATTACTTATCAAATTGAAATGTCTTCCAAAGGCCTTTATTTCACACCATATGCAGAAGAATAAGTTCTAGATGTCACAACCCTAAGATCAATTTGCAAAGTATTTCAGGAAAATAGCAATAGATTGACCAAAGCTTTCTTTTATTAGTAGGTAATCAAAAATTTAAAATCATAATAGCTTGTGATTATTTTACTTAAAATTATTTAAAACATTATCTTTGTTTCACTTGTGGAAACACTTACAGTGTTCACATCGTCATCATCCTAATCTTCATCCTAGTTGTCACAGCAATTATCATGGATACAAATGCCATTGTCTTGGACATATTTTAAAAATATTGCTCACAGCACTCAATGGGATTATGTTGCTGGTACCACCTAATACTCTAGCCCTTGTATCTCCAGCTGTGCTTTCTCTTTTCATTTGCTTGCAGTTTTTCCCATATAGATCTTTATGAGAAATTCACTCTTTCTCACAGCCAAACACACAAAGCATTACAAAAGAAAAATACAAGGTTTTAGTAAATCTGAGGAGTTTGGATGAGTTACATCATTACTGGCTGAAAGAATGCCTGCATGAGGAGAGCTCAGCCCTGAATACATAGAGAACGTATGATTAGAGGACATTATCTGTATATGGGGGAGAGTTACTCTCACCATTCTTCAGTGTAATTTGCTCTGGCGAAAAATTAAACAGAGCAAGAAATGTGTTAGAAAAGGATAAAATGATTTTCAAAAGAATGAACAGACATTCATGCAAATTCATTCACCCAGTTTAACACGTTTTACTTACTGACATCCAAGCCCACATGTCAAGGTGCTCTATACATAAAGATCTGACAGTTCTCCTACACACACTCAGCATTAACGGAAGATCGAAACCTACCTATTGCTTCTTTCAATTTCACTGTGGAAAAAAGTAGATAAAATTTACGAAGGATCATAAGAGCACAGTATTCAAAAGCATGATGAAGTATCTACCCTTAGTAGTGACTAAATCAGCAAAGAAAAAATAACCTGTCAGATTGCAAGATGGACACTAGAGACAGTGGATTCTCATGATTCACTCCAGGGAAATTGGACTCAGCTCACGAGGCAGAGAATCCAGGCATCGACTCCAAAGACCATCGACTGAATTCTTAAACTTCTGCACAGAGCATTCTTGCAAGGAGGTTTGGGGAGAGGCGGCACCGGAAGAGCTCTGATAAACTTCCTCACCCATCGGAATTTTCCTAATTTCAGTGGAAGCCCTTTATGCTACCTGACACCTAATGCTCATTGTTTGGCTTTATGAGACGCGAATTTTACATTAATGAAAGGTCCGCCTCTAATGATTTCCCTTTCACTGACCCTGAAACACAAATTAGACAAAATTTAGGGAAAACGCCAGATGATCGATATTTTTATTAACACGACCAAACACCTAATATGGTGTGTGGTAAAGTCAATGACTCAGAGACAGTTCGCTGAAACTGCAAAGGGAATCGGGAGAACCACAAGCTGCACTAGATGACTCCACGGTGAATCTGTGTTCCTCAGACTCTCCTCGCAAGTTAAAAACATATAAGGCTCCTTGTAGAGACCATCTACTGCATATCTGAAGCACTTCCATGCATTTCCATAGCTCTCTTACAATGAAAAAGAGGTTGGGCATAATAGACACTCAAGAGTTCCACCTTATATATTCTCACACCAGAATTTTCCTCCTATCAGACCGAACAAGAGAAGTTACTTTCTTTGCATCATGTGGAATGATGAAGAAAGAATGCTATTAAAACGTTAATGGAAGAAAGGGAAAGTTGGTAGACTGGAGAGAAACGAACAAGTAGTAGAGATTTGGGCACAAAGCGTATCAATGTAATAAGGATGAATCAAAAATACACAGGAGAAAGGTTCACTTTTTTTTTTTAGATGAGAAAGGAACAGAAAAGATGAAAGTAGCAAGCAAATAGTATTAAATCAGTTTCCTCTCTATGAAATACATGAAAGATTACCATTTTCTTCGCGAAGAGCTGAAAAATAAAGAGCAATTATAACCAGTGTGAAGCAGAGAGAAAACAATGAAGCAATCTACTTGATCTCTTTAATGAACCACATATGTAATACAATGGTGCATCAAAGACAAAATCCTATGGCATCTTGTCAAATTGTTCTACTGAACGAATGTCTGAATCATTAAGACTTTAATTCAGGTAAGAGATTTGAAATTTAAAAAACTTGTTTTTAACAAATACTCCTTATCTGGACCTAAAATTACCTACACCTGTCGCCTGGAACATCTTTAGAAAAAATTACATTGTTTTCGTGCTCATTATTATCATTATTATCCACGTGTGATGGCTATCACCATCACAGGTGCAAACGCAATCACAAAATGCCACCGTCACTCTTTTCAAGCTTTTTCCTGGCATTGCGCTCAGCGTTACAAGCATGACGGGTGTATCTAACTGTCATAACACAATAGTGCAGTGCTTGGTGCTCAAGTGCTGTTGCTTTTCAAGGTATGATTGGTTTTATATTTTTTTCTCAAATATGTCACTAGAAGAAATTAATGCAAATTCTTCCAAAGAAACAAAGGCAAAGCGATTAAACAATATGAAAACTAAAGTCCTTAATACGTTTAAAATGTGGTTGACTAAATTATAAAGACCCGGCAAATGCTTAGATGCTGAGAGCTCAAACCATCTAGGACAGCTGTCATTACAGTGCATTGTGTGCAAAGAGGAGAAAGGAAATCTCACCTTGGTCTGCCTTCTGTTTTGCTGTCAAAAGCAAAGAGAGAGATAGTTTAAATAAAATAGAAGTGAGAATGAGAGCAAAGACATGAACTCCAGTTTAAAGCCCATCTGCTACCAGACAGCTAGAGGCACTAGTTGGTTTTGGAAGCTTAAAAAAACACATATGTGGTATTAACGCAAATAAGACTGGCATAGGTTTTTTTTTTCCTTTTCAAATGTCTACTTGTTTCTGGTAACAATAATTTATATAAAACATGGGAAATCTACACATGTCAGAACCTTCATTTGCATGATGAAGTGTATGTAGCTGGTAAGTGGGCAAGTCAGCGGCTGAGAAAGAAATCTGGTCAACTGTCAAGGGAAGACTCTGAAATCTACTTCTGATTAGAAAGCTCCCCCGATGACCTAGACAGCCAGGACTGTGATCATAAGGCAGCAATTCGAGCAAACCTTTTCAAGAGAGGGTCTACTGAATATCTCAGGCCAAATGTGTCCTGGACAAAGCCTTCTTACAATGAGGAATTGAGCAGGGCAGACACCAAAGTGCCCTACCTAATGCATTAACAAGTGACAATTTTCCTCATCTCACACTGAACAAATTGATTGATAGTCAGTAACGCGGGCATGCAAAGGAAGAACAAAGGCCTGAGATATGACCATGGAGCATTGCAATGCAATAAAAAAGAATGACAAGCACAGTAGAGAGAAGTTCATCTAATTTGTCGGGGAAAGAGAAAGGCTTGTGATGACTGAGAAGGAAAACAAAAGGAAAAAAAACACGCTCAAAACCTTGTGCAAACTTTAACGTAACAATAATTAATGTTAATTAAAATTTACCACTTTCTTCCAGACGATCTGAAAAATAAAAGGCCAATAGGAGTCGATTTATTTTCAAAAAGCAAACATATAGAAATGTCTTCCAAATCTTTTATTCTACCACACATGATTTCATGTAAAAACCCTAAGATTAATTGTCAACTTCCTGACATAAAATAAAAATTTCCTGAGAAAGACTTTGTTTTTGAAACAGTTGAACAAAAATTGAAATTGACAATAACCTCTGATTATTTTTGTTTGAAATCATTTGAAACCATCCACGAGATTTCCTTGTGGAAACAATTACACAGTTCTAATAGGCCTCCTCTTCAGTGCTGTCATCCATAAGTTGTCAAAGTAGCCATCGTGGATACAAGCACGATTACAAGTATGAATTTCTTTGACATACTTTTAAAATAATAGAGACAGCACCCAACAGTCATATGTTGCTGCTGCACCATAACGCTTTAGTCCTGGCATCACCAGAGGTGCTTACGTTTTCCTTTTTATGGCAGCTTGTTACAAATAGGATATTATCTAAAATTCATGTTTTCCCACGTCCAAAGACACAAAGTCATACCAAAAAAAAAATGCACGGTTCTAATAAATCTGAGGTGTTTGGATGCGTTCAAACATTACTGGCCAGAGAGAATGCCCAAAGGGAGAGAGCGCATCCCTGAATTCATAGAGGACATATCGTTACAGTACGTTATCTGTTTATGGGGGAAAGTTACTCTCACCTTTCTCCGATGTAATTTGTTCTGGGGAAGAAGAAACAGAGAGAGAATTTTGTTAGAAGTGGATGAAATCATTTTCAAAAGAATGAGCAGAAATTCATGCAAATTCATTCACCCAATTTAACACGTTCTACCAGCTGCCATCCAACCACACATGTAAACATGCTCTATATATTAAGACCTGACACTTCCTCAACACATACTCAGCATTAACAAAAGATATAATCCTACCTATTGTTTCCTTTAATTTCTCTGTGGAAAAAAGTAGATAAAATTTATGGTCATAAGAGCACAACATTCAATAACACGATGAAGTGCCTACTCTTAGAAGGGACTGAATCAGCGAGGAAAAGGACACCTGTCAGGCTGCAAGATGAACACTAGACACAGTGGATGCTCATGATTTTCTCCAGGGATGTAGGGCTCAGCTCACAAGGCAGAGAATCCAGGCATGGACTCCAAAGACTGTCTCCTGCATTTGTAAATGTCTGCAGATAACCTTCTTACAAGGAGGTGTTGTACAGAGGAGGCACCAGAAGAGCTTCAACAAACATCCTCTCCCATCAGGATCTTCCTAATTTCAATGGAAGCCGTTTATAATGCCTGACAACTAATGCTCATTGTTTGGTTTTTCACACCCAAATTTTGCTTTAGTGAATCCTACACCTCTAATTGTTTCCCTTTCTCTGTCTCTGAAACACAAATCAGACCAAATTTAGGGAAAATGCCAGCTGTTACAGGTCATAGTGATTTAATTACTTATCAAATTGAAATGTCTTCCAAAGGCCTTTATTTCACACCATATGCAGAAGAATAAGTTCTAGATGTCACAACCCTAAGATCAATTTGCAAAGTATTTCAGGAAAATAGCAATAGATTGACCAAAGCTTTCTTTTATTAGTAGGTAATCAAAAATTTAAAATCATAATAGCTTGTGATTATTTTACTTAAAATTATTTAAAACATTATCTTTGTTTCACTTGTGGAAACACTTACAGTGTTCACATCGTCATCATCCTAATCTTCATCCTAGTTGTCACAGCAATTATCATGGATACAAATGCCATTGTCTTGGACATATTTTAAAAATATTGCTCACAGCACTCAATGGGATTATGTTGCTGGTACCACCTAATACTCTAGCCCTTGTATCTCCAGCTGTGCTTTCTCTTTTCATTTGCTTGCAGTTTTTCCCATATAGATCTTTATGAGAAATTCACTCTTTCTCACAGCCAAACACACAAAGCATTACAAAAGAAAAATACAAGGTTTTAGTAAATCTGAGGAGTTTGGATGAGTTACATCATTACTGGCTGAAAGAATGCCTGCATGAGGAGAGCTCAGCCCTGAATACATAGAGAACGTATGATTAGAGGACATTATCTGTATATGGGGGAGAGTTACTCTCACCATTCTTCAGTGTAATTTGCTCTGGCGAAAAATTAAACAGAGCAAGAAATGTGTTAGAAAAGGATAAAATGATTTTCAAAAGAATGAACAGACATTCATGCAAATTCATTCACCCAGTTTAACACGTTTTACTTACTGACATCCAAGCCCACATGTCAAGGTGCTCTATACATAAAGATCTGACAGTTCTCCTACACACACTCAGCATTAACGGAAGATCGAAACCTACCTATTGCTTCTTTCAATTTCACTGTGGAAAAAAGTAGATAAAATTTACGAAGGATCATAAGAGCACAGTATTCAAAAGCATGATGAAGTATCTACCCTTAGTAGTGACTAAATCAGCAAAGAAAAAATAACCTGTCAGATTGCAAGATGGACACTAGAGACAGTGGATTCTCATGATTCACTCCAGGGAAATTGGACTCAGCTCACGAGGCAGAGAATCCAGGCATCGACTCCAAAGACCATCGACTGAATTCTTAAACTTCTGCACAGAGCATTCTTGCAAGGAGGTTTGGGGAGAGGCGGCACCGGAAGAGCTCTGATAAACTTCCTCACCCATCGGAATTTTCCTAATTTCAGTGGAAGCCCTTTATGCTACCTGACACCTAATGCTCATTGTTTGGCTTTATGAGACGCGAATTTTACATTAATGAAAGGTCCGCCTCTAATGATTTCCCTTTCACTGACCCTGAAACACAAATTAGACAAAATTTAGGGAAAACGCCAGATGATCGATATTTTTATTAACACGACCAAACACCTAATATGGTGTGTGGTAAAGTCAATGACTCAGAGACAGTTCGCTGAAACTGCAAAGGGAATCGGGAGAACCACAAGCTGCACTAGATGACTCCACGGTGAATCTGTGTTCCTCAGACTCTCCTCGCAAGTTAAAAACATATAAGGCTCCTTGTAGAGACCATCTACTGCATATCTGAAGCACTTCCATGCATTTCCATAGCTCTCTTACAATGAAAAAGAGGTTGGGCATAATAGACACTCAAGAGTTCCACCTTATATATTCTCACACCAGAATTTTCCTCCTATCAGACCGAACAAGAGAAGTTTCTTTCTTTGCATCATGTGGAAGGATGAAGAAAGAATGCTATTAAAACGTTAATGGAAGAAAGGGAAAGTTGGTAGACTGGAGAGAAACGAACAAGTAGTAGAGATTTGGGCACAAAGCGTACCAATGTAATAAGGATGAATCAAAAATACACCGGAGAAAGGTTCACTTTTTTTTTTATATGAGAAAGAACAGAAAAGATGAAAGTAGCAAGCAAATAGTATTAAATCAGTTTCCTCTCTATGAAATACATGAAAGATTACCATTTTCTTCGCGAAGAGCTGATAAATAAAGAGCAATTATAACCAGTGTGAAGCAGAGAGAAAACAATGAAGCAATCTACTTGATCTCTTTAATGAACCACATATGTAATACAATGGTGCATCAAAGACAAAATCCTATGGCATCTTGTCAAATTGTTCTACTGAACGAATGTCTGAATCATTAAGACTTTAATTCAGGTAAGAGATTTGAAATTTAAAAAACTTGTTTTTAACAAATACTCCTTATCTGGACCTAAAATTACCTACACCTGTCGCCTGGAACATCTTTAGAAAAAATTACATTGTTTTCGTGCTCATTATTATCATTATTATCCACGTGTGATGGCTATCACCATCACAGGTGTAAACGCAATCACAAAATGCCACCGTCACTCTTTTCAAGCTTTTTCCTGGCATTGCGCTCAGCGTTACAAGCATGACGGGTGTATCTAACTGTCATAACACAATAGTGCAGTGCTTGGTGCTCAAGTGCTGTTGCTTTTCAAGGTATGATTGGTTTTATATTTTTTTCTCAAATATGTCACTAGAAGAAATTAATGCAAATTCTTCCAAAGAAACAAAGGCAAAGCGATTAAACAATATGAAAACTAAAGTCCTTAAAACGTTTAAAATGTGGTTCACTAAATTATAAAGACCCGGCAAATGCTTAGATGCTGAGAGCTCAAACCATGTAGGACAGCTGTCATTACAGTGCATTGTGTGCAAAGAGGAGAAAGGAAATCTCACCTTGATCTGCCTTCTGTTTTGCTGTCAAAAGCAAAGAGAGAAATAGTTTAAATAAAATAGAATCAGAAATGAGAGCAAAACCATGAACTCCAGTTTAAAGCCCTTTCTGCTACCAGACAGCTAGAGGCACTAGTTGGTTTTGGAAGCTTAAAAAAACACATATGTGGTATTAACGCAAATAAGACCGGCATAGGTTTTTGTTGTTTTATTTTTTCAAATGTCTTCTTGTTTCTGGGAACAATAAATTATATAAAACATGGGAAATCTATACAAATCAGAATTTTCATTTGCATGAGAAGTGGACAAGTCAGCGGCTGAGAAAGAAATCTGGTCAACTGTCAAGGGAAGACTCTGAAATCTACTTCTGATTAGAAAACTCCCCCGATGACCTAGACACCCAGGACTGTGATCATAAGGCAGCAATGTAAGCAAACCTTTTCAAGAGAGGGGCTACTGAATATTTCATGCCAAATGCGTCCTGGACAAAGCCTTCTTACAATGAGGAATTGAGCAGAGCAGACACCAAAGTGCCCTACCAAATGCATTAACAAGTGACAATTTTCCTTATCTCACACTGAACAAATTGATTGATAATCAGTAACGCGGGGATGCAAAGGAAGAACAAAGGCCTGAGAAATGACCATGGAGCATTGCAATGCAATAAAAAAGAATGACAAGCACAGTAGAGAGAAACTGATCCTATTTGTCGGGGAAGGAGAAAGGCTTGTGATGAAGGAGAAGGAAAAAGAAAGAAAAAAAAACACACGCTCAAAACCTTGTGCAAACTTTAACGTAACAATAATAAATGTTAATTAAAATTTACCACTTTCTTCCAGACGATCTGAAAAATAAAAGGCCAATAGGAGTCGATTTATTTTAAAAAAGCAAGCATATAGAAACGTCTTCCAAATCTTTTATTCTACCACACATGATTTCATGTAAAAACCCTAAGATTAATTGTCAACTTCCTGACATAAAATAAAAATTTCCTGAGAAAGACTTTGTTTTTGAAACAGTTGAACAAAAATTGAAATTGACAATAACCTCTGATTATTTTTGTTTGAAATCATTTGAAACCATCCACGAGATTTCCTTGTGGAAACAATTACACAGTTCTAATAGGCCTCCTCTTCAGTGCTGTCATCCATACGTTGTCAAAGTAGCCATCGTTGATACAAGCACGATTACAAGTATAAATTTCTTTGACATACTTTTAAAATAATGAAGTATGTGTAACTGATAAGTGGACAAAGAAGTGTAGGACATTGTTGGCGCCAGAAGAGCTTTGAAATATATCCCCTCTCAGGGGAAAGGTAGTGGTGTTTACAAACCCAGGCACAAGTGATCCAAGTCAGGGTTGAGGATGGCGTTAGAGGCCTTGTGGCGCATGATCAAGGGTAATGTAACCAAGAGCATTGCTGAAACCCAGGTGGGGCCTGACCATAATAGTGTGACAGGAGCAAAGTCAAGGGAATTAGCAAAAGGAGCTAGGAGGCAAAGGTTATTTATAGAGCTGTAGATGAATACATGGGCATATGAAATATATTTATATATGAGGATAGGGAAATAGATGTATGTGCATATATTTTTAGGTTTAGTATTAAGGTAGCAGAAAGACACTGGGCCTTATCTCTAGTACTCCCTCAATGCAAGGATACTTTCTTCTATAAAATTGGCATGCTATTTTGCTCATCTTCCTGACACAATCACTGAAGACAAAGTGGGTGAATAAGCATAAATGGTGTAGAAAGTTGATGGTGCTCGGCTATCACAAGATATAACATATGGGGTCTTAAAGGGCTGAAGGTAAACAAGTGGCGTGTAGCTCAGAAGCAACAAATCTTACATGGAAGAAGCACAACAGCCTGTATAATCATGAAGTGGTGAAGGGATCTGTTCTGAGGCATCAAAGAACAAGATATCATTTCATTGTGTGCTCACCTGATGATACAATCACTGAAGACAAATGGGTGTATAAGGAAATATGGTGAAGAAAGCTGACGGTGCCCGGCTATCAAAAGATATAGCATCTGGAGTCTTAAAGGCTTGAAGGTAAACATGCGGCCATCTCGCTCAGAAGCAATAAAACCCACATGGAAGAAGCACACCAGCCTGTGCGATCACGAGGTGTCAAAAGGATCAGGTATCAGCATCATCAGAATAAAAAAATCTTATAATAGTGTATGAGGGGTGGGGGAGTGCGGAGTGCAGACCCAAAGCCCTTTGGTAGGCCACTGGACAACCCCTTACAGAAGGGTCTCATGGAGGAGATGGGCCAGTCAGGGCGCGATGTAGCAATGATGAAAAATACAACTATCCTCTAGTTCCTAAATGCTTCCTCCCCTCTAACTATCATGATCCCAATCCTACCTTGCAAGTCTGCCTAGAGTAGAGGAGGTACACTAGTACAGACAGGAACTGGAAATACAGGGAATGCAGGACAGATGATCCCTTCAGACCAGTGGTGTGAGTGGCCATATTGGGAAAGTAGAGGGAGGGTGGGTTGGAAAAGGGGAAACGATTACAAGGATCTACATATGACCTCCTCCCTTGGGAATGGACAGGAAAAAAGTTGGTGAAGGGAGATGTCAGACAGGGAAAGATATGACAAAATAATAATTTATAAATTGTCAAGGGTTTATGAGCGAGGGGAGAGTGCGGAGAAAGGGGGAAAATGAGGAGCTGATGCCAAGGGCTTAAATGGAGAGCAATAGTTTTGAGAATCATGAGGACCATGAATGTACAAATGTGATTTTCACAATAGATGTATGTATGGATTGTGATGAGTTTTATGAGGCCCCCAAAAAATGATTAACAAAAAGAAAGAAAATGTCTCCTCACACGATGATCTACCTAATTTCAATGGAAGCCCTTTTTGCTTCCTGACATCTACTGCTCTGTGTTTGGATTTCTTACAGGCAGAATTTGTATTAATGGAAAATATGCCTCTACTTATTTCCCTTTCAATGTCTCTGAAAAACAAATTAGTCAAAATTTAGGGAAAATGTCCAAGGATCTAAGTTTTTATTAGCATGATGAAGCACCTAAAATGGTATGTGGCAAAACCAATGACTGGGATCCAGCTCGCTGAAACTGTAAACTGAATACTGAGAAACACAAGGTACACTAGATGACTCCATTGTGGATGCGAGTTGCTGAGACTCTCCTCACAAATTACAAGTTTATAAGCCTCCTTGTAGAGACCATCTACTGCATACTGTAAGCAGTGCCTTGCCTTGACATCACTTTCTTATAAAGAGAAAGATGTTGGGTTTAATAGACACTTCAAGAGTTCAATCTCATATATTCTCACACCAGAATTTTCCTCCTATCAGACCGAACAAAAGATGTTTCTTTCGTTGCATCATGTTGAAGGATGAAGAAAGAATGTTATTAAAATAATAATGGATTACTGGGAAAATCTGTACACTGGAGAGAAACTTACAAAGAGTAGAGTATGGGGCACAAAGTGTATCAATGTAATAAGGATAAATGAAAATTACACAAGAGAATGGCTCACACTTTTTTAGAAGAGTAAGGAACAGGAAAGAGGAATGAAGCAACAAAATCATATAAATTCACATCCTGTCTGTATTAATTATATGAAAGATTACCATTTTCTTCCCAAAGACCTGAAATATAAAGAAAAATTGTAATCAATTTGAAACAGAGAGAAATCAATGAAACAATCTACCTACACTCTTTAATGCACTGTCATTGACATGATGAAGTAATTGATAAGTCTATTCTGTAATTGATAAGTGGACAAGTCATTTGCTGAGAGAGAAATATGTAAACTTCAAATTGAAGACTCTGAAACCTTATGCTGAGTAGAAAACTCCCCAGATGACCTAGACTGCTGGGACTGTGATCATAAGGCAGCTATGCTAGCAAACATTTTCAAGAGGGGGTCTACTGAACATTTTATGCCAAATGTTTCCTCACTTAGCCTTTTTACAATGAGAAATTGAGCAGGGCAGACACCAAAATGCCCTTATATATTAATGTGACAGTTTTCCTCATCTCAGTCTGAATGAGTTGATTGATAATTAGTAACAGTAATTCAAACGAAGAACAAAGGCTTAAGAAATGACCATGGAACGTTGCAATGTAATAATAAAGAATGATACGCACAGAAGAGAGAAGCTCATCTAATTGGTTGGAGAATGAGAAAGACTTGCGAGGATGGAGAAGCAAAAAGAAAGAAAGAAAAAACAACTCTCAAAATTTTGTGCAGCCTTTATCTTTTCAATAATTAATTTTAGTGAAAATTTACCCCTTTCTTCCTGACGATCTGAAAAATAAAAGACAATCAGAGTCAATTTATTTTAAAAAGCAAGCAACCAGAAATGTCTTCCAAAATCTTTTATCTCACCACATATGCAGAAGAACAAGTGATTCAATGGAAAAACCCTAAGATTAATTGTCAAATTAATTCAGGAAATTAACAATAGACTGAAGAAGACTTTGCTTTTCAAATATTTGATCATAAATTAAAATTGACAATAACTTCTGATTATTTTTGTTTAAAATTATTTAAAATTATCCCCTTGATTCCCTTATGAAACAATTACACTGTTCTAATCATCACCATCATTGTCTTCATCCATAAAGTTCCATGGATACAAACATCATTAAAAATGCTATTATCTTTGACATGCATTTACAATATCGGTCACAGCACTCAACAGGCATATGTTGCCGGTACAACCTAACACTGTAGTCCTTGCATTTCTAGGTGTGCTTTCTTTTTCTTTTTATTGTCCCTTTTTACAAGTAGACCTTTGTTAGAAATTCACTTTTTCTCACAGCCAAAGACACAAAGCCATAGAAAAGAAAAATGCAAGGTTCCAATATATCTGAGTTTGGATGTGTTCAAACATTACTGGCAGAGAGAATGCCTGGATGCGGAGAGCTCAGCCCTGAATTCATAGAGGACATATTATTAGAGAACATTATCTGTATATGGGGGAAAGTTACTCTCACCTTTCTCCAATTTCATTTTCTCTGGGGGAAAAAACAGAAAATTCTGTAAAAATGCATAAATCATATTTTCAAAAGAGTTAATGCAAATTTATTCACACCATTTGAAATAAATTCAATTGTGTAATATCCCAAGCCCCTTATTTACTTTCATATAGTAAGATTTTGCATTTATTTGACATAGTTTATGCACTAATGAAAAAGTATCTTCCAACACTTTTCTAATCTGCCATATGTGTCTTTGAATAGTTGCTTCAAAGGCAGAACCTTAAGATTTATTGTCCAAGTATGTCACTGAATTATAATTAAAATCAACACTTTTATTTAATTTATATTTTAAAACAATTTTAAATTCCTTTAGAAAAATACATTATAAATTGTGATAAAAATTATCTAAAAACCTTCCCTTGAGTCTTCTTTAGAAATAATTACATCATTATCCATGTTATCACAATCATCATCATAGATACAAACACCATCACAAATACCAATGTCTTCTATCAAGTGTTTTCTTAGTAATGGGCTCAGCACAACATCCAGTGTAGGTATATGATACAGTTAAAACTTAGTGCAGCAGTCATTTTCCCTCAGATTCTGTTTTGTCTTATTTTAATTATTATTGTACTTCTCTATCAATGTGGCTATCAGATATTCATTTTTCTACCCCAAACAACATATACAAATGCACTGAAAAGAAAGGAAGCAAGATACTTATACATTTTTTAAAATTTTTGATTAGCTAAAATATTAAGGGGCAAAAACTATAGCAAGTTATTAATAGCTACACCCTCAAACCATCTGGGACAGGTGTCGTTAAAGTACAGTATTTGCATGTTGTGGAAGGTACCTTTCACCTGCATTGTCTCTGATAAAATTGAAGAGAAAATTATTAAAAACAAGTAGAAGCATATTTTGAAAAGAGTTAACAGGAATTGAACCAAATTCTTTTTTTTATCAACCAAATTCTTTCACTGAAGTTTAAAACCCTTTCTTCCACCTGACATCTATAGTCTATTATTTTGCTATAATTTGGCAAGATTTGGTATTTCTTCAAACCATATATGGTATTAATGCAAGATGTAACCTATTTATTCCTTCTTTTATTTCTCTGAAAGACAAATTATATCAATTTAGGAATGTTATGAGGATCTGAGGTTTCAAGGACATGATGAAGTACTTTTTATTGATTAGTGCCCAAATCCATGATTCACAGACAACTCTCTCCAACTGCAAAATGAAAACTCCAAAACTATGCACAATGGATACATCTCCAATAATCCAGCCTCCTTTTCAAGAGATCGGTCTACCAATTTTTTAAAGAAATATATTGCCTAGACATTGACTTCCTGCAGTGATAAGATATTGGGCAGAGCAGGCACCAAAAGAATGCTGTTTAGACATTCTCATATCATCATTTTCCTCATCTCAGATTGAACAAGAGGAGTTAATGCTAGTAGCATATTAAGGCAAGATGAAGAATAATTTTTCAAAATGAAATCATGGAAGATTGGAGAAACCAGGCCACTTAAGGGAGAAGTTCAAAGAGCAAAGAAATGAATATGGAAAGCTGCAATATGATAAAAAAATGTAAAGCACAGAGAGGAAAACTCATATATTTTTTAAACTCATATTTTTAAGAGGAAGAGAAAGGGACAGAAAAGGAGAAGAGAAGCAAAAAAAATCAAAGAAAAAATAATCATTTGTTAAGATCATATCTTGTCAATAAATTATCATTAAACTATAGCATTTTCATCGTGCAGGTTCAGAAAATAAAGAGGCAATAGGAGTCGATTGGAAACAGAAAGCCAACAAAATATCATCCCAAACTATTTTAACCCAACATATATGTAATAGAATAGCTCCCTCAATAACAAAACCTTAAGATTTATGGTCAGGGCATTTCACTGAAATTACAAGGTGATAAATAAGAGTTTATTTCAAGTAGTCAATGAAAACATAATTTTTAACTTAATAAAGTTTTTTCATAAAAAAGAGAAATAATTCATGGAAATTCAAGTAAACTCACACCGTTGGAAGCACTTTTTAATCAGTGCCATCCCAAGCCCATTAGTTTGCTCTTATATATGAAGCTTTGGCATTTCTTAAGCACAGAATTGGCATTAATAGAAAATATAAACCTACCCATTTCTGTTTTCAATTTCTCTGGAAAAATTGGAGAAAATTTAGGAAATCGCTGAGAATCACAGGGTTCAATAGCATGGGGAAGTACTTACTCTTTGTAAAAGAAAAAATGTGACTGAAAGTCAAAACAGTCAAACTGCATTATGAAGACCCCTAAACACTATACACGGGATGCTAACCATTGGCCCAGGCTGGCAGGGCTCTACTCACAAGGCAGGGAATATAGACATCATTTCAAAAGACTGCCTACTACAATTTTCAAGGAATTTAATTCCTGGACATAGCCTTTTAAGAGCTCCATTGAATACATTCTCACATGTCTATTTTCCTCATCTCAGACAGGACAAAATGAGTTACACTCAGTAGCAACATCACAAATACCAATGTCTTTGTTAAGGTTTTCTTAGTACTTAGCTCAGCATGGCATTCATTACAGGCACACGACGCTGATAAGACATAATGCAGTGGGCTTTGCCTCTCAAACTTTCTTTTGTTTTCTCTCATTATTACACTTTTTTTGAATATGTCACTACCAGAAATTCATTTTTTCATCAAGAAAAACACATGCATACCTATTGAAAAGACAAAAAATACGTAATAAAATTGAAGACATTGATGAGCTATCACACTATATGACAGAAATAATATCAAAATGTTGAGAGCCACACCCTCTGATTATTTAGGACAGCGGTCACTATTTGCATATGGTGGAAGGTAACGCTTACCTTTCTCTACCTTTATTCTTTCTGGAAAAAAACAAAGAGGAAGCTATAATAAATAAGTAGCAGCATATTTTGAAAAGAATTTAAAGGAATTCAAGCAAAATCTTTCATTCAAGTTTAAAGCCCTTTTCACTGCCTGACATGTAAAGATCATTTCCTGCTATCATTTATTAAGATTTTGTATTTCATAAGCACATATGTGGTATTAATGCCAGATATAACCTATGTATTGCTTCTTTTTATTTCTCTGAGAAACAAATTGATAAAATTTAGGAAAACTATAAGGATCAGAGGGTTCAATGACATGTTGAAGTGCCTATTAATGATAAGTAGCCAAATCAATGGCTGAGAGACAAATCTGCTCAACTGCAGGATGAATACTCTGGAACTCTATGTGGAGTAGGTAATTCCCCCCAAGGATTCAGACTCCCAAGAGTCTCCAAATAAGGTGGTGGTTATAGGTATCTTTTAAAAGATATTGTCTGCCATGTATTTTAAGAATTATGTTGCCTAAACATAAGCTTCTTAGTGAGATATTAGGCCCAGCAGGCACCAAAAGTGCTCTGTCTGATACATTTTCAAGTGACGGTTTTCCTCATCTTAGATAGGACAAGAGGCGATGCTGTTAATAGCATCATAATGAAAGATAAAGGAAAACTAATTTAGAAAAAGATAATACTTTAGAGAATAAGAGTACTGAATGGAAAAAGAACAAAGAGCAGACAAATGGGTATGGAACATTGCAATGTAATAAAAAATAACAAGAAGCGCAGAAGAGAAAAACTCAGATCATTGTCCAGAAGAAAAGAAAGGCATGCAAAATTAGAAGAAGCTCATAAGAAAATAATTATCTTATGAAGACCATATATGTTCAGAACATTGATTATCATTAAAGTTTACCACCATCTTCCTCACGATCTGAAAAATTTAGTCAATTTGCAACAGAAAACAAACCCGAAAATATTTCTTACCAAACTCTAACTCATAAGGAATAGATTAGCTGCTTCAGTGACAAAACCCTAAATATATGCTCAAGGCATTTCACAGAAATTTCAATGGGATTAACAAACCTTTATTTCAAATAGTCGATACAAAATAAATTTGGATTTAATTTGACAATAATTTCTAATTATTTGTATTTAAAGTTTTCAAACCTTGTCTTTGAGTTCTAATTGGAAACAATTACATTCTTGTCAACATCATTATCAGTATACGTATGTTATCACAATCATCATCATAAATATCAACACCATCACAAATGCTACAGTCTTTGACCTGTTTTTCTTGATATTTGTCACAGTACATATGCAATACAAGCATATGTTGGTATTGCCTTATCGATTGTGGTCCTTCTCAAGTCCAGTTTTCTTTTAAAGTTTTTTAATTGTCATTGTACTTTTCTCAAATCTGCCATTATAAGCAATTCGTTTTCCCCAGAACATCATATACAAAGTCATTGAAAAGAGAAACAAAGATCTAATAAAGCTACAGCGTTTTGATGAACTCAATGATTATCGGGTAGAAATAATGGAAAGATGCTGAGAGCTACACCCTCAAATCACTGACTGAGGAACACGGTCATTACAGAGTTTTATTCATATTCAGAAGATAATTCTCACCTTTTTCCAATTTCACTTTTTCTGGAAAAAAAACAACAAACAAACAACAATAAGAGCAAACCAAAGAGAAGTTTCATTAAAAATCAATTCAAAACCAATTTTCAAAAGAATTAACAGAAATCCAAGCAAGTTCATTGCAGTGTTCAAAATGCTTTCTACTGTGTGTCATCTCGGGCTGATATTTTGCCCTCCTACAGCAAGATTTGACATTTCTTAAACACAGACTTTGCATTGATAGAAATATAAACCTGCCTGCTTCTTCTTTTAAATTTCTTTGGAAAACAAATAGGATAAAATTTAGGAATGATCAGAGGATCACAGAATTCAACAGCATAATGAAGTATTTACCCTTGGTAAGTGACAAAATCATCCATTGAAAGTCAAAACGGCCATACTGCAAGGTAAATACCCCTAAACACTATATATAGTGGATACTCTGCTGCTGGGACTCTACTCATAAGGAAGAAAATATACAACATCATTTCAAATAGTGTCTATTGCACTTTTAAAGGTATTTTTTTAAAATCTTGGCTTGGTGGGCTAACAAAACCTTCTTACAGTAAGATATTGGGCTCAGTAGGCACCACAAGAGCTCTGGCAAATACATTCTCTAGTCAGGATTTTCCCATCAGGATAATCAGAATTGCAAACCTTTACTGCTTGACACCCCAAGCCCATTATTTTACTGGAGTGCCAATATTTAGCAGTCTTAAACACAGACTTTGCATTAATGCAATATGTAAATCTACCTATTTCTTCTCTATAGCTCTATGAAAATAAATTAGTGAAAACTTAGAAAAGCTCTGAAGATTAAAGGCTTTATTAGCATGATGATGTACCTGCTATTTGTAACTGGCATTATCAGTAGCTGAGAGACAATTCTCTCTCACTGCAAAATGAAGACTGCTAAACTCTCTGCAGGCTACATGACTCCACCATTGATCTGGGCCACTACACACAAGACAGTGATTCTAGGCATCCTTTTCCAGAGACTTTCTACTGTATATTTTAAGGTATACTTTTCCAGGGTATTGTCTTCTTACAGTGAGATATTTGGCTCAACAGGTACCTCAAGAGCTCTAAGATAGCTCAAGTTTTCCTCATCTGAGTCTGAACTAGAGAAATTATCATTAGTAGCATCATGAGGAAAGATGAAGGAATAATATTTTAGAAAACGATAATGCAAAAATGGAAAAATCAGTGCATCGAAAGGAGAACAAAGACTAAAGAATTGTGTGTGGAATGCGGCAGTTTCAAAAGAATGGATGAACATCACATAAGAGAAAAGCTAATCATATTTAGAGGAAGAGAAAGGCCTGGAAAAGGAAGAAAGAAGCAATAAAATTTTGGAAAAATGATATATTTTCTATAAGTTAATTATCATTTAAGTTTACCAATTTCTTCCTGAAGATTTGAAAATAAAGAGGAAGTCAGGGTCAATTTCAAACAGATAGCAAACAAAAATGCTGAGGGAAACAAATGTACAAATGAACTTGACACAATGGATGTATGTGTGGATTCTGTTAAGGGCTGTATGAGCCCCTAATAAAATGATTTTTTAAAAGGAAAGCAAACAAAAAAAGTCTTCCAAAACCGACTTAACCTTTCACATATGTAATATAAAAGCTGCATGAAAGGTAAAGCCCTAAGATGTATTTTCAAGATATTTCAGTAAAATGGGATTTATTAGACTTTATTTCAAATAATGTACTAAAAAAATTAATTATTTTCACAAAAACTTCTCATTATTTGTACCTTCCCCCGTTTGCCATCATTATCCACAAGGTATCAAAATCATCGCCATAGGTACCAACACAATCACCATTACTAGTATCCTTTCATTTCTTTTTCAAAAATGTCCAAACTATTTAAGCACTACCTGTCTGACAGGCATAGCTTGCTGTCAGAACGTAAGACTGTGGTCCTTGATTCTCAAGCGCTATCTATTTTTAATGTATTATTGTTGTACTTTTTTCCATTTTTAAAAATTTCACTAAGAAATTCATTTTTTTCTTTAAAACCAACAGATGCAAAGTTATTGAGAAAGTAAAAAGTAAAGAACTCCAAACCTTAAAAAACTTTGATGAGCTAAATTACCAAGGTACAGAAAAATGTTTAGACGATGAGAGTCACATCCTCAAATCACCTAAGACAGCTATTACAGCAAAATATTTGCAAATGGAAGATGAAAACTCTTACCTTTCTCCACCTTTGTTGTCTCTAGAACACAACAAAAAAGAGAAAATGAGAGAGAAATTTGGTTTAAAATAGATGTAAGAATATTTTCACCAGAAATTCAAGTAAATTCATTCACTTGAGATGGAAACGCTTTCTAGCACCTGGCATTAAAAACACATTACTTGGTTCTTATGTAACAGGATTTGTGATTTCTTAAACACATACTTGGAATTAGTGAAAAATATAACCTATTTCTTCTTTCAATTTCTCTAAAACACAAATGTGATCAAATTTAAGAAAGACATGAGGATAAGAGGATTAAATAACTTGCAGATGTGCATACTGTTGTAAGTGACAATATCAGTGACAAAGCAAACCTGTCCAATTGTAAAATGAATACCCATAAACACTAGGCACAGTGGATTACTCCACCATTTTCCTAGGCTACTAAAACTCTAGTCACAAAGCAGTCTATAAGCATTATTTCAAAAGAATGTCTAGTACATTTTAAGGAGTATTTGCTCAGACACTGACTTCTTGCAGTGATATATTGAGCACAGCAGTCACCTTTAAGAACTCTGTTTAATACTTTCTCATCCTGCTCAAGCCATCTAGGACATCAGAATTTTCCCCACCTTAGATTGGATAAGAGATTTTACTTTTAGTAGCACGACGAATAAAGATGAAGGAATAATATTTTAGAAAAAGACAATGTAAGAATGGGAAAATAAGTGCATTGAACGAAGAGGAAAAATAGTAGCAAAAAGAAATATTGCAATGTAATAAAAAGGAATGAAAATCACAACTTTTATAGGAAGAGAAAAAAAGGGAAAGGTGGAAAGGAACAAAAAAAATCATCTTATGAAGTCATAGCTTATCTAGGTAATTATCGTTAAAGTTTACCCTTTCTTTGCTGCAGATGTGAAGAATAAAGAGGAAGTCAGAGTCAATATCAAGCAGCACACAAACAAACTAAGATATCTTCCAAAACCCTTCTAATGTACCACATATATACTTGAATAGTTGTGCCAATGGCAAAACCATAAGGTTTATTGCCCAGATATTTCAGTAAATATCAAATAGTACACCAAAGAATTAATTTTAAAATTATTTTGAAAAAACTTCTAATTGTTTAAAAAGAAAACTATATAAAACCTTCCCTTGGGTTATCTTTAGGCACAATTACCTTGTCCTCTTTCTCATCTTCATCCACTTCATGTTAACACAACCATCATTATAGATAATAACATTATCACACATGCCAGTGTCTTTAAGCAAGTACTTTTCTTAGTATTGAACTAACATTGAATTCATGACAGATATATGTTACTTTTATGACCTAAAGGATATATATATATACATATACATATGAATATATATGAAATGTGACTCTATAATAAATCCACATTCCCACCAACCAACAGATACAAAGACTTGAAAAGAGGGGGAAGGGCTATTAAATACTATTACAATTAAAGAACTTTGACAAGCTAAAATATTAAGGTGCAAAAATAATGCTAAAATTTTGACAGGTACATGCTCTAATCATCTAGGACAATTGTCATTTCAGTGCATTATTTGCATATATTCACAGGTAACTCTCACCTCTCTCCATCTGCAATTTCTCTGGAAAAAATAGTGAAACAATTCCATTAAAATTTGGTGGAAAATATGACAAAATAACAATTTATAAATAAGTTATCAAGGGTTCATGAGGGAAGGGGGAGCGGGGGGGGGGGGATAAGGAACTGATGCCAAGAGCTTAAGTGGAGAACAAGTGTTTTGAGAATGATGAGGGCAATGAATGTACAGATGTGCTTTACACAACTGATGTATGTATGGATTGTGATCAGAGTTGTATGAGCCCCCACTAAAATGATTTTTTTAAATTGGTGGAACTATAATTTATAGAGAACAAACCAAAAGGCAAGCATATTAATTACTTCATGGTTGACTTTCTACTCGAAAATGAACCAAATTTGCTGCCGTCGAGCCAATGGAGCCTCAGAGAGATCCCCTATGAGTTTCTGAAACTCTAACTATTTATGAGAGTACAATGCCCAGTGTTTCTCCCTCAAAGATGCTGGTGGTTTTTAACGCTGACCATGTGGACTGTGGTAACCACTACAACACCAGGGCTCCTCACTTTCTACGACTGGCCTCTAATTCCCATTATCTTATGCTCATATATCAAATAATTTGTTTTAATAGAAGTTATAAACCTATCTATTTCTTCACTCGATTTCTCTGAAAAACAAATGAGATAAATTTAGGAAAACTCTGAGGATCACAAGTTTCCACAAGTTTCAATAACATGATGAAGTACTAACTAGTGTCATGTTACAAAACAAACTAGTTCAAACTGCAACGAGTCCACCAATAGTGCAGGCAGCTGAGAATCTACTCACAGGGCAGATAGTATAGGCATTGGTTTCAAAAGACTGCCTACCTACTTCAGTTTTAAGGAGCCTTTTGCCTAGTAATAGCTACCTTACAGTGAGATAGTGGGCACAGTAGACACCGTAAAAGCTCTGTCTAATACACTCTCCATTCAGAATTTTCATCATTTCATGTTTACTACCTGACATTTGATTCCCATTTTACTCTTAAATATCAAGGTTTGACATTTCTTAAAGACCTACTTCGCATTAATGAAAGATATAAAACTACTATTTCTTCTTTCAATTTCTATTAAGAAAACAAATTTGATACAATTTTAGAAAATTTTAAAGTTTCAATAATCTGAAATTCCTCCCATTGGTAACTGGAAAAATCACTGACTGAAAGCCAATTCTATCAAACTATAAAACAAAAAGTCCTAAACAATAAGTACAATTGAGAACTCCATTATAGGTCCAGGTGCTTGGACTCTACTTACAAGGCACCGATTATAGCACCCTTTTAAAGAGATTCACCACTTTCTTTTTTATAAGCAGTTTTTGCCTACAAATTACCTTCTTACCATGAGATATCAGGCACAGTAAACACCATAGGAACTCTGTCTGATACATTTTCACATTAATATTTCCTCATCTTACATTGGACAAGGAACTTATAGTCGTAAGAAATAATATATGAATATATAATATATTATATGTAAGATAATGTATGAATATATGAAAATATAGTACATGAAATATATAGCATGAAAACAAAAAATGTGGAATATAATGTATGGATATGAGCAAATATAATAGATTTAATATATTAGATGAAGATAATGGAAGAATGTAGACCTTGGTTAAATGAAAGAAGTACAAATGGCAGAGGAATGGGTATAAAACGTTGTGATGTCATAAGAAGAAATGAAGAGCACACACACACAAAATCATACATGATTTTTAGAGGGATGAACGCATAGAAAAGGGTGAGGAGGGCCTCCAGGAAGATGGCAGTCAGATAGCATCTCTGTTGTAGAACTCTTACTGCCCTACCCAGAATCCAACAATTAAGGAACCATACTCTGGGAACTCAGACCCCACCCCTCAAACACACAAAACATTAAAGACATGTAGTGGTCAAATGAGCCAACTTCAAGGAAAGGGGGAGAATCTTGAGAGCATCTAGAAATTAAAAGCAAACCAACAAACAAAAAACGTGTCATCTGCAAAGTTAAGTAGGTAAAAATATACTCAAACCTCCCAGGAGAAACCATACATACAGGAAAGAAAAAAGTGGAGCAACAAGTACCAAAATTGGAAAGAAATAACAACCAGCAAAGAATTCTATATCCAGCAAAGCCATCTATCGAATATTAATAAAAAATAAAAGTATTGCCAAATGAGGAACTATTTAGATAATTCATATAAACAAAACTTGCATTACAGAATATATTAACTGAATCTCTATCATAAGAAGGTCAAAAACCACAGCACAAAACCATGAGACCACAGTGTGTAACACCAGCCCCAAATAAAAAAAACCGAAAACAACACCCCAAAACAACATAGTATAGAGGGGAAACAAAAATATGAATAAACCACTACCCCATACACAAAAAAAGAAAACAGGAAAAACACTGAACACAAATAATGCAAGTATGATACGAAAGCAACTAACCTCCATTTAGAATTAATAACATTGATCGCCAATGGATTAAATGCACCAATTAAAAGACAAAGAATAGCAGATCATGTTAGGAAACAGGAGCCATGAATCTGCTGCCTTCAAGACAAACCTTAAATGCACAGACAACAGCAGACTGAGTGCCAAAGAATGGAGAAAAATTTACCAAGTTAATGGCAACCCAAAAAGGCAGAAGTGGCACTATTAATTTCCAATAAAAAGGCTTTAAGTAAACAACATAATGGGAAATAAGAATGGACACTACACAATGATCAAATTATCAATATAACCACAATAAACATAAGTGCCCAATGAAAGTCTCAGGAATTACAACAGCCAAGTCCTCAGAGATGAAAAGAAAAATTACCAGATTGACAATAATAGTAGGGAGCTTCAATACACCACTCTTTAGGAATATAGATGAAGAGGAAAGAAACCCAGTAGAGAAACTGAAGAGCTGAACAGCACAATGAAAAAGCTCAACCTCCTACATAATTACAGAATACTCCAACCAACAGCAAAAGAAAATGCATGTCCTCCTCCAGCACATATGGTATACATTCTGAAATAGACTACAGCTAGGCCATAAAGCATGCCTTGAGAAATTCAAACACATAAGAATCATTCAAACCATCCTGTCAGACCACAGTGCTAGAAAACTAGAAATCAGCAATGGAAAAAAAAAAACATGAATACTCAACAAGAAACTACTCAAAAAAAGACCCAAATAAGAGATGAAATTAGGAGTTTCCTTGGAACAAATGAGAAAGATAACACGACATACCAAAACCTATGGGACACAGCAAAAGCAGTTACAAAAGGTCAGTTTATAGCAATTGATGCAAACATTCAAAAAGAGGAGAAAATAATTTTCAACATGATAACACAACACCACCAACAATTAAAGCAGGTAAAATAGCGTAAATCTTCCAACAACAGAAGAAAAGGGATCATAAAAAGTAGAGGAGAAATAAATAATCTATAAAACAGAAAAACAATGGGGGGGGAAATCAACAAAACAAGAAGTTGGATCTTCAAAAAGATCAACAAAATTCACAAGCCACTAGAAACCTTAACAAATGAAATGAAAGAGTAGACACAAAATAGGTGGCCTCACAATAGATCCAAATGAGATAAAAAGAATAATAACACAATACTATTAAAAACTGCATTTCAACAAGGTTGATGTTCTAGAAGACATGGACAACTCCCTAGAAATACACCATCTATCCAAATTAACACAGGTGAATATAAAAACCTTGAATTCATTCATAGCAAAACCTTACCAGAACCATAAGGCAACAACCGAAACTAAGGGACTACAATTGGGCAAAGAAGAAAACCTGTGCAAAGAAAACTACAGAACATTAATACAAGAAACCAAAAAAGACCTACACAAATGGAAGAATATCCCTTGTGCATGGATAAGAAGACTCAATATTGTGCAAATATTTATACAACCTAAGACCATCTAAAATTAACTGCAATCTAGATCCAAATTCAACATCATTCTGTAAAGAAATTGAAAAATGAATCACGAATGTCTAATGGAGATGGAAGAGGGCTAGAATAAGCAAAGAAGTTCTCCAAAAGAGGACAAGATATGTGGTCTTGCACTACCTGATCTCAAACCTACTACACAGCCACAGTTGTCAAAACAGGCTGTTTTGCTACTGATACTGTTATAATGACAGTTACATACATCAATGGAACAGGCCAGAAAACCCCAAAATAAAAGCAACCTCTATAGACAAAGAGCCAGAAAACATGGGAATGGGATGCCTTCTTCAGCAAGTGACGTGGGAAAAACTGGAGATTCATCTGAAGAAGAATGAAACAGGACCAATACCTCACCCCGTAAACAAAAACAAAATCAAGGTGGACCAGAGACCTAAATGTAAAGCTCAAAGTGATCAGAATTATCAAAGAGAAGATTGGGACAAACCTAAGGACCCTGGGGATACAGGGGATATATGGACTGCAGGGGATACATGGACTACCAGATATAACTAGGGAAGCACATACAGTAGAAGACAAAATTGATTGCTGGGACCTATTAAAAACAAAATACCTAAAAAAAATACTTGTGTACATCAAGGGATTCATCAAAATTTCAAAAAGATATTTAATAGTAACATAAGAGACAAAGGATTAATGACTAAAATCTACAGAAGTATGCAACACCACGGGCAGAAAAATACAAATAACCCTCTAGAAAGCTGGGTTTCTGAATAGACATTTCACAAAGGACAATACTCAAATGCCTAACAAGCACATGGAGAAATGCTGTCTTGAACAAGTCATCAAAGAAATGCATAGCAAAATGATGACTTACCATTTACACCCATGATCATAGCCCAATTAAAAAATAACAGGGAATAACAAATGCTGGAGAGGGTGTAGAGAGATTGAAACACTCATACACTGCTGGCGTACTTGGAAATATGTACAACCAATGTGGAAAGTGATATGGCAATAAGACAACTGGCAATAGAAATATCATATGACCTATTTCTGGGTATATACCTCAAAAGAAGAAGAGACAGATCACAAACAGATGTATGCGCTCCTGTGTTCATTGCAGCACAGTTCATAGAAGCATCCCAAATTACCAACAGTAGAAAATGGATAAAAACGTTGGGAAATACGCAAAATGGAATGCATATCCCCATGAAACAGTGATAAAACTCTGAAACACATCATGACAGAAGGATCTGGAAATCTTGATGCTGAGTGACGTTAGTTGAATAATAAAGGGCAAATACTGTAAGAGCCCACTGATGTAAGGATAAACACCATGATGAAGGCAAACTCATGCTTTAAGGTCATGCAATCTGCTAACCAAGGCTGCCAAGCAATGTAGTAGAAAGCTGAACTACGCACTATGCAGTGTATGACTCTTCCATTGCACTATGGACTATGCAGTGTATGGCCCCACCATTGTTTCAGGTTGCTGAGACTTTCCTTACAGGCAGATATCCTAGGCACTGGGTTAAAGAGACTGTCTACTCCACTGTCAAGGAAGGTATCGCCTGGTGATCGCCACCTTACAGTGAGATATTGGGGACTGCAGTCGCCGCAGCAGCTCTATCTAATGCATTCTCACATCAGAACTTTCCTCAACTCAGACTGGAAAATAAGAGTTAATGTTAATAGCACCATGAGGAAAGATAAGTAAATAATATATTAGGAGAAGATATTGGATGAATGGGAAAATTACTGAACTGAAGGGAAAAATATAAGGAGCAGAGTAATTAGTATGAAATGTTATATTATAATGAGAAGGAATGAAAAGCAAAAGAGATGAAAACATACATAATTTTTAGAGGACATGAAAGCCAGAAAAAAGAAGGGGGAAGAACAAGATAAACCATCATGTGAAGATAATATCTCATCAATAGTTAATTATCTTTAAGTTTACCATTACCTTTTTGAAGATCTGAAAAATAGAAAAACAATAAGTGTCCATTTGAAACAGAAAGTAAATAAACAACAATATCTTCCATAACTATTTTAATCTAACATACATGAATTAGATTAGCTGCTTCAAGGAAACACCCTGAGTTATTGTCAAAGTAGATCACTGAAATATGTATGGTATGAACAAGACTTTACTTGAAATAGAAGATTAAAGAAATAATTTTAATTTCATTTGACAAACATTTTAAATTACCTAAAAAGCTTTCCTTGGTTCTTCTTTAGATAAAATTACATTGTCATTATCATCATATCATTATCCACATTATAACAATCGTCATCATACATACACGCATGCTCACAAATGCCCATGTCTTTTGTTACATTTTTCCTTATTACTGGGCTCAGCACTGCATGCATTACCGCCATATGTTGCTGTTATAACTGAACACTGTGGTCCTTACCTCTCTACATTGCTTTTTAAAAATTAATATCATTATTGTACTTTTTTCAAATACTTCACTATAAAAAATTCATTCCCTACCCACAGCAATAGATGCAAATTCAGGGGAAAGAGAAGAGCGAAGGGCTAATAAAGTTAAAGAATTTTGGTGGGTTAAATGACTAAGGGTCAAAAATACTACCCAGATGCTGAGAGGCACACTCTCAATTCACCTAGAAAAGCCGCTCTATGAGTGCATTATTTAATATGGAAGAATATCTCTCACCTTTCTCTAACTCCATTTTCTCTGAGGAAAAAAGACAAGAGAGAAAATTATATTTAAATTACACTGAAAGACATTTTCAAAAGAATTAAAGGCATTCCAGGTGGGCAGAGAAGAGTCTGAGGGTGTGCTTGGTATGGAGGGTAGGAATCACTAGGCAGAGAAGGCTTTTAGTGGTGTGCAGGAGGAGGGCAGAATTGACCAAGGACATCTGGGGGCAGCTCTGGAACCCAGGGCCAGGGGGCACAAAACACTAAGACTTTGAATCCTGGGTCTTTAGATGCTGCATTGTTGAGGCCCCAAGAGGCAACTCGACTGGGTGAACTGGACAGTGCCCCCGGACACATTTGTAACTTGAGGACTTAAACCAGAAAACACACAGTGTCTGAGGTATAAGGAGACAGTTGTGCCAAGAGCTGTACACAGGTGGTTGGCGAACAAACAAAGTCTTGGTGTATCAAAACCTTTGTAGGCTGTATTAAGATAACGCATTATCCCAGCAATTCTGTGATGCCGTTCTGTAATATTCTACATACGCACATTTATATTAGGGTGTATCTCAGAAGTGTGTCGTCATTGGGGCTCATCCTCTTGAAGCTGTGTTATTTATTTCTCTATTTTTTGGTAAATGAAGCCCCAGATGTTGAGCTTATAGTGGGGGGAAACTGTAACAAGGTTTGGGGCAGGGGGATAACAAAGGGTTTAGGAGTAGGCAGATAGAAAGAGATGATGTCAAGAAGTCAGGAAGGAAAAGTAAGTTTTGGAAAACAGGTATGATTATGGAGCAAATTGTACAATTATGTTTGACATGATTGAATTACGGTAAGGATAAAAACATAATAGTGCACAGATAACTTAGTTTTTTTATTGATTTCCATTGGGCCTCCCAGCTATGAAGCTCATGAGGAGTGGATGCATAATGAGAATAACTCATACAAGGGGTTATAGGGAATGCAGGGGTGGGGGGCAGATGATAGGGAAGATAAGGGGATCTCTGGGGTAAATAGTGAAGACCGTAAGGGGGAAGGGAGCTCTAGAATGGATTATGATTGCATAATTCATCTTAGAGGCAATTTAAGCACAGGAAGAGGGAATGTCCTAAAAAACTGATGTGGTTGTGATTGTACAATTCTCCTTGATATGATTGAATGGTTTAACTATTGAATCATATGATGTGTAAATTGCTTGCCAATAAAATTGTCGTGGGGGGTGGGGGGAGGAAGGAAAAGAATTGAAATGAAATTCTTTCATTTAAGGTTGAAACCCTTTTATACTACCTGAACTTTCATTCCCATTATTTTGATCTCATGCATAAAGATTTAACATTTCTTAAAAATACATTTTGTATTGATGGAAGACATAAACCTACCAATTTCAGCTTTCAATTCGCCTGAAAAATAAATTATATAAAAATTTAAGAAAGATGAGAGGGTCAGAGACTTCAATAACATCATGAATTATGTACTGTATGTTAGGGATAAAATTAGTGATTGAAAGCTACCTATGTCAAATGGCAACATGAAGACTCCTACACACTGTGCACAGAGAATGACACCACTGCAGCTCACAATCTACACATAAGCCAGACATAAAGCTCAATGGTACCAAGAGATTGTTGACTTCACTTTTAAGTGGGTTTTTGTCTGGTAATACCCAGCTTACAGTTAGATATCGAGCACAGCAGAAAAAGAGCTCTGTTTATAACATTATCAAATCAGAATTTTCCTGATCTAATTATGAAGCATTATGAAGAAAGATGAAAGAAATATATATATGTACATACATATATATGATAAATATAATGGATGAACTGGAAAATAGCAAGCTAAGTAGTGAAATACAAGGAGCAGAGAAATAAGTATGGAATGTTGCAATACTATAAGAATGAATGACAAGAAGGAAAAAGGGAAGCACACATAATTTTTTGAGGAAGTAAAAGGAATTGAAAAGAAGAAAAGAAGCAAAAATTTCTGAGAAGATCTTATCAATAAGTGAATTAATAAAATGTATCATTTCTTTCTGAAGATCTGAAAAATGAATATGAAAAAATACACATTAATTTAATTAAAATTTAAAATTAATATGAAAAATAAAATTAGTAGTCAATTTTAAACAAAAATATCCTCCAAAAGTCCTTTAACCTACCATATATAAAATAGATTAGCTGTTTCAAAGGCAAAAGTCCTAAACCTTATTGTCAAGGATTACACTAAATTATCTATGAGATTAATAAGACTTTATTTCAAATACTAAACTAAAGAAATAATATTTAACTGATTTTGACAAAATTTGAAATATTTGTGCCTGAAAATATCCAAAATCTTTCCTCGAGTCTTCTTTATAAACAATAATATTGTCATCATCAACGCCATCATCATGTTATCACTGTCGTCATCACAGATACCAACACTATCAAAAATGCCAATGACTTTCATCACGTATTCTCTTAGCACTTGGCTCAGAAATGTATGCATCACAAGCATATGTTACTGCTTTGACACAATATTTTGGGCCTTCCCTCAACACCCAGTTTTGTTTGTTTGTTTTTGGTATTTTTTCCAAATGTGTGACTATAAGATGTGTATGTTATTTCCAGTGCAACAGATAGAAGTTCATTAAAAAGAGAAAAGCAAAATACTAATAAAACGAAGGAACTTTGATGAGCTAAATTACAAAGGAACAAAAATAATTCCAAGATGCTGAATGCTGCACCCTCGAAATATTTAAAACAAGTGCTTTTCCAGGACATTATTTGTATATGGAGAAAAGTAAATTTCACCTATGTCCATCTTCATTTTCTCTAGACAAAAACAAACAAAAACAATCCATTAGTATAGGTAGAAACCATTGACTTAATCAATACTATCAATAGAATTGCCATATTCCCATGGGGATACTTTATAATAATCCCCAATAAAATCATGCTGTAGTTAAAATGGACTAGGGACACATATAAACTAAAGATAAATGAATGGATATTGAGCTCTCACTTAAAAATAAACCTCAAGCAAAGAATAATTAGTTCTTGTTATGTGGCCCTTCTCAATGCTCATCCTCATGATGAGATCACTGAAGATAGGGTGTTATGGCAAACTTGAAGAACTCTGACGGTGCCTGGCTAACAGAAACAATAGTGTCTGGGGCTATCAAGACTTGTCATTTAACAAGCAGTCATCTAAGTTAGGTGTCAGCAAAGTCCACACAGAAAAAGCTCACCAAGGTTTGTAAGCAATAAAATCCAAGACCTGAGGAGAAAATTGAATTTAGAGCTTCAATTCTGAGCACCTCATTGAGAATGAAAGCCCAAATCTGTTATAGGACCCCCACCTGGATCAAACCTCTGAAGAATGACTCCTGGTCATTGACCAGAGATATGAACAGCCTTTCTATCAGAGGTCACTGGAAAGTAAATTAGTGCATTTCTAGTTAGGCTAAGAATATCACCATATCATTTGTTCTCCTTTTGATACATTTTCATTTTATTCTATTTTTTCTTCCTTTTGATTGATGTTTTTCTGTGTTTTCTTTTGTTATTGCTTTTGTTTGGTATGTTTCTAGGATAACTAAATCTATACATTGTAATTGGATTAATAATTTCTTAAGGTTATGGCAGGGGGGATTTAGGGGAAATTTGGGAGCTCATAATAATGAGTACAAGAATACAAAAAATACTCTAAAATTTATTGTGGTGATGAGTAAAATTCTTTTAAATAAGTTTGAAAGATTGAATTGTATGGTATATTAATTATGTCAAAATGTTTAATTTTTTAATGAATGTAGTTAGAAGCAAGTTCAAAAAAGAAGAAATGGAAGCTTCTGCAAATTTGTTTACTCAGGTTGAAACACTTTTTGCCACCTAACATCAAGAATTCCATCATTTTGCTCTCATATATTATGATGTGTCATTTCTTAAACACAACGTTGTATTAATAGAAGATATAAACCTACCTATTTCTTTTTCCAGTTTACCTGAAAAACAAATTGGATAAAATTTAGGAATAATCTCAGGATCAGCGTGATCAATAATTTAATGAGTACCTACTATTGGTAAATGGCAGGATCAGAGATTGAAAGTCTCTCAGACTGCACAAAGGATACTCCTAAACAAGAAAATTCACTACAACTGAGTCAATTCTGAATCATAGTCATCCTATTAGGACAGGATAGAATTACCCCCTGTGGATTTCTGAGACTGTAAGTAAGTCTTCACAGGAGTAGAAAGCCCCGTGTTTCTCACGGGGAGAAGCTAGTGGTTTTGAACAGTTGATCTTGAGGTTAGAAGTCCAATGCATAAACACACCAGAATTGCCTTCATATCAGTCTGGAGAAATAAGTATGGAGTGCAACAGGCTATCAAGAATGAGGAAACACATCAGTCTGGGTGATCCAAGGATAGAAAATAATAACACCCAAATCTGGAGGGAGGAATGATATTAAAGTTTAAATTCTGAACATCTGGTTTTGCATAAGGCTATGAATGACGGTGAAAGCACAAAATCCTGCTACAGGATGCTCTACATGGGTTAATCCTCCAATGATTCCCCTCTGATTGTGGACTAGGGAAGGGAACGAGCGTGTTGTCAGACAAAGTGCGTTGTAGGATGGGTTATTGCAGATGTTGTTAAACATGACACTTTGTAATGTGAACTTCCTTTTGATCCAATGTATAATTAGTCCTAATTTTTAATATTTTCTTCTTTATTTTCTATTGAGGTTTTTCTATATTCTGTCTTCATTGTTGTTGTTTTGATTGTGTATGTTTTTCTGTATATGAAATCCAGCATAGGTAAATTTAGAGTGACAGGAACTGGATAAACAGCCTCCTAGGACCATGGCAGGGAGATTGGTAGGAAATGGGTAGCTAACAACAATCAATATTTTAAAAGTCCTAAAATGTATTGTGTAATGTTAATGTAAATGATTTGTGTAAATGTCAATGATTACGTAATTCTTTTGAATATGACTGGGAGATAAAAATATATGATATGTGAATTGTGTGTCAATTAAACTGTTTTTAAAAATATAGCAACTGGAAACACAGGGAATCCAGGAAAGATGACTCCTTTAGGACCAGTGGTGAAAGTGGTGATGCCTGGAGGGTGGAGGGAATGTGGGGTAGAAAGGGGAAACCGACAACAAGAATCTACGTATAGCCTCCTCCCTGGGGGATGGACAGCAGAGAAGAGGGCAGGGGGAGGCTTCGGACAGTGTAACATATGAAAAAATAACAGTAGTTTATGAATTATGAAAGGTTCATGAGGGAAGGGGAGGGGGAAGGAGAGGGAAAAATGAACAGCCGACATTAAGGGCTCAAGTAGAAGGCAAATGTTTTGAGAATGATGATAGCAACAAATGTGCATATGTGCTTGACACAATGGATGCATATATGGATTGTGATAATAATTGTATGAGCCCCCAATAAAATGATTCAAAAAACACACAAAAGAAAGAAGCATACATAGTTTTCAGAAAAGAAGTAAGACTGAAAAAAGAAGCTAAGAGCTTATCTTGTCCATGAATTAATTTTCCATTAAAGTTAATTTATTTAGATTATTTCATTAAAGGATCTAAAACCATGAGATAATAGTTAGGTTGTATCCTCACCATCACACCTTTCCACTATCATCATCATAGATATCAACATCACATCACAAATGCTAGGGATTTGTGCCAACTTGTTTCTTTTCCTTCAGTACTGAGCTCAGTTCTGTAGGAAATATGATGCTATGACATAATAGTGAACGCGGAACACTCTCCCATTTATGCAGATATCTATTGCTTTCTTGTAGTAGTGTTTGAAAGTTGTCTTTGTATCAGTTATTGTTTTTCTGGTTAGGTGTCTTTCTGAATATTTCCTATCCTGTGTGGTTATTGTACGTGGTATTGTTTGCTTGGTTCCTTTCCAGAGCTCTTTTCATCTGTAGACAGTAATGTGATTTTTTTTTGTCAGTGGATCTTATACCCTTCCACGTTTCTGAAACTTTAGGTTATTTCCAACAATTTCCCTGTCTGATCTTTGTGGTTTTCTATGTATAGAATCATACCATCTGCAAATAAGAAAAATGTACTCCTTTATTTGCCAATATGGATGAATTTGATATAATTTTACCATATTGATAAGAATGATGACAAAAGTCATCCTTGTCTGGTTTCAATTTACAAGTGGAATGCTTTCAGTGTCTCCCTGCATTTACATGGGAGGCTGGCCTTGGGTTTTGTATATATCATTTATATTACATTAGGCAAACCATGTGTTTTTCTTAAATGTGCTTAATGCAAATAGATAACTGTAAGAAATTGATCTTTTCTACTCAGAGTAATAGACAAAAGTTCATTGAAAAGGTAAAAGCAAGGTAATATTGAAGCAAAAGAGCTTGACTGAGATGAAATACTAAGGGGGAAAAATAATGCAAAGAAAGATGCTGCGACCCATGCCCTTGGGTCATCTTGTACCACTGTTTCTCCCCATGCATTTTTTGTTTATGGATGAAAGCAAGACTCTCATCTTTCTCCACCAACATTTTAACACAGTAGAAACAATTTTACAAAGGAATGGTCAAAAATTCAAACAAATTACTACCTGACATCAAAAAGCCCATTGTTTTCTTCTCAGATGTAAGATTTGGCATTTCTTCAAAAGAGATTTTTGTATTCACGTAAGACAGACATACCTTTATTTCTCTCAATTTCTCAGAAAATCACGTAGGATAAATATTAGAAAAGATGTAAAAAAGGACTCGTTATCTTTTAGAGGTTCCTATTGCTGGCGGGAGGCCAGATCATTGATGAAAGTCTAAGTCTGTCAAACTGGAAAATGAAAACTTGGAAAAGCTATGCCAGGCTGCTAAGACTCTAGTAACAAAGAAGAGCTTGTAAGCAGCCTCTTTTCAAGAGACTGTCTACTGCATTTTACAAGAGATTGTTGCCTTGAAGTAGCCTTCTTAAAATGAAATATTAGGCACAGCAGAGTCCACAAAAGCAGTCTAACATATTCTCGCATCATAATTCACCTCATCTCCTACTGGACTATAGGATTTGCTGTTTAGTAGCATCATAACGATGAGAAATGATAAAAAAGATAAATCTAACCAAGGAAAGATTAACTGAATTAACTAATAAGAGAAGTACAAGTCGCAGAGAAATAAGTAAGTGATGTTATAGAGTAGAAAGGATGAATGAAAAGCACAAAAGAGAAATATACAAAATTAATTCAGAAGATATGAAAAGCACAGAAAACGATTTGTTGGAATCTGCTCAATGGCAGTGAGTTTGGCATTTTGGTTTCTATGGAATGAAATGGCCTTCCTTTAAGTCATCGTGATGAAATTAGTTATTTATCAGTAAAATTTCCCAAAATGTCTCCTCAAAACCTTCTTCAGAATAACATTACCAGTATCATCATCATTTTATGATTAACATCATGATAACCTCTACCACTACCATAAAAAATGCAGGGACTTTAGCAAGACATCTCTTTGCATTGGGCTCAGCACTGCATACATTTCATGTATGGCATCACATTTGATCATGAAGAGGCTCAAGGTAAAGTGATAAAATGATTACAAGAGAAATCTGAGAGGAGAGCAAATGCACACAAGTTGCAGTCTTTCTAAATGTTCTACAAAATTAATATACTCCCAAAATGGTTTCACTCAGTAAACTAATTTGTACTGCTTTCTGTATTATTTCAATTCCTCAAGATTAGTGGTGGCATTCAAATAATTTTAACAATCTAATGACTGTCTTATGTATGAAAAAGATATATCAAGATATATGAAGGCAAACAAGCAGCCATCTAGCTCAGAAGCAACAAGGCCCACAGAGAAGAAGCACACAGCCTAAGTGAATACAAGGTGTTGAACGGACCAGGTAGCAGACACCAAGGAACAAAAACCATCATTGTGTGATCACCTTCCTCACATAAACACTGAAGATGAATGTGTGCATAAGCAAGTGTGGTGAAGAAGGCTTATGGTGTCCGGCTATTGAGAGATATAGCATCTGGGCACTTAAAGGCTTGACAGTAAACAAGCGGCCATCTAGCCCAGAAGCAACAAAGCCCATATGGAAGCACCACACCAACATGTGTGATCATGAAAGGCCGAGCGGACCAGGTTTCAAACAACAAAGGCAGGGGGCAAAAAAATCACATCACCGTGAATGAGGCGAGTGCGTGATAGGAACCCAATGCCTATCTGTATACAGCTGAACATCCCTTGCAGAGGGGTAGTGGAGAGGAGATGAGTCACTCAGGGTTCAGTGTAGCAACAATAAAACTCACAACTTTCCTCTAGTTTTGAATGCTTCCTCCCCCCCCCCCCCCAATTTTCATGATCCCAATTCTGCCTTGTGGACCTGGTTAGACCAGAGGATGCATAGCGGTATAGTAGGGACCTGGAAACACAAGGAATCTAGGACGGATGAAACCCTCAGGACCAGCGGTGAAAGTGATGACACCGGGAGGGAAGGGGGTGTAGAAAGGGAGAACCGATCTCAGGGATCTACTTGTAACCTCCTCTCTGGGGGATGGGCAATGGGAAGGTGGGTGAGGGGAGACACCAGGCAGTGTAAGATAAGATAAAATAATAATTTATAAACTAAAGGGCTTAAGTGGAGAGCAAATGCTTTGAAAATGATTAGGGCAAAGAATGTACAGATGTGCTTTATACAATTGATGTATGTATATATATGGATTGTGATAAGAGCCGTATGAGCCCCTAATAAAATGTTTTAAAAAAAAGAGTTCATGGGGAAAGGGGTAGCATGGAGAGAGGGGGAGGGAAAAAAGGAAAACAAGCTGATCCCAGGAACCCAAGCGAAAGGCAAATTTTGAGGGTGATGAGGGCAACAAATGTATGGGGGTGCTTTGCTCAATGGATGTATGTATGGATTGTGATAAGAGTTGTATGAGCCCCAATAAAATGATTTATTAAATTTAAAAAGGTAGTTTATTATTTCATACAGTTTATACTTAAATAATAACCATAAAATTGGAACACAGAACTAGATAATGTTATGAGTTTTAATAGATTAATGAAAATATTAAATAATACCTGACCACAAACAATAAAACCTTTAAGATATTTCTGTATTGCCTCCGATTGGTATTCTCACTTGCAGTAGTCTCTCTCTCTTTTTAAAAATTTCACTTGCAATAATCTTTACCTTTATCTGAGCATCATTATCTGTGTGATCCTGGTCACCTTTCCACTGTAGGAGTAGGATCCCACTCTGTTAGAGGTAGGCCATTACATAATAGTCATTGTGCTGGCTATCTTAGCAACAGTTACCTGATGTCTCTTCTGGAAGAAATTATGATCATCTATGAAAAAACCTCTTCATACTTCTGCTGAACTTACAGCAATTGTTAAACCAATATTTTAGCTCCTTGAACACTTTTAGGAATTGCATAATTCACCTATAATATCCAGTGGGAATTTGGGGTATAACACAAAGCTGAAAGCAGAATGACAGAGTGTCTGTCACCCTCTTGTGGTTTGACCCTTTTTCTATTTACATTATATGTTTGTTTTCTGAAGAAGCAAATGAAAGGGAATACAAATACAGTATTTCACAAATATAGTATTTCATCAAAAGTATAATGAGTTTTATGAAAGGAATAAATAAATATTATAAGCATGTCTCTATCTAATTTTTTATACTTATGGATAGAATGAATATTAATACAGGTGCCCTAGAATACTCTTTTGGGAACATTAAAAAAGAGTAAGGAATGTAAATTTGTGATTTCCACATTGAGAGATAGAGAGAGAACTTTGATTACAAGTGTCATTTTGCCAACTAGTCCCCCGAACTCAACAAAAAAATGAGGTATCAGTTCTGCCAAACGGGTACACACCAGCTGAATCTCACCATTGCTCCGGTCTCATTTTTCAAGAATAGCTTTCCATATCCAGTACCAGATGCGTGTGTTAAACAACAATGAGGCTTGGAATTAATTGCACATTAAAAAATAACGGCATTTAAATTGTTGATGGATGATAATGAAAGTCCAAAATTCATTTGTGGAGTCCCCATGTGGATCAAACTTCCGAGAGTCCCCTCTGACTATTGATTAGGATGGGGATGTTTGCTATTTGATGAATGCTGATGTGGTTATGTTAAAATTTAACACCTTATCATTTATTCTCCTTTTGACTCATTTTAAATTTATGCAAGTTTTTATTATTTTCGCTTTTCTTTTCAACTGAGATTTTTCATTGTTTTTATTTTTATGTTTTTCTCCAGATGAAATTCAGGTTAGGTAAATATATAGAAACAGTATATGCTTTTCTTCCTTGCTGATTTTCTATCTCCAGGTCTCTGTACATTTCATTAGGCTGTTTCACGTTGACTTCTCAAGCTGCCCCTTAACATTATCCATTCATCTCTTTTACTGAATTACCATATGTACTCACATATAAGCCGAGTTTTTCAGCACAAAAAAATGTGCTGAAAAACTGGGGTTCGGCTTATACATGGGTCAGTGGTACCCCAGCTAGGCGTAACATCTTGCGGGTGATTGCCATTCCTCTGTTGTTCATTCAAAGCCCCAGTGACACTGCAGGGCTTTGAATGTTTGTTTACTCACATCTAACCAATCAGAGCCATCCTATGACATGGATGGCTCCAATTCACAGAAGCGCCCGTGGTGATTCATTTACTCAGGCAGCTGAGCTGTTAAGGATGTGTCTGTGGCAGCACTCCTCTCCCCTCTGGTCTCTGTGTAAGTTCACATCCTGCATTCCCCACCCTAGGCTTATACTTGAGTCAATCAGTTTTTCTGGTTTCCTAGGTAATAATTACGTACCTCGGCTTATACTCGGGTCAGATTAAATTTGAGTATATACGGTATTTCTTCCATTCACTTTAGCTATTCTCCATTCAAGAGCTAGTTTGAGAGTCTCTTATGTATTTTGGTGTTTTCAATCTTTTTTACCTTTTGCTTTACTTTCTTCGTGGATTATGCTCTTTATATCATCCTACAACTCATTTGGTCAAATTTCAACCTGAAAAATCGATGGTCTATTCCATAGTTGAACCCTTGTTTTGAGTGATGATATGAGCTTCTCCATCGTGTCTTGCAAAATTCTACCACACACTACCCAGCTTTGTTTCTATCACCAAGGCCATATTTTCCAACTAGTGATTCTTCGTCTTTGTTTCCGCGTTTCACAGTCCAATCACCAGTAAATTACCAATGCATTTTGGTTGGACTATATCTTATCTTGCATAAGTTGGTAGAATTGTCTAAAGTCTTCATCGCTGGATTTAGTGATTGGTGGGTAACTGAGTAACAGTTTTATATTATTATATAAACAGAATTATAAATTTAAAACATATTATAAATAGAAACAATTGTTTTTCCTGCATTCAATTTCACTTTTGATTACCTTCTAATTATTCTAGATTCATACTTTCTGCTTCCCACATTCTGATTATTAATGGGTATCTGTGGCTGTTTCTCCTCATTTTGTATCTTCCTGAAAGTTTTGCTCCATCCATGTCATTCAGATCAACTCTACTTTGAGGAGACAGCTCTACACCAGTCATATTTTGAGTGCTTTCCACCCTGACAAGCTTGTCTCCCAACACAATGTCAATCAAGGTTTCACTGTTGTCCATAAAGTTTTTCATTGGCTTATCCCTGGGAATTGAATTACCTTTCCTTCTTCCATGTGTAATATTAAAAAAAATAGTGGATTTGAAAGTTCTAAAAGTCTACTTTTCCACTAATCATCGATTGTCCTGGAAAGAGATTTTGGAACTAACAGTGTTGAAAAACTGAAAGCAGATCAGGGATGTATATTCTGTGTTGTGTCATTATTGTTGTATTCAGTTTGCTAATAATTTATTGAAAATTTTGCATCGATATTCATTAAGAAGAGGCATCAAAGAACAAAAAATCATATAATTGGCTGCACACCTCCATGATACGATCGCTGAAGACAAACGGGTGCATAAGCAAATGAGCCGAAGAAAGCTGATGGTGCCCGGCTATTGAAAGAGAAAGTGTCTGGGGTCTTAAAGGCTTGAAGGTGAACAAGAGGCCATCTAGCTCAGAAGCAATAAAGCCCACATCGAAGAAGCACACCAGCCTGTGTGATCATGAGGTGCCAAAGGAACCAGGTATAAGGCATCATGCAAATATATATATATATATATATATATATATATATATATATATATATATATATACCATAATGAATGAAGGGGGAAGTGCAGAGTGGAGACCCAAGGCCCATTTGTCGGCCACTGGAGATCCCCTCATAGAGGGGTTTAGGAGAGGAGATGGGTCAGTCAGGGTGCGATGTAGTACCAATGGAGAACACAGCTTTCCCCCAGATTCTGGATGCTTCCTCCCCCCAACTACCATGATCCGAATTCTACCTTGCAGGACTGGATAGGGCAGAGGTAGTACACTGGTGCATTTGGGAGCTGGAGGCACAGGGAATCCAGGGTGGACGATACCTCCAAGACCAGGGGTGTGAGGGGCGATGCTGGGAGATTGGAGGGTGAGTGGGTTGGAAAGGGGAAACTGATTACAAGGATCCACATGTGACCTCCTCCCTGGGGGACAGACAACAGAAAAGGGGGTGAAGGGAGATGCCGGATAGGGCAAGATATGACAAAATAACAATCTATAAATTATCAAGGGCTCATGAGGGAGGGGGAGAGGGGAGGGAGGGGAAAAAAAGAGGACCTGATGTAAAGGGCTTAAGTGGAGAGCAAGTGCTTTGAAAATGATTAGGGCAAAGAATGTACGGATGTGCTTTATACAATTGATGTATGTATATGTATGGATTGTGATAAAAGTTGTATGAGCCCCTAATAAAATGTTTAAAAAAATAAAAAGATTGCCTCTAATTTCTCTGGTGTACTGATGTTTTGACTGGATCATTCTGTCTATGGTATCTATGAGATACCTGCCTCATACAATGAGTTTGGAAGAGTTGCATTTTATGGATAACTTGTCTTACTGCTTTATAAAATATTTGATAATACTCATTACAGAAATCCCCTGAGTTTGGATTTCTTTTTGTGGGTACATGTTAAATCATTAATTCAATTTTTGGAATAGTGACATATCTATTCAGAATTTCTAGTTTTTCAAGAGTCACCTTTTTAGAAATGTATGGTTTTCTAAGAATTTGCATGTTTCATTATGTTGTAGAATGTATTGCCATAAAATGTGCCTTGGCATGATATTCTTAGAGTTTATTTTGCTTATATTCATTGACATTTTAAAATCTTTACATTTAAATCTCTTTTCAAAGTTGAAAAATTCGTCACCTTCTTTCTTGAGATATGTTCAAGAGGACGATGTCTTTTGCTTCAACTGTTGATTAAGACTTCTTTTAATAATTTAATGCTGGTTCAAGTTTCTCTTAAAATTCTCTCTAAAGTGGTGTATATATACTACATCCAGATTACACCTGAACACAAAGTATAACAAAGAAAAACCCCTCACAAGTGGACCAATACACAACATTACTGAATTTGTTGAGGGTTTCATTTTACTTGGATCCCCAATCAATGTCCATGAGATAAGCCAAGAAATGAAACAACATAGTGTACTGGGTAAATCTGATACCAAAAAAAAGATGTGTTAAACATGTTTTAAAGTGTTTAATGTCTAAGGTGTGCCTGACCAAAACCATGATTGTGTATATATATATATATATATATATATATATATATATATATATATATATATATATATATATATATATATATATATATATTTGTTGGACACCTAATAAAGAAGAGAACAATTTACATCTGTGAACTATCATGCAGGAGAAGAATATTGAATATACCATGAGCTTCCAGAAGAACAAATACATTTGTTATGGAGTAAGTGCACTCATAAATACTAGAAGTGGTTCAGTAGTGTGGATGGTAAGACTTCATGTTAGGTCCTTGGACATGTTATCAGTAGGGGCCAGTCCCTCAAGAAGAATATCATGATTGTTAAAATAGAAAGTTAGAAAAGAAAGAGGAATATCATCATATCAATAGATTCACTCAGTTGCTGTAACAATGGGCTCAAACAGAATAGCCAGTGTGAAACTAGCTACAACAACAGCAATGTGCTAGACTATCTGTTTGCCTTAAAAAAACAAAAAACATGTTTCCTTGTGGTTAGATTAAAATTTAACAAAGCACATTCGTTTTCCATTTAATAATTTATATACATGTTGTTTTGTGACATTGATTGCAATATACCCCGTACTCCTCCCATGCCTTTCCCTCTCTTGTCAATTTCCATTTGCTCTCCTCTTCTTCCTGCTTCTGAGGTTTGCTTTTTGTTTGTTCTTGAAAAATATATTCCTTTATTTTTAGCCGTTTAGTCCTCTAAGTAGTGAATTTCTTTCTGGTATGACAGCTGATCTATGGTGGTGAGTTCAGTCCCAGGCTTGACAGGTGTCTAAGGACATTTCCCTATGAGACCAATAAATATGGTCTGTTTAATGATTTTTAAATCTGTGATCCAAATCAGAGCAGTCATCATCTACTTCTGATGTCTCAGGGTAGTGGAAGCTAAGGTCCACATGGTTCATTAGTCCTTTGGACTAATTTCCTTTTACCTTTGAATTTCTTCACATTTATTGGAGCTTTGTGGAGCAATACCAATAGTTGCATCTTATATGGACATCTAGAAGTTCTGACCCCAATTGTGACTCAACAATGTGCCCTGTAGAATATATTCTTTGTCTCTGAGGACTATGTTATGCCAAATGACTTAGCACTGGATCAACTTCTGTATGTTATGATGATGTACAGTGTGTGTGTGAGTCACCTAATCTGGTGTCAGTTTAAGCATTAAGAGTGTAGGGGTGGAGTCTAGGCTGTCAATCTTGAGATAGCCAATGAGACATCTGTGGGCATGGCCTTCTCCTGGGAATTCTGAGAAATCTGGTACTTCCTCCTTGGAGGCAGAAGACACTTCTTTCTCTGCCACTCCCAGGGAGACATTGCAGAAGACAAACCACATGGACACAACCAGACCTCGGAAGCCAGAGAAGCCACAAAGAGCCCCTGCCAGCACTGAGATGCTTACAACGCCACTGGATCCAAAGACTTTCTACCCACTGGCTTGTGGTCATCCTGCATTTGGCTTCATTGCATCTGTTTCGTGAGTCTGAAGAGGACATTATAGATTGGTATCAGCCATGTAGACTAATATCAGACTTATGGCCTTTGTCTGGACTGGGTTGGGATGTTTTCTCAATGTTCAATTGCTCTTGTATATAAATCTCTTTCTTATACACTTATGTGTGTCAATGGATTTGTTTCTCTAGTCTACCCAGACTAACACAGTGTGGATATATAAGCCTAAGCATGGAGCTGTGCTCTCTACTGTTGGATCACAATTGCATGTATGTGTTACCACCCAGCATATCTCCTCAGTCATATCATTGAACTTCACTTACAAAATAAGTGTCCAAAGATTATTTAAAATGCCAAGATAATGATATCAGAGCATTAGGCTAAGCACAGATCCAGACTCAGCACTGATTCCTGCTTGACAGATCAGATCACAGAATAATGAAGATGAACTTTTAAATATCCATTCCATGGTGAATTTCTGTGATGGTTAAAGTTGAGTATCAACTTATCATTGTCATGATTCTCAATGATTTGGCACTTATGGTGGATGTAGTCATCCCCATGATTTGATCTAACATAATGTAATCACTTTCTTCAGAAATGATTCAAGAATCAGCTCAAAGGGAATTTGCAAAGTGTGGATACCTTCCAATAAATGGACATTCTGTCGAAACACTCTTTACTCCTCCTTAATCTAAGCAGTGATCTACCATTTTACCTGTAGGTCTTAGATTTGCCAGTCTTCCTAGCTGGTGAGTCTGTTGTCTGTCTGACCTGCCAATACTGTAGTGATAGGAATTGACAGAAGCAGCCAACCTAACATCTGACCCATGAACTTGAAACTTGCCAGTCACTACAAAAGTATGACTCGTTGCCTTGAAATATATTTATTAGTTTTTCTTCTCTAGGAAATCTAGCTTAAGACAGTCAAAAATTTCCATAGTTCCACATGCAGTATATGTGAAGTATAACAAAAATTAATTAGAATAACAAATGTACATAAGAGGTTCATGCAATATGTATGCCTCATCACTCAGAGTCTCTGGAATCTAGTAGCTATGAATATTCTCCATTTCAAAGTTTTAATGCTTTACTCATGTAACATCTACACAAAGAAAACTAACTCCATATCTTTTATCCGTTTTAGGGACTAGAAAGCAACTTATTGTTTACCTGCTCATAATAGTTTTCAATGAAATATTTTCAACTGGTGTTTACATTGAATTTCTAAAATTAGATTGAGTGGTTCTTTGCTTCCTAGAAAAATCTAATAATATATTGATTGTTGCAATATATGATAAAAGTTTGAAATATATTTGTGTTTTTTAGTATATGAATTTTACCCCAATAAAAAGAATGTATGGTAAAGATCCCAAAGCACATTCTCAAAATCTTACATGAATATTTAAAATTTCCTTTTTACATTTGAAAATTGTATAAGATATATTACAATCAATCACACATATATTAAAAGAATATAATCTCTACTATAAGAAAAACAATTTCCTCCTATTAAGATTTTGTTAGTAGTCAAACTAGAAACTTCTTTGCAGGCATATTCAACATTGACATAAGTCTGAACATTGAACTATTTTCATACATAGAGCTCAATATAATTTTGACAACTTCTATCAGCTAAAATCATTTTGAAGATAGATAGATAGAAATTAATATAAAGACAATGACATATAATGTTATCCCAAGGAAAAGTTATCCAGATAGTTGGATTTTTTTCCCCACAAAACCTTAAATACTGTAGTTTTATCTGTTAATCATATTATGTATTTGTGACATTTGTTTTAATGAAGTTTTTAAAGAGCCTTTACAATTTGGGGTGTGTCTATTTGATTAATTCCTGTTTGTTAAAGTCTCTCTCAAACTGCTACCTAGAACTAAATGAATAGATTCTCCTTAAAAAATCAATAGTAAAGAACAATGGGACAGTTGCCAGCTGCTTCTATAATAAGTTCAGATCTTATTCAGCCCTGTTCTAATCACCATTTCTGCTACCCATGTAAAAGTCTTCCAGAAAAGGAGATTCTTTATTATAACATGAATGAATAATTATGGACTTACTGCTTTGGGACATTTTCAGAGCATCTTGGTAAAACATGAACAAAATGAAGTTTAGCACCAGGATTCGGAGAAGAGCAGTTGTAGTCGTTGTGTCTCTGTTGTTATGGATTGATCCTGAAAAGTAAATGGGCGATAATTTCGTTGTTAACTCTCAAAACAACGATATTTCTGGTTCTACATTGTAGGTATAATTCTATCATTATGGTGATAGGATAATTCCATATCTTGATTTTGAAGATGATAAATTGCTATTAAATATACCCACTTAATTCTAATTTACAGGTTTTTCCACATTATACTACAGATAGTCCCCAATAAAATGATTAAAAAGAAAATGTATGGCTTGGATTTTAATGTAGAATTAAAACCAAACCAATCAATGAATATTCATGATTGTATTCATCACACCTTCTTTCTTTTTTAAAAAAATATTTTATCGGGGGCTCATACAACTCTTATCACAATTATACATCCATATAGTATGTCAAGCACATTTTTATATTTGTTGCTATCATCATTTTCAAACCATTTTCTTTCTACGTGAGCCCTTGGTATCAACTTCTCATTTTTCCCTTCCCTCCCTCACCCTCCCTCCCTCAAGAACTCTTTATAATTTATAAATTATTATTATTATATTCATGTGTTACACTGACTGATGTCTCTCTTCACACACTTTTCTGTTGTCCATCCACCTGGGAGGGGGTTACATGTAGATAAAAGTGATTGGTTTTTCATTTCTCTCCCCACATTTCCCTCACCCTCCTAGTATGGCTACTCTCAGTATTGGTCCTGAGGGGTTTATCTGTCTTGGATTCCCGGTGTTTCCAGCTCTTATCTGTACCCATGTACATTCTCTGGTCTAGCAAAAATGTAAGGTAGAATTGTGTTCATGATAGTGAGTGGGGGGTGGGGAATCATTAAAGAACTAGAGGAAAGTTGTATGTTTCATTGTTGTTATACTGCACCCTGATTCCCTTCTATAAAGGGATGTCCAACTGTCTACAAATGGGCTTTGGGTCTCCACTCTGCACTCCCCCTCATTCACAATGATATAATTTCTTGTTCTGGGTCTTTGATGACTGATATCTGATCCTATCAACACCTCATGATCACACAGACTGCTGGGCTTTATTGTTTCTCAGCTAGATGGCCACTATCACACCTTCTTTCTAAAACTACGTCATCAATACAAATCTGTGAAGCCTAAACTTGCTTGACTATTTTAGAAAACAAAAGGCATCTTGATTTTTCAGACTATTTTCAGAAACCAGAGTATGGTAGTTACATAATTACATGTAAACTTGAAGATACATAAAAGTATTTGGGTGATATTCAACCTGTCAATCAGATCACAACTTACTGGTACCTCCTTGTGGGTGTAGCCTTCTCATAAGAAGGACCCTAAGAACCTCCCTGTCTCTCTCTGACTTTATTTTCCTGCTGGTGGACACTGGTTGCTGTCAGAGTCCTTGAGATTTGTCCATAGCCATTGGATCCACACAACTCTGCACCTAACAACCTGTGATATTTCTGAATTCTGTAGCACTGCATGTGGCTTTGTGAATAAGAAGATGGACTTATGGACTTGGGTTAGACTGGGATGGGGTGCTTTCCTGATGATATATAAAACTTCTTGATATAAAGATCATTTTTACACTTATATGAGTATGTCGCTGGATTTGTTTCTCTAGTCAACCTGGCTTAACACACAGAGTCAAAAATCAAAACCTTTATCCTACTGTATATGATTAGGCCTGAGAACTACAAATTCTTACCTTTTCCTTTAGAATGGAAGGTAATAGAAGAATTGAAGACAGGAATGGAGGATGGCAGGGAGGTAGAAAGGAAGAACAAATTAGTAAATAGATCTAGTCCTTTGTGTTAGCATTTTAGTGGTTTTGGTTTTAGTTGTGTGTGTGTGAGTGTGTTGGTGTTTACATTTGTATGAGAAAATAAATTTATGTAGAATAGAAAATGAATATCAATCACAAAATTTCACGGAGCAATAAGAGAAACAATAGCTTCATAGGATCATTAAGGATACCAGATCTCTGAGGAGGAACAATGGCTACCACACAAAGAATGAAGCTCAGGATATAGCTGGTGTTTTCTTGAATCCTTAGATATTATGTTCTCAAATAAGTTCTCTTATTATTGCTCTCTGTTACACCAGGTTGACTAGAGAAACAAATCCATTGACACTCATATATGTATATAAAAGAGCTTTATATCAGAATAATTGTATATTAAGAAAACACCCCTATCCAGTCCAGATTAAATCCATAGTCTGATAATAGCCTATAAGTCTAATACTAGTCCATAAATCCCTTTTCAGAGTCATGCAGCATATACAATGATTCAAAATGCAGGAAGATCCCAGGCCAGTGGGTGCATAGTCTTGTAGATCCAGTAGTCGTGGGAGCATCTCCAGGGCGCTCACAGATCTCAGTGTGGCTCCATGTGACTTGTCAACAGGAAGGTGAAAGCAGAGAGAGAATGTGAGGCCCACCTCCAGGGAAAAAGGCAGCCTTGGAGAACCATTCATTTTTGTCACCCTCCAATCAAGCTACAACCTGATTTACAGGCTCAACTCTGACCACATGTTCCTATGGGAGTCATGTTGACCCTCACACACACACACAAAAAACTATCATGAAAACATATTGTTGAGAACGAGGTGGGGCTGGAGTAGAGATCCAAAGCCCAACTATAGATAGTGCAACAATCTTCCCACAGAGGGTCCACAAGGAGGGGATGAGTCACCAGGATGCAGTAAAGCATCGATGAAACACACTATATTCCTCTGGTTCCTTGAGGTTCCCTCACCCCCCATTACCATGACCCCAGTACTGCTTCCCAGTTCAGACTAGACCAGAACATGTACAAAGGGATGGGAGCTCACAACACACAGAATCCAGGAATGGAAATGGTGATGCTGGAAGGTTAGGGGCAAGTTGGGGAGAGGAAGGGAGAAAGGAGGAACCGATCATAATAGTCAACACATAACCCTTTCTACAAGGAGAAGAACAACAGAAAACATAGGGAAAGGGAGACAGTGGTCGGTGTGAGAGATGAAAACAATATAAAATTTATCATGGGTTATGAGAGGTGGGGAGGGGTGAGAAAAAAAAGGAGCTGGTACCAAGGGCTCAATAGAAAGTAAATGTCAATAAGAGAATGAGAGTCCCCAGAGGAAGTAGATTTGAGAGCTTTTGAGCAGGAGGCTAACTTATGGAAAGGTGCGAACTCTAGGCACCTAATTCAGAGAACTGGATTTGTTGGCTCACGGAGCTGGAGCTGAATGTGTCTGGGCAAGTATTACCAGCTTCAAAAGAACATTGTAAAGACTCAGAATATATTCTGGGCCTTTCTCACATGAATTATAGCCAGTTCCCATCGATAATAAACCCCAGAATTATGAACATTGCCTGTGAATCTTGTGTGGCCATTGTAATGAATTATTGAGCAGAGATGAAAAGGAGAGTGTTCTCCCTGACGCGGCAGCAGATGTAGGTGCACTGGAGGCATAGTGGGCTTTGCGATGGGCCAATAACGGCAAAAGTAGAGCGCTGCGGGAGATAGAGCAAAACCTTTCAAAAGTACTCGCCTACAAGTCAGATGTAATATCATCTGATTTTGTAATGATTACATAACCATCCACAAATCACTGAAATTTTCTGAAGATTCTTATATGACCCAAATGTCAATCACTTTATTGTTTACTAAATTTCCTTGTATTTTGTTCTGTAAAATTGTTTCCTCCTGGGATCATGTTGAGGAGCCTTGGCAGTGTACTGGTTATGTGTTGGGCTGCTAACAGCTAGCAGTTCAAACCATCAGTTCCTCCATGGGAGAGAGATGGTCTTTCTGCTCCTGGAAATGGGTACAGGCTCAGAAGCTCACAGGGGCAGTCCTACCCTGTCTTCTAGGTTTTCTATGAGTTAGTATAGGCTCAATGTCCATGAATTTGGTTTGTTTGGTTGTTATATTTTTTCTTAAATCATTTTACTGGGAACTCATACAATTCTTATCACAACCGTGCATACATCCATTGTGTCAATGTACAATTGTTGCCATAATCATTCTCAAAACATTTACTTTCTACTTGAGCCCTTAATATCAGCTCCTTATTTTCCCCCTTCCTACCCACTAACCTCTCCCTCATAAACCCTTTCTAATTCATAAATCATTATTATTTTGCCATATCTTACAATGTCTGACGTCTCCCTTCACTCACTCTTCTGTTGTCCATCCCCCAGAGAGAAGGTTATATGTAGATCTTTGTAATCAGCTCCCCCTTTCTCACCACCTTCCCTCCACCCACCAGTTATCACCACTCTCACCACTGGTCCTGAAGGGGTCATCTTTCCTGGATTCCCTGTGTTTTCATTTCCTATCAGTATCAATGAATATCCTCTGGTCTAGCCAGATTTGTAAGATAGAATTGGGATCATGATAGTGGAGGGAATACGCATTTAGCAACTGGAGGAAAGTTGTATGTTTCATCATTGCTAACCAGCACCCTGACTGGCTTATCTCTTCCCCGCAATCCTTCAGTAAGGGGATGTCCAGTTGCCTACAGATGGGCTTTGGATCTCCACTCTGCAGTCACCCTCATTTACACTGTATTGATTTTTGTTCTTTGGTGCCTGATACCTGATCCCTTCGACGCCTCGTGGTTACACAGGCTGGTGTGCTTCTTTCATGAGGGCTTTGTTACTTCTGAGTTAGATGGTCACTTGTTTATCTTCAGGGCTTAAGACCCCAGACACTCTATCTTTTGATAGCCAGGCACCATCAGCTTTCTTCGCCACATTTGCTTATGCACCCGCTTTGTCTACAGCAATCATGTTGAGAAGGTGTGCATCATGAAATGCCAATTTAATAGAACAACGTGTTCTTGCATTGAGTAAGTACTTGAGTGGAAGTCCAATGTCCATCTGCTGCCTTAATACTAAACCTATAAATATATGCACATAGCTCTATTTCCCCAATATCCTATATAAATTTATTTACATATGTACATGCCTGTATGAAAGAAGGGGGAAAATCAAATGTGTTGACTAAGATTGTCGATGATGAGTTTGTTGGCCATTTGTTGGCCACTTGAGATCACTTGGAAGAGGGGTCGAGGGGAGGAGACAAGCCAGTCAAGGTGTGATGTAGCAACGATGAAAAATACAACTTTCCTCTAGTTCCTGAATGCTTCCTCCTCCTCTCCCCCACTATCGTGATCCCAATTCTACCTTAGAAGTCTGGCTAGACCAGAGGATGTACACTGGTACAGATAGGAACAGGAAACACAGGGAATCCAAGGCAAATGATCCCTTCAGGACCAGTGGTGTGAGTGGCGATACTGGGAGGGTAGAGGGAGAGTGGGTTGGAAAAAGGGAACCAATTACAAGGATCTACATGTGACCTTCTCCCTGGGGGATGTACAGCAGAAAAGTGGGTGAAGGGAGACATCAGACAGGGCAAGATATGACAAAATAATAATTTATAAATTATCAGGGGTTAATGAGGGAGAGGGGAGTGGGAAGGGAGGGGAAAAATGAGGACTTGATGCCAGGGGCTTAGATGGAGAGCAAAGGTTTTGAGAGTAATGAGGGCAATGAATGTATAAATGTGCTTTACACAATTGTATGGATTGTGATAAGAGTTGTATGAGCCCTAATAAAACTATATTAAAAAAGGAAAACTAAATCTACAAATATGCTGCCTACAAAAAACACACCTGTACATTAAAGATATGAACAGACTAAAAATCAGGGACTGGACAAGAGCATACCAAGCAAACAGCAACCAAAGAAAGCAGCGGTAGAAATATTTATCTTAGAGAAGATAGACTTCAAGGCAAGCAATGTAATAAGACTTAAGAACAGATACTTCATAATAATAAAGAGAACAATAGATCAGAAAACCCTAAGTATAGTATATGTACACCGAAAGTAAGAACGTGGAAAAACATTCATCAAATCCATAGAGAACTGAAAGAGGATGTACACACAGTGGCAACAATAATAACAGGAGGCTTTAATATACCATTCTCAAGGAAAGACAGAAGATCAAGAAAAAAATCTCACTAAAGACTAAAATAAGGTTCAATAGCCACAATCAACAAAAATGACATCATAGACATAAAAAGAACACCCTATCCAACAAAAACACAGTATAGAACACACCTAGAACATTCTCAAGAATAGACCTCATACAAGGCCATGCTTCAACAAATTAAAAAAATAATAATGAATTGCTAGAGCCAATCTTCTCATACCAAAAATAAAATTAGAAATTAACAATAAAATGAGCAGAAACCTAAAGTACTGCTCATGTTGTTCAATGGATATTGAACAACATAATACTGAAAAATGATTGGTTAATAAAGCAAATGAAGGAGGATATTTAAAAATTCTTTGAGTCAAACAAGTAGAGTAGCACAACATATCAAAACTAGTGAGAGCAGTAATCCGAAACCAATTTATAGCTATCAACACAAACACAGGAAATAGAGAAATCAAAAATCAATACCCTAACACAACATCTCAAAGAACTGGAACAAGGATGACAACACAATCCCTCTAATAAAGGAAGGCAAGAATCATAAGGATGAAAGCGGAAATTAATGATGTGGAAAACAAAATAGCAATGCAAAAAAATCAACAAAAGAAGTGATACTTTGAAAAGATGAACAAAATGGACAGACCACTGGCAAATTTTACATAGGAGAAAATAGGTTAGCAATAGAGTTAGGGTCCTGTTTCCGCTTCACATTAGGGTTAAGTGTTAGCCTTATGGTTATGGGTAGAAAAGAAAAAGAAAAGATGCAAATACCCAAAATGAAAGATGATAATGGTGACACTACAACATATCTAAATGAAATAAAAAATAATAATAACACACTACTATGTAAAACAGTATTTAATTAAAATCCACACTCAAGAGACACATCACCCACTCAAATTAATGCAGACAGATTTTTAAAAGCTCATCAGACCCATAAAAAAAAGGAAATAGTGTAGGTAAACAAGAAACCACTAAGCAAGAAAAATCCAGGTCCAGATTGTTTCAGAAGCAATTTCTACCAAATATTCATAGAAGATCTGACACCAATACTACACAAACTCTTCCAGAACATAGAAAAAGATAACCAACTCTCAGACTCATTCTATGGACTAGCATAACTCTTATACCCAAACCAGACAAAGACTCCACAAAAAACTGAAAATTATATACCAATATCATTTATGAAAATAGATGCTAAAATCCTGGCCATTAGAATACAGCAGCATATCAAAAATTCAATTCAGCATGACCAAGTAGGATTTATTCCAGGTATGCATTGATGGTTAAGTATTTGTATAACAATTAATATACTCCACCATATAAAAAAGCAAGAAATAAAAGCCGCATGATCACATCAATAAATTCAGAAAAGTCATTTGACAATATTCAACACCCATTTCCATTCAAAACAATCAGGAATGGAAGGAAAATTTCTCAGCATAATAAAAACCATAAATGAGAAACCAACAGCCAACATGATGTTCAATGGTAAAAAGCTAGAAATATTCCCACTGAAAACAGGGACCAGGCAAAATGTTCCCTTATTCGCCACTCTTATTCAACATCATGCTGTAAGTTTTAGCTAAAGATCAGACAACAAAAAGAAATAAGAGGAATATAAGTAGGCAAAGAAGGAGTGAAACTTACTATTCACAGATGATGTGATCCTATACATACAAAACCATGTGTTCCCACAAAAACCCTGTTTAAAAAATTGAGGAATTTGTCAAGGTAGCAGGATACAACATTAATAACCAGAAATCAATCGGATTCCTATATGTCATCAAAGAGAACTACGGAGAAGACACGAAGAAATCCACACCTTTTACAATGACCACACACAAAATGAAACACTTAGGAATAAAAAAGTGTTTATTAGGAAGAAACAAATGAACTATACAGAAAAAAACTATAGGACATTATTACAAGAAACTAAAAGGACCTACATACGTGGAAGAATGTACCATGCTCATGAGTAGGTAGACTTAATATGGTGAAAATGACAATATTGCATTAAAAAGTCTACAGATACAATACAATACCATTTCAAATCCCAAATAAATTCTTTAAAGAAATGGAAAAACTAATCATCAATTTCATATGGACTGGCAAAATATCCAGGATAAGCAAAGAACATCTTAAAAGAACTAAGTTGAAGACCTAGCACTGCCTGATCTAAAAACCTACTACATAGCTACAGTAGTAAAACACTGGTACAATGAGAGAAAAATGAGCAATGAATCAGAAGAGTGAACCCAGACAAAAATGCATCAATCTACAGACAAGTAATCTTTGACAAAGGACCTAGAAATATCCAGTGGGAGAAAGACATCCTCTTCAATTAATGGTGTTGGACAAACTGGATTTCCATATGCAAAAGAATGAAACAAGACTCAGATCTTTCCACGTGCACAATAACAAGCTCACGATGGACTAAAGGTCTAAATGTAAAACCCAAAGCTCTTAGAATCAACAAAGAGAAGACTGGAACAGACTTACAGGCCCCATTGCAGGGCACACATAGACAACCAAGTGTAACGGAGGAGGCACACTGAGAAGAAGACAAGATAGATGACTGGGACATGCTGAAATTACATGACTATGCATATCAAAAGACTTCATGAGGAGAGTGAAATGAGAGCCCACAAATTAGGAAAAAAACCTTTTTACCAAAGACATATCAAACAAAGGGCTAGTTACTCAAATATATAGAAATCTACAACAGCTCAATAAGTAAATAAGAAAAGACCCAATTAAGAAATTGGAAAAAGACGTTAACAGACAGTTCTCAAAAAAAAATGAAGTACAAATGGCACAAATGCATGGAAAAATGCTCATAATCACTAGTCATCTGGGAGATGCAAATTAAAACCCCAATGAGATACCACTGTACACCCACAATGCTAGCCCATATTAAAAAAAAACACCCCAAAACAGAAAAGAACCAATGCTGGACAGGATGTGGAAAAATTAGAACTCGTATATGCTGTTGGTGTACTTTTAAAAACATACAACCACTGTGGGAAAAATGATATGGTAATACTTAAAGCAACTGGAAATTGAAATCCCATATGATCCAACAATTAAGAGCAGATCCTCAAGAAATAAGAGATATAACAGCTGGTCATGATCCATACATCACCTGTCTTTTACACACCTCACAAAAGCCACCTTGAAAGAGGAGCTCTCACATTGTCTGGGGTCACTCCTTCAAGAGGGGGGAAAGGGGAGAAGAACATCCACTTGAGGCTATACAACATTGAGACAAATCAATGGGCCCTCCACAGGAATGGAAGGAGAACCTTGCCGGAAAATCAAGACAAGACCAGGACAAAGAAGCATTTACCTTTTGGAGTAGACACTGACTGTTCTATTGGTGAGTATGGTGGGTGATTGGGAGAGGTAACCTCACATCGGGGAGGGATGCTAAAGAATAATTGTAGAGAACCTAATGGGGACAATGGACCAGATTTTATGTTCCTGTGTAGACACTATGAATACATTTCTACCCAACACTCAGTGAATCACTCCATGGACTAAGCATGATCGTGACCTTGGACGCTGACCTTCAGGCAGCATGGCATAACCCAGGGGCTACACAGAAGGACTTAACATGGAGGGCTGGCTGAATGAACTAAGCCCTGCGTTAAAGTTTCCAACACCCTTGGACTGAGGACAGTGGTACACGATAGGAGAAGAATCAGAGAGTGTCCACCCTGGAAATGTGGAGGTGGTGGTCACTGGACCTTGGGGTGATCCCCGGCTTGGAGGGTGTCCAATAGAAGGGAACTAGAATCATCATATATTTAGTACATGTCAGGTTTTGATGGGTTCGGCATGGATCTGAACTTGGAAGACTTGATCAAGGAATTTTCCCCCTGGCACCAATCCCCATAATTAGGGTTAACAGAGCTCAGTTGAATTGGAGAATTGAACTGTGTAGAGCCACAACTCATTGGTTGTGGCTCACAGTGGAAGTATACTTGTATAGACTCATCATACCGACAGAGTCTGGAATTCTGTGTCACTGGAAAAAATTAATGATGTTTTCAGTGCAATATCTGGAATTCTGTGTCTTTGGAAAAAATAATGATATTATCAGTGCAATAGTCTTATTCCCCAGAGGGATGATTGACACTGTACTTTTTTGTTTCTATGGGCTTTTGTTTTCCTCTCTTTAGTTTACTTGTTTTTGTTTTGCTGGTTGTTTTGTTTTATTTTGTGGTTTTTTGGTTTTTTTTTTGCTCTTGTTGGTTTAATTGGTCTTATGGGATTTTGATTTTGTCATAATGCAACCCCAAAAGTAAACTTGAGTTATCCCTGTCCTAGGGACAAGCAGATGAATTCTGAGGCCCCACTTAACTCTAGCCTTAGTCCAAGAACAGTTTGTTCTGATAACATGGGCCTGTGCAATATTCACCTTCATGAAATGATCACTGAAGATAAGGGTATTACAGCAAAGTGTGGTAAAGAAAGCAGATGGTTCCTGTGTATCAATTGGAATAGTGTCTGGGGTCTTAAAGGCTTGTATTCAATCAAGCTTCCATCTAAGTGAGCAGTCAACTTAGTCCACATGGAATAGGAACACCAGCTTTTGTGATCCAACAATGATGATAACAAAATTCAAATATGACAAAGAGAAATGAATCTGAACTTAAATTGTGAACACCCAATTTGTTGAAGACTATGGCCGACAGTGGGAGACCAAATGGCTCCCCAGGGTGTCTAGTCAGATTAAGCCATTGGCAGATCCCCTCTAGGCATAAATAAGGGTCTCAAAAAGCTTTACTATTAGATGGAGATCATTGTAATTGTGATTATACTAATCAATCTCGGTACTTGGTTGGTTAACTTCCTTCTTGACCCAAGTTAAAATTGTTCTAGGTGCAAGTATTTTTTGCTTGTTCCATGACAAAAACTTCTTCCCTGACCTTTTAAACACTGATGGTGATCTTTCCTTTCTTACTATTTTTTTGTATTTTTATCTTTACATTACTATTATTTTATCCTTACCACTGTATTTTTTTTCTGTTGAGTTTCTAGATTGTGATGCACAGGAGGAGTAGAGGCGTAGAGATAGTAACTGATGAAAAAGTTTATAGGGGAGATAGGGATAAGGGATGGGTGCTAGGGAGGGTGAGGGGTTGGGAGCAAACAGTTTATGCAGGAAAGGGGAGGGAGCACTAGAACTGATTTTTATTACATAACTCATTTAAAAAGCGATTTAAGCATGAACACACACACACACAAAAGAAAATACCCTAAAATTGATTGGTGGTAATAATTGTACAATTGGTCTTGATATGACTGAACTACTGAATTGATGCTAGGGGGACTATGTGCCAATAAACCTGTAAAAATAATAAATGGAAGAAACAGTACATAGAAATGAGTTATTGATACATACACTAACATAATTGAATATGAAACAAAATGTGCTTAATGACAATAACTAAATAATCATAATTGCATTTGTATAAAAATCTTTTTAAAAACAAACTAATTTATTGTGAGAAATAACTTGTATTTAACCTTTTTTCTATATTAGTGACCAAATAACCTGCTTGCAATTTAGTTACCAAAGGCAAAAATACTCTTTTCCCCACAATAGAATACTGTATCATGCCAGTAAAGCTAAAATATAATGACCGATGTAGTGGCTGACACTTCCCTAAAAAAAATTTTAGCAAATATTTGCTACTCCATTTCCATAACTAACTGAATTTGATTTTTTATAATAACATTTTCTTTGATTTTTGTCTCCTAGTCATTTGACTTCCATTTTCTATTATTTAATTTTTCCTTAAATTTTTGCTGCACTGATTAATTTGTCATAAAACACGCTAATTTATAAATGTCATGTTATAATAAATATTGCAATGTTAAGTATCTTACAATTTGAAATAGATATATATTCATTACTACATAAATAGGATGGCAAATATTTTTGATAGAATATTTGCCTAAATTTAAACTTTCAATAAATTAGTTAATAGTAGCAACAATTTCTCAATGCTGATCTGACCATGTGTACAGGAATACAAGATAACTTACCTCCCCATGTCAAGTTCTCCACTGAAAAAAAGTAAAAAAGGTTTTCAATAAATATGGAAAAGACAACAAATTTAATGGATAAGTACTGTGACATTATCTTCTATGAAGCATTTTTAGTGCATAATTGAGAGATGGAATGCAGAGACAAAAGTGAAGGAATTCATATTGCAAGTGGTCTTGTAATAGGAAATATAATGTTATTGTTTATATATTTTGCTTTGTATTAAAATTTGTATATATTTTAAATTTCATAAAATTCTACAAAATATATTTCATAGAGGTTATCATTCCTATTTCGAAACTGAGCTTTGTCCATATTAAGTAAGCATGGGTGCTTCTTGTGTTATTAGTAAAAATTCGGTAAAAATCAGTTAACTGACTGCACATCTATGTTCTGTAAATGGAAGATGGTATTTCTTGTCATTCTTGGGTTTTGGTTTGACTCAAGAGTTAAGGAATTAAAGGCATAGGCTTCCCATGACTGATTTCAAATTACTTTCTTCATATGCTTTATTGCCACTGCCCTGACTATGGCTTCACGGGAAACAAGAAGTAAGTGAAGCAAACTCATGGGAAGTGTTGCTGCTAAGTAGGCTAGGTATCTACCAAATCCTAACATCCCTCAAGCAGATTTTTCATGAGAAACATTACCTTATCAAGTAGACTTAATGAGTAAATTTAATAGCCTAATAATGACTTCGTGCTAAAAGACTCTCAGGGTGTTGTGCAGTGTCAGTTTCATCCGTACAGTGCTGGATTGGGTGAAGAATACATAGATTCTTTCTATAAGCATTTTGAGCCTGTTCTTAAATGCCTTCTTACTCTGACTTAATTAGCATGCTTTCTTTATACACTTTCTGCCACTTATGAAAGCTACCAAAAATTAAAAACCAAACACATCATTAGTGAGTTCTGACTCATAATGACCCTATAGGACAAAAAACATTTTCTTAGGGAAAGACAATGCTTAGGAAAGGTTTATTTTATAATCGGATTAAGAAAATAACCTTTGATTAATTTATAGTTTTTAATAGCAAGTGTAGTGTGTTTTATGTGTGGGGGTGAAGTGCAGGGGTGGAGGGCGCACCTGAGAGCAAACTCTTGCATTCTAATATGAAGTTGTTAATGGTCCACCAGGCCATCGCTTAGAGGTTAATCCAAAAAATCCAAGCTCACTTATTGTAAGTCAATTCTGCCTCAGAGCAACACTTTGGGAAAGAGTAGAGTCGCCCCAGTGGGTTTCAGAGGCTGCAATCCTTTGAGGGAGTGGAAACCATCGTTTTGTTTCTGCAGAGCACCTGGTGGTTTTGAAAAGCTGACTTCATGGTTAGTAGTCTTTCATGTAATTACTACACCCCCAGGACTCCTAGATGGGTTAACCGGAAGCTTAGATCAATTCTGGAGATGTCAAGTCAGTCCTGGCACATATCTTCAGTGGTGGGTTCCAGGCAGGACCCATTCTTATTTGTTTGTTGCATTCTGTGAACCACTTGTTAAAACGACACTATGATCAGGATTCTCACTAAGGTGGATGAGTGTGGAAATCACAAATTTATATTCATTATTCCTTTTTAATGTTTATTTGCACAACAGCAGGGCTCTGATTGTATGTTGAAACAATAAATTATCTTTTGGCATACATTTTTGAATACTTGATACTGTCATTAGGGCACTGAACCCATTAAATTATTTGAATACCACCACTATATATAATATATGACAGTATAATCTATTGGCAGTCAAAACTGAGTAAATTCTGCATTTTCATGATTAACCGAGACTCATCGGAGGTAGCATTCATTCATATCCATTAAGCATATTGATAAAGGTGGTGAATTACCTTCTGTTAATCAAAATACTAGAAATATATAACTTATTCATTATATTAGGTATAAAATTTATATATATCTTAATCGAATTTAATATTTAATTTATTAAAAGTCCATTACACCAAATCCCCCTCCATTGCAGTAAAAATTCATTTTAAGCTCAATTAGTAGGCGTGTTTCAATTCAGGAAGTTGGTTGGTAAGGCCATCAAGAAGTGGCCAGGCATAAGTATCCCCCATTCAGAGGCCTCAGGGGTTGGAAGTCTGGTAAGGTCACGCACTGAAGCATCCTCCCATTTAGATAAACAAGGGTGCATGAAATTTAAGGGGATGGTGGTCTAATGATCCCTGGAGAAATATAGGTATAGGTAATTTCCTAGTGATCATTGCAAAACTTACCTTCTTAGATCATCTACTGTAGTTTGTGATCATTATAAACCTCTGCTTATCTCCTCCTGTGACATTGTAGAAACCTGCTAATCTCTTCCTGTTATTATTGTAAAAACCTGCTTCTGTCACGTAGTTTAAGGTATAGCATTTGTTTAACTTTCACTGGATTTTTACAGCTGTTGGCAGGTAGCAAACACCACTCTTTCCTTCTCTCTCATCTTCTGAAATAAACACAAGAGTTTCTCAAACTAACCTGGTCTCTGTCTTTGGCTGAAGCAGAGAAAGATATTTTCTGCCTCAATCAGTATCTGTACTTTCAAGCTGGAAGAGAACTAAATTTCTATTAGGTTATAAAATCCTTTATACTATATAATTGTTGAATCAGTTGTTATTCAGTTTCTAATGGGAATACCTTTGTGATTTATGCTCTCCTACAGAAGTACATATAACCATTTTCAGACCAGTATATTACTTTAAAACATATTCATCTATTAAAAATATTATTTTAATATTTGCCAAATATGAAGTATTCCCAACATCAGAAAAAGTTTTTACATTTGCCAAAGTTTTCTTTCAAAGTTAAACATTGATTAGATAAATATTGATTAGATCCTTTATGTTTTCATCTTATTAAAAATATTTAGACCCTTCGTAATTCTATTTACTGTACACTCAGCATGCTCCTTCTCATCTAAGTTTCTTTTGAACAGAGTTCTCTAGTCATTAGCAAAGATATAGATCTAATGTGATCAGATAAAAGTAAAGTGATCTTCCTTACTTGTAATGACATCTGTTTTGATAAACTGTGTGTGTGTGTGTGTGTGTGTGTGTGTGTGTGTGTGTGTGTGTGAATCATTGTATTGAACTCAGAGTCAGAGATGTTGGGGTTGGGGAGAGGTGCTCCTTTTCATTAAATAGATGACTTTTACGTCATATTAACTTACCAATTTCATAAGCTTCATTGGTGATGGGATAATGACAAGTTATCATGATCAAAGCTGTAATAAACTTCTTCATTTTAACTTTAGTATCTGAAAAACACATGCAAAACATGGTTATAGTTGACACCCAAAGGAAACCCAGTCTAATTATTGGCCCTTAACTTTCAAGGACAGTCTAGATATAGATATCAAAATCCCCCAAATTTGGCCAGGATCTTGCCCAGGATTTGAGAAAACATCACTGGAGAGAGGACTTGTGTTGTAGTAGGTTAATGACTTCTTAATCACAAGTGAGACCTGAGAGGACTCAGACTCCAACACAATCCAGCAGTGGCAGTGTGTGGCTATTGAGGGTCACAGAAGAAAGCCAAGATTTTGAAGCAACCAGTAAAGTACCTTAGGTTTCAGATTTCCCAAGGAGGAAGGAGCTTCCTTCAAGACCAGATAGAAGCCATCATCAGTGGCAAGCTCCGCCTCAGAGAAGCAGGGGATTCTTGGGAATGGCTCGGTTTTTGCCTTATTTGGATCCCAATGTTGTACTCATAGCCAAAACTTTGTATGAGGCCTTGAGTGGGGAGGAGAATGAATCCCTTGAATGGATCCCTGAATGTCAATAAGCATTTAAGAAAATAAAGATTAACTCACCCTAACACTACCAAACTTTCAGTAACCCTTGGAAATCTTTGTCCTTGAATGTCAGGGGTAGCCTTTGGGAGTCTTCACCCAGAAGCTTGGGACAGCAAAAAGACCGACAGCATACTTCTTAAAACTACTAGACAATGTAGTCTGAGGGTGGCCCCCATGCTTATAAACTGCCTGTGACATGTCACAGGAAATAGAATAGTTTACATTGGGACAAAAGATTCTCATTCAGACACCCCAAATAATGCTACCCTTCATAAAGCAAAAAGGGGGTTCTGGCTCAGCAGGAAGAGAAGAGTGAGGAAACATCAAGTTAATAATAATGGTTAATAATAATGTAAACTTAAAGGCAGTCACCACTTAAATCCAGCCATCCTGTTGCCAGAGTATGAGGCTGAGCCCACCCATGATTGCCTTGAAATTATAGAAATGTATTTCAGTTGGCCACACCTGAGTGACATCCTACTTGAAAATCCAAATGCAGAGCTGTTTGCAAATAGAAGTAGTTACACACAGCAAGCCTGCTGGGAAGCATTGTGTGTGGCAGTCACCCTAGAGACCACACCCCGGCCTGCAGGGACATATCAGCCCAGAAGGCCAAACTGCTTACTTTTACTCTGTGGGTTGGGAAAGGGAAGTGCATTAACATATAATGTACACATGACAGAGATATTGTCCACTCGCATGGCACATGTAGAGAGAATGAGGCCTCCTTTCGTCGGCCAGCAGAGACACCAAACATGTCCCTGGAGTTTCCAAGCTCCTGGTAGCAGTTCAAGACCCTGCCCAGGTGGCTGCCATGGATTGCCCAGGACATCATAATGGAAACTTGCCACAAGCCAGAGGAAATTGTAGGGCAGATGAGGAACCCAAGATTTAGATTTAGAAAAACAGCTGAGTATACTGATAGAGACTGGAAGCAAGCTGCAGAATGGGGTTTGCAGCCATCCCTGTGGTATTCAGCTACAGAAGGCACAGTCTCTGAAACAAGAACTAACCAAATTGTCACCATGCTTTGAAGTAAGTCACTCCTGAGAAGAGACGGAAGCATGACCTGGCATCCACAGGTAGTTGCAGGCCCTGATCTGGTAAAAACAATCCAGGAAATTACTGGTAGGTGTCAACTGTGTGACAGAAGTTAATCAGGCCAGGCCCCACACCCTGGTTACCCATGTGACCAATGGGGAACAAATTTGGGGGAATATCAACAAATATATTCAGAGTTATGCCAAAAACCCCAGGCAACTTTCACTACCTCTTTTTTTTAGTGGACACTTAATGCTGGATTGGAGAGCCCTTTCCTAGCTAGACGAAGCAGTGGCCAAAGTATTTTTCAAAGGAAATCATCCCAAATGTTGAGCTTCCTTTATCCATTCAAAATGACAACAAATAAATCTTTGTCTCAAACTCAACCAGAAAATTTAGGAGGGCACAATATGCTACTTGGAAATTATACTCAGTTTAGAGACTTCAATTCACATGGAAAACTGTGGGGGTGGGGTTGGGGGTGGGGGGAATGAAGCATATACTCAAAAAGACAATTGTTAGCCTCACTCAACCTAGATCAAGACTTTACCTATTGCCCTGCTGTAGGTCCGCATAGCTCCCTGAAGTGGGCGCTAGTTGAGCACTTATGAAGTGATATTTGGGAAGTCTTTCTTATGAAGTGATGTTTGGGAAGTCTGCTTTCCCTTTCTCAGTGCTCCTTGAGGTAGAGCAAAGAAAATTAGTCCAGGGACTAAATCACATAATCCAAAGTATAACCAATATGCTTCTCTCCAAATGACTTTCCCTTCCGACCATCCTCTTCACAGGTGCCACCCAGGAGATCAACTAGTTTTCAAGACCTGGAAAAACTAGCACCTAGAAATGCACTTGCACCTAAGTGGACCGATCCTTTTCAGTGTCACCCCCATCCACGCTCACTTGGGCTATATGGAGTCAACCCTGGGGTAGTGTACACCTTATGAAGAGAGCTCCCCAAAAGAAGGAGAGATGGGCCCACCACCCATGGTTGTCGCACCCGAGGACTTACCCTATTCCTGCACCCCAATATGGGACGTAAAGTAGTTGTTTAGGAAAAACCAACCATGTGTAAAAAATTGCTATTTTTTAATCTCTCGATGTTGTCTTGCAGGAAATTGTTCCCACGGGCTTTAGCTAAGTTCCCTTAAGCAGGAGGAAGCTTCCCTAAAGGTTGGAGACACCCTGCTAATCTTCCCTTGCACAATGTCCAACAGCCAACCAGTGGGACTCATCATCTGGGGAGCCTAGAGATCTCCCTGGTCTTCAAGATGTCCTTTATAACTTCAGGACTGTGCCCTCTCCAAGAACCACCCCTATGGCTGACAATAATTGGCCAGAGAATTGTGACTTTTCCGTTTGCATCACAGGGGTGATATTCACTGATGCAAGCACATTCTTTTGTGGAAAACATGAAAAGAATTCCCCCATAGATATAAAATGGATCCATGGAGAAAGAATTCAAGTGTCTATGCCTGGATATCAAGAGCCAGTCCTCTCACCTGATGGACAGGACTGCTTGCTCCCAATGTCCATGTCCCAAGTGGTAGCAGGCAAGTCCCTGGTGGTCCAGTGGCTAGGATTCGGTGCATTCACTAAGTGGTAGCAAGGCTGAGCAATGATTGGAATCGCCACCAATGCCTCGATCTCAGGTCATATTAAGCTCTATAGCAGCCCTAGAGCTTGACAATCACCCTGAGATCCCCAATTATCAGGATTCCTGGGCCCCAATCCCTGTCTGTTTGGTTCAGTAGCCCTTATCTATCCCAAGTCTTCTGCTCTAAGGGAAAAGGAAAAACTATATCTCTATCATATCTATCTCTATATCTATCTACCTATATCATATATATATATCTATATATGTATATATAGATATCTATATCTATGTATCTATCTATCATCTCTAGATATATATATATATATATAGAGAGAGAGAGAGAGAGAGAGAGCATGGGTATGTACAATCCAAAATAAACAAATTCCTAACCAATTATTTAGAGATGTTCAGCTTTTGTAGTCTTGTAACCAGACTTTGAGTGTCTTCTGGGTTAGGAATGTAAACCTCAGAACCCCACATAGCCCAAACAGCAACCTGTTTTGGGGCACCCCACAGAGATACACATTTTTATGTGGAGGAAAATCATACCCCAGTAATCACTACAACAGCAATCACGGGAGTGGTCCTTAAACCTGGGCTGTTCAATATGAAATGAGAATATATTTACTGACCAATGGATTCTTGGATTTTTTTTTAAGTTTCTTCACTAGAATACACGCAGGGAAGAATCCAGACAAGGGGGGACAAGCATAGAACCAGTGAAACCTCTTCGCTTCTCCACTGGGACCAATCCTATCACAGACCCTTCTAGATTTGAGTAGTAATTCTTCTGCTCTGTCACCTCTTTTATAAACATGAGACAAGTTGAACTAACCATTAAAACCTTTCAGACAGTATGGACCTCCTAGCACCAGACACGGAGGAAGTTCTAAAGGAGCTAGGGTCAGGTGGCAGCTTGACCAAGGACAGCAGCAGACATTTCTTAGGTTTACAAAACTTGCTCCGCCCATCTTCCCACCCAATTAAGTGACTTCAGCCTGTCAAAGCAGGCGCCTGGCCTATTGTAGCTATCCACACCAACCACAAAGATGCGCGGGAACCCTCAAGTCCAAAAAAGTTGTAGATTTCCCAGCCACCCTGGGCTCTCCCACCTCCCATCTCAGCTCCCCTCCATAAAGCCTGATCCCCTTCCCTCCAGGACCCTCCTATGCCAGCACTGGCCCAGACACTAGAGCCAGTTAACTCCTTCCTCGCTATACTCCGTTGTAGTATGTTCCTGGGTCTGTATTAAACCTAATTTTCTCTTGCTTTGTGTAATAGCTGCTCTCGTGGACTTTATACCTTTTAAGTTAGCTCATTCTCTGGCTTTAGACAAAGGGCCAGCTTTAACCCTTCTTTGTCTGGCTATCTTAAACTCCTTTCATCTCATTTCCTTTGATTTCCTGTTCCCTCCAGCAATAAATCTATTATGTAAAGGTCTCACGCTGTCTCTTACCTTTGTAAAACCTAATAACCTCGTGGAAATGGTTCTTGACCATCGAATTTGGACTTTTTACTAGCTTATTCTGGAGGCATTTGTGCTGTTATCAATAAAACCCATTGCTCCTGATTCAAGGAAAGCTTTAGAGTTGGAAGCTATTCGCCCAGTATCACTGTGGACTCAGCCAATCCACGAAGAGCGAGGCTAAAGGATGGAGTTGATGCATTCCCCCCACAATAGAGTCAAGACTGGCCTCTCTGATCACTATAGAAATAGCTATTCTCTTAATTTGTACCTGTGTCCCAATCTTAGTTACATTCATTATTCAAGGAGCGGCAACGAGTCCAGAAACAGACTGAGAATGCTAGAAGTTTTAATTTGCCTGGACATTGCAGATTTTCATTCAGGCAATCATCCCAATTTTCTAAAACCCCACCTTCCTCTTCACCACCGGACTCAACAGGAAGTAGCTCGCATATTATGAAGTTCTTCTTCCCAATCTTGGGAATCTTAAAATAATCAAATGGAGGAAATTGATACCATGTTGTGTCTCGGCATTTTGCTGAAACTTCCCATACTTTGCTGGCCCACCATTTCAATCTAGAGAAAGTCTGCTAAAATTCATGATACACCCCCTTATGCTATTTCCCTTAGAAACTAAGATGAATCTTTCTCCATTTGAAAGGAAGGCCTCAGCTATCAATAGCCATCGCCAGAGCTCAGATAGTCAGCACTTAGCTGAGGCATCCTGTATTCTTCTTCCCTTTGTTCTAATCTTGGAATTCTGCTAGGATTCCTGAACTATTGCTGAACTGTTCTTATTTCCATTAGAAGCCAAGGTTAACCTATCTTCCATCTGTAGGGCAGTATTCACCCGACACTAGGCCAGAGGGGAAATCATACTTCCAAACAGAAAAAAACAATCTGAGAATCAGATGGTTAATTTCATGGGGTGGGACTGTTCCAGAAGATCCCTTCCCTTCATGACCTGACTGTAAAACACTCTTGAACCTATTGCTCTGAGAAGCAGATTTTGATAGAGATGTACTCAAGAGTCCTCAAACTTATTCAACAGGGTGCCAGTTCACTGTCCCTCAGACAGTTGGAGGACCGGACTATAGATTTTTTTAAAAAACTATGAACAAATTCCTATGCACACTGCACATATCTTATTTTGAAGTAAAAAAACAAATGGGGCAAAAATACCCCGGGGGCCAAATACATGTCCTCAGTGGGCCGCATGTGGCCTGCAGGCCGTAGTCTGAGGATCCCTGGTCCAGTCTGTCTTCTAATAATATATAGTCTTTTTCTCCTTCTCTTATGAATCAGTTTGTTTGCACAGGCTGCCCAAATCACCATCATTGAGTAAATCTACAACCTTTAAACACTGCCTAAAATGTATTTTCCATCAATGTTCACAGTCTTTTAGAACTTTATCTCTATATTTCCCAGGTTGGATCATGTGGAAATGTTGATTTTCAATTCTAGTTATTTCTGGTTGTATTTGTAAAAACAAAAAAACTTTCTAATGACATCCTGAAAAAAAGTTGAACTAAAGTGAAATCACTCTACGTTTAAATTAGGAGGGCAGAGTCGGGAGAAGAACAAGATTCAAATTGACCTCACTTGGCAGAAGGCATCCTTGCCTAGGAGCATCATCCACAGAAAGCGGAGCAATATAAGGAAAGAGAAAGTGTCCATACATTAGGATGTCCTGGAAGAAGAAGGGCAGAATAATGGTTAAGAAGAGAGAGTAACTTATAATGAGAAAAAATGTAGCACACTAAAAATACCTTGGAGACAGCGAGAAGAGGAAAAGAGGACATAGGCTAACCAAGCTTCAGCGTAAGAGAATTAACTCTTAGGACTTGTATCCTGTAAACTACACTGTCCTTGAGGGTCAGTAAATTTCCTTAGAAGAATGAGACAATAAAAAACTATATCTATATAAAATGAAGCACAAATAAGAGCAGTGGTAAGAATAATAAAACTCACCTTTCTTGCTGAGCTACTAGTTCAGAGGGAGTCAGTGACGGGTATGTGGAATTTGAATAGCAAGAATTTGGCGGTTCTTTTTTTTATATGATCATAGTGTTGGCTGCAGACCAAAGGGGTGGGGCTACACCTGAGACAGTATCAATGAGCTAGAGAGAAAATTCCATCCTATGGAGCAACTAATGAATTTCGAAAGAAATGGAGTATGAAATTAGCTGTAGGAAAGCAAGATTTTAGTTTTAGGTGTTCTCATGTTAATTTGAGTAGGTGTACAAACAATCAAACTTAGATACAAATGTCACCGATATGCGGCAGGTCTAATTTTTGTCTATTTCCCCCTTTCTGCAGGTTATCCCCAATTAAACTGGCTAGTTCTGGAAGAGAGAGAGAGATTTCCTTCATAAGGAGTATTTTGTATTTGAGCTTAAATTCTGAGCAACCCAGCAGTTTGCAACAAATAATGAATGGCAGTGACAGCCCCAGACACTTTTTAGGTTCTCCGCATAGATCCAGCTTCCATTGAGTTCTTTCTGATCATATACCAGCAATATAGGTCATCTTCTTCTCCGGCTGAGTGCCTTGGAACGATGATTGTCTCCACCCATATTCAGCCAGCCTTTTGTGGGGCTCTCTCTCTCTCTCTCTCTCTTTCTCTCTCTCTCTCTCTTAAACATTTTATTAGGGGCTCGTACAACTCTTATCACAATCCATACATATACATACATCAATTGTATAAAACACATCTGTACATTCTTTGCCCTAATCATTTTCAAAGCATTTGCTCTCCACTTAAGCCATTTGCATCAGGTCCTCTTTTTTTCCCCTCCCTCCCCGCTCTCCCCTCCCTCATGAGCCCTTGATAATTTATGAATGATCATTTTGTCATATCTTGCCCTATCCGGCGTCTCCCTTCACCCCCTTTTTTGCTGTCCGCACCCCAGGGAGGAGGTCACATGTAGATCCTTGTAATCGGTTCCCCCTTTCCAACCCACTCACCCTCTACTCTCCCAGTATCGCCCCTCACACCCCTGGTCCTGGATTCCCTGTGCCTCCAGCTCCTATATACACCATTGTACAACCTCTGCTCTATCCAGACTTGCAAGGTAGAATTCGGATCATGGTAGTTGGGGGGAAGGAAGCATTTAGGAACTGGGGAAAACTGTATTCTTCGTCGGTGCTACATCACACCCTGACTGACTCATCTCCTCCCCTAGACCCCTCTGTGAGGGGATCTCCAGTGGCCGACAAATGGGCTTTGGGTCTCTATTCTGCACTTCCCCCTTCATTCACTATGGTAAGATTTGTTTTTTTTGATGATGATGCCTTATACCTGATCCTTTGACACCTCGTGATCGCACCGGCTGGTGTGTTTCTTCCATGTAGGCTTTGTTGCTTCTGAGTTAGATGACTGATTTTTCACCTTCAAGCCTTTAAGACCCCAGACACTATCTCTTTTGATAGCCGGGCACCATCAACTTTCTTCGCCACATTTGCTTATGCACCCATTTGTCTTTGGTGATCGTTATCATGGAGGTATGCAGCCAATGATATGATTTTTTGTTCTTTGATGCCTGGTAACTGATCCCTTCGGGACCATGCAATCACACAGGCTGGTGTGTTCGTCCATGTGGGCTTTGTTGCTTCTGAGCTAGATGGCCGCTTGTTTATCTTCAAGACATTAAGACCCCAGACGCTTTATCTTTTGATAGCCAGACACCATCAGCTTTCTTCACTACATTTACTTGTTGACTCGCTTTGGCTTCAGCAGTTGTGTCGGGAGGGTGAGCATCATAGAGTTCCAATTTAATAGAAGAAAGTATTCATGCATGGAGAGGGTGCTTGAGTAGAGGCCCAGGGTCCTTCTGCCACCTTAATATTAACCTATAAATATAGACACATAGATCTATTTCCCCATCCTCATATATATATATATATATTTGCATGTACATGTCTTTGTCTAGACCTCTGTAAATGCCCTTTGCCTCCTAGCTCTTTCCTCTATTTCTGCCTACTGTCATGCTCCATCCCCACCTGGGTTACAGCTATACCTCTTCTCTATGTTACCTTAGCCTTGATAATTACCTACCAGGCCTGCCACTCCCCCCTCACCACCAATTTGGATCTTATGTTGTTCCCGTTTCCCTGGGTTAGTTAACAGCACTTCCTTACCCCCCACCACCACCTTCCCCTGTCCCAAGTCTCCCCAGAACTGCTGGTCCCGTTGTTTTTCCTCCAGAGAGTTCATCCAGCCTGTTTTATTTAGACAGACCTGTGGAGATAATAGCATGCACAAAAACAAGACAAGGGAAAACATAGCAACAGTATACAATAAAACAACAACAAACCACTGACAAAGAACAAAACAAAACACATCAAGAAAGAAAAGCTTGTAGTTAATTCAAGGATCATTTGTTGGCCTTTAGGAGTGTTTTCCAGTCCAGTCTGTTGGGACACCACACCCTAGCCCCAAAGTCCACTTTCAGCATTCCCTAGGGACTGTGACACTCCAATCCCTTGTTGTTCTGCTGCACTCCCCCAGTGCTTTACCTCGGTGTGGTGGGATCAGGTCAGGTGCAATTCATACACTGTGTCTCCGATGCTGTCCCCTGTAGCGCCACTGGTCACTGAGGGGCATCATGTCTCATAATGGAACCAGCCATGTTGTCCTCTCTGTGGACTGGCTGCTCTAATCAGGGACATCATCCTCATGGCCCGGTGGTCTAGGCTGTGCTCCACTCTCTCCTCCTTCGTCTGCTCCCGTGTGCTCTGATCAGATATATCCCTCTCCCGGAACTGCAGAATCAATGTCGTCCCTTGAAACAAGCGCTTCTCGGGGGAGGGGCAAGAATCTACTTAATTTTTGGTGCTGGGGCCAGCCTCCCAGACCTCTCCACTAGTTCCCTACTCCACGCCGGAATGTTGCATTCATACCTGTGGCACTGGGTTGAAGTCTTGTCCCTCTTTTCCTGTGGAGATATAAACAATACCTAAGGACTTGCCCAAGTGTGTTCCCGATGGAGATTACCAGACTGGGGACAGTATTAGAGGTCAAATAGACATGCGTCCTTCCCTATCAGTCTCATCCTGACTGCCCTGGCTGGAAGACCCTGCATCAATCTGATAACTCCTTCTAGCTAACGTAATGTAGGTGTTCCAGTCATGGCTTTGTACTTGTTTCTATACTCCCACCTGAAACTGTGTTGCACTGATCTGCCACCAATCATGAATTTGTGAGAGTTCCTTTGTTCTATCCTGTTTAACCAGCACCCAGACTTTGAATCCTCAGACAGCATTTTGACCTCACACTCACGGCTTCCGCATCTGGATAATATCTCTGTGTATTTGCAGTGCCTTTGTCTCTTCTATGGCTTGATAAGAGACGTAATAATTATATTTGAGATTGGAGTCTCTTTTGTACCTTAAAACAGCATGTAGACAAATAAAACTAAAACATTGTTACAGAGTAAGCAGACTCAGGTGTCCTCTTCATTTTCACCAAAATGTATCCATTGCTTTCTGTCTCATTATTCCAAAACTAATGTTCTGAAGTTTAAATTTGCTAATCTCCTTTATTATCCTAAAACTTGGTGATGTTCTGAACCTATGCCTCTTTTGGAGTGCTGTTTTTTATCTCACTGCCTTCCAAAAGAACACCTTTCTCTTGGTAAGATAAGGAACCAACCAAAAATTCAGTAACATATTGGGAGAGCCAACTCAGGACGACAAGGGGACCCCGGATAAAAATGAGCTTATTTTAAAAAAATTATTTTATTGGGGGCTCGTACAATTCTTATCACTATCCATACATATATCCATTGTGTCAAGCACATATGTACATTTGTTGCCATCATCATTCTCAAAACATTTGCCCTCTACTTGACCCCTTAATATCAACTGCTCATTTCCCCCTCCCTCTCCACTCCCCCCTACCTCATGAACCCTTCATAATTCATAGATATTATTATTTTGTCATATGTTACACTGTCCGATGTCGTCTCCCCCCCCCCCCTTCTCTGCTGTCTGTCCCCCAGGGAGGAGGCTATATTTAGATTCTTGTAATCAGTTCCCTCTTTCTACCCTACGTTCCCTCCACACTTCAGGCAGAGCCACTCTCACCGACTGGTCCTGAAGGAGTCATCGGTCTTGGATTCCCTGTGTTTCCTGTTGCTATCTGTACCAATGTACATCCTTTGGTCTAGACAGATTTGAAAGGTTGAATTGGGATCATGATAGTGGGGGGCTTGATGGGTAGGAAGTATTTAAGAATTGGAGGAAAATTTCATTGTTGTTAACCTGCACCCTGACTGGCTCATCTCCTCCCCACAACCCTTCATTAAGGGGGTGTCCGATTGGCTACCAATGGGCTTTGAGTCTGCACTCACCCACATTTACAATGATATGATGTTTTGTTCCTTGATACCTGATCCCTTCGACAGCTCATGGTCACACAGGCTGGTGCGTTTCTTCCATGTAGACTTTGTTGTTTCTGAACTAGATGGTCACTTGTTTATCTTCAAGCCTCCAAGATGCCAGATGCTATATCTTCTGATAGCCGGGCACCATCAGCTTTCTTCACCACGTTTGCTTATTCACACATTTGTCTTCATTGATCATATCAGGAAGTGTGCACCCACTGATATGATTTCTAGTTCTTTGATGCCTGATAACTGGTCCCTTCTACACCTCGTGGTCAGACAGGCTGGTGTGCTTCTTCCATGTGGGCGTTGATGCTTCTCAGCTAGATGACCGCTTGTTTATCTTCAAGCCTTTAATACCCCATATGGCATATCTTTTGATAGCTGGGTACCTTCAGCTTTCTCTACCACATTTGCGTATGCACACATTTTTCTTCAGCAATCATGTCAGGAAGGTGTGCATCCTGGAATGCCAATTTAAGAGAAAAACGTGTTTTTGCATTGAGTAAGTGCTTGAGTGGAAGCCCAATGTCCATTTTCTTCCTCAATACTAAACCTATAAATATTTGCACAAAGATATGTTTCCCCACACTCTTATATAAATATATTTACATATGTACATTCCAGTCTTTAGACCTCTGTAAATACCCTTTGTCTCCTAGTTCTTTCTTCTATTTCCTTTTACTTTCCACTTGTCCCACTATCATGCTCAGCGTCATTTGGTTTCAGTAATTTCTCTTGGTTACCTTGCCCTTGCTGAATTTCTACCAGGCCTCTCACACCCTCCTTGCCACTGATGTTGTATTATTTTTGCTCCCTTGGCCCTGAGTTGGTCAGCACCACCCCCTCCTTACCCCCTCCTCCTCATCCCCTGTGTCACCCCCAAACCATTGGTCCCATTGTTTTCTCCTCCAGACTATTCATTCAGTCTATATTATCTAAATAGATCTGTAGAGATAATAATATGCACCAAAAATCAGCCATAGCAAGATAGGCGGTGAGTGAGAACACAGGGATGACAACAAAAAAAGGAAACCAATTACCCATGGAAGAATAAATTAATTAAAAGACAAAATTAAAGAAATAAAAACCTGTAAATAGATAAAGGTCTGATTTTTTATCTCTTTCTGGGTCCTTTAGTCAGGTCCAATGGGGTACCATGCTTTGGTCCCAGAGTCTGTCCTTTGTACTCCCTCAGAGTCTCCCTACTCTGCTCCTACAGTTGCTCTGCTGCAAGCTTTTAGTGGTTTGCCTCGGTGTCACAGGATCAATCTGGGCCAGTCCCAACACTGAGTCTCTAGTGTTGTTCCCCTTAGGGCCCTGGTCCATCAAGGGACGGCATGTCTTGTAGTGGGATCAACCATTTGTCCACTCTGTCCATTGGCTGTTCATAGCGGAGATATCGTCCTCCAGGCCTAATGGGCATGGATGTGCTCCACTCTCTCTTCCTTCCCCTTCATTTGCTCCCATTTGCTCTGATCAGACATTCCCCTCTCCCCTAGCTGCAGCTTCAGTGTCATCCTCTCAAGTAAATTTTTCTGGGGTGAGGGGAAGTTGTTCACGTAGCTGGTATGGGGGGACCAAGCCCTCAGGCCCCTCCACTGACTTCCCACTCCTTCCTGGCACACTGCATTTGTCTGGCACTGGCTTTATATCCGGTCCCTCTTTCCCTGTGGAGACACAAACAATACCCTACCCTTGGGTGGGTCAGTGTCTTATTCCCCTATCACACATCATTTTTTTGCTTTCCCCTGTCCTCCTTCAACTCCCTTTTTGTTGGCTACCATATGTATCCGTGGATTTTTTCTGGTTCCTACCATACTTCCTGGACCTCACCCTGTAGTGTTTGTAAACAGTAGCTATATATAAACTTACCTCAGCGGACTCATGTTATGCTTGTCCTTTTGTGCTTGGCTTACTTCACTTAGCAACATTTCCTCCAGATCTTCCCATGATGCGAAATGCTTCATGCGTTCATCACTGCTTTTTAGTGATGCATAGTACTCCATTGAATGTATGTACCACAGTTTTTTAATCCATTCGTCTTTTAATGGGAATTTGGGTTGTTTCCAATTCCTTGTGATTGTGAACTGTGCTGCAATGGACATTGGAGCACAGCTATCCTGCCGTAGTTTGTTCCTTGCCTTTTCTGGGTATATGTCCAGTAGGGGGATTGCTGGGTCGTATGGTAACTCAATTTTCATCTGTTTCAGAAATTGCCAAATCGATTTCCATAGTGGCTCTATGTACCTACAGGTCCACGAGCAGTGGAATGGAGTTCCTATCTCACCACTTCCCCTCCAACAGTTTTTGCTTTCTGATTTTTTTTAATTGGGCTATCTTTGAGGTTGTTAGGTGGCATCTCATCGTGGTTTTGATTTGCATTTCTCTATGGAAAATGATCGAGAATATTTCCTCATATGTTTATTGGCCATTCAGATTTCAGACTCTGTGAAACTTCTGTTCAGGTCCTTTGCCAATCTCCTCAGTCAGCAATTAGTTTTTCTCTTATTGTAAGCTTGCAAAGTATTGTAGATTTTAGTAATAAGGTCTCTGGCTTATGTGTCATTGCTAAAGATGTTTTCCCAGTCGGTGGACTTTCTTATTACTCTCTTGGTGAATTATTTTGATGTACACAGGTGTCTTATTTTCAGTATATCCCACTTGTCTATTTGTGATTCCTCTGTATTTGTATCCTTCCCTGTTTCTGATAGCCTATGTATTCCCTGTGCCAAGGTTCTCAGGTTTGTCCCAAAGAGGGCATTAATCACCCCAATTGTTTGGGGTTTTACCTCAAGTTCTGCGTCCACCTTGATTTTATTATTGTGCATGGAGTGAGGTAAAGGTCTTGCTGCATTTTTCTGCAGGTAGATATCCATTTTTACCAGCACCATTTATTGAAGATGGCATCTGCTTCCCATGTAATATTTTTGGGGCCCTTATCAAAGATCAGTTGCCCGTATGCTGATGTTTTTATTTCTGTGTTTTCAGCTCTTTTCCATTGGGCTGAATATATGCCATTATGCCAGTACCACACTGTTTTGACTACTGTGGTACATGCTAAAATTAGGTAGAGCAAGCCCTCCCACCTTGTCCTTCTTCTTGAAGAGTTCTCTGCTAATTGTGGGCTTCTTCCCCCTCCATATGAAGTTGATAATCTGTCCAATTCTTTGAAGAAGGATGGTGGTATTCGTATCGGGTTGGCATTGAACTTATATAGTGCCTTGGGCTGAACTGACATCTTTACTATATTCAATCTGCCAATCCATGAGCATGGGATATTCTTCCATTTGTTGAGGTCACTCTAGATTTCTTGTAGTAGTGTTTTATAATTTTCTTCATACACATCTTTTGTTTTTTTAGTCAGTTATATTCCTAGGTGTTTCAATTTTTTTGGCCATTGTAAAGGATAACACCTTTTTAATCATCTCGTCTTTGCTTTTGTCTGAAGTGTAGAGCAGTCAAATAGACAGCTGTTTATTGATTTAGTATCCTGCCATCTGCCATATTCCTCTATTGCTTCCAACATTCCGCTTGTGGAGTTTAAGGAATCTTTAATATATAGAATCATATCATCCGCAAATAATGATAACTACGCCTCTTCCTTCCCCAGCTGAATACCTTTAATATCTTACATTTGTCTTATGTTGTTAGGTAGGACCTCCAGTATGATGTTAAATAGAAGTGGGAACAAGGGATATCCTTGTCTGATCCCCTTTTTCAGTGCAATTGTTTTATTCTTTTCTCCACTTAACTACCACATTAGCTGTTGGTTTTCATATATGACTTGTATAATATTGAAGAATTTTCCTTCTATTCCTATCTTCTTAATTGTCTTAAACAGGAATGCGTGTTGTATGTTTTTGAATGCTTTTTCTGCATCTCTCGATATTATCATGTGATTCTTATCCTTTTTTTCCTGTCAATGTGGTGCATAATGCTGATTGTCTTTTGTATGTTGAACTATCCCTGCATCCCTGGTATGAATCCCACTTGGTCATGGTGAATTATTTTTTAATATGTTTTTGTATTCTATTGGCCAGTATTTTGTTAAGAATTTTTGCATTATGTTCATTAGGGATATTGGTCTGTAGTTCTCAATTCTTGTGGCATCTTTGTCCGCTTTAGATATCAAAGTTATAAAAACTTCATGAAAAAAGTTTGGGAGTTTTCTTACTTTTTTTATGTTATGGAAGAGTTTGTGTAGGATTGGTGTCAGTTCTTCCCTGAATGCTTGGTAGAATTATCCTGTGAAGCCATCTGGCCCAAGGTATTTTTGTTGGTAATCCCTTGATTATGGTGCTTATTTCTTCCATTGCTTTGGGTCTGTTGAGGTTGTTGACATTCATCTGGGATAGTCTAGGGAGGGGTTGTGCTTCCAAATATTTGTCCATATCTTCCAAATTGTTGAAATGGTTAGAATATAGACCTTTATAGTACTGTGTAATTATCCTTTTGATTTTATTGGGGTCCGTTGTAATGTCCCCTGCTTCATGCCTCATCCTTGCAAATGTTGTTTATCCTTCCTTTCTTTGGTTAGGTTTGTCAGCGGTCTATCAATTCTGTTAATTCTTTCAAAGAACCAACTTTTAGCGACATTAATTTTTCTCTTAGTTTTCTTGCTTTCCCTCTCCTGTATCTCATCTCTATTTTTTAATTATATCTATTCTCTTGCTATTAGTAGGGTTGTTCTGTTGACTCTGCTCTAATTGGTGTAAGTTTTGTGCCAGCATATCATCCACGAGTCTCTCTTCTTTTTGAATGTGTGCATTTATTGCTATCAGTCTTCCTCTGATAAATTCCTTTGCTGTATCCCACAGGTTTTGGTACATCATATTTTCATTCTCATTGGTGTTTAGAAATTTCCTGGTTTAATCTCTGATCTGGGTCAACACCCACTCCTTTTGCAATAGGAAAATTTTCATCCTTCAATTGTTTACCTTTGTTTTCTTCACTGTCTTTCTGTTAATTTCCAGCTTTATGGCACAATGATTGGAGAGAGATGTCTGTATAAGCTCTATGTGCTATAATTTACTCAAGTTCGACTTGTGCCCCAGCAAGTGGTCTATTTTAGAATATGTGCCATGTGGGCTTGAAAAGAATATGGATTTATTTGCATGTGGGTGGAAAGCTCTGAAAATATCTATTAATTCAGGTCGCCTAATTGTGTTATTTAGATCCTTGTTGAGTTTTTTTCCCCAATGATCTGTATTTTTCAGATAGTGGTGTATTAAAGTCACCAACTATAATTGTTGAGCCTGTGGTCTCTTTTTTCATCTTTTGGAGTGTTTGATTTACAAATTTCTCAGCTCTCTTATTAGGTACATATATGTTTATTATGCTCAGTGGTTCTTGGTCCACTCTTCCCTTGAGCCTTATATAGTGCGTCTCCTTGTCTCTTGTTATGGCCTTTATCCTGAGGTCAGTTTGGTCAGATATTAAGATCAATATCCCTGCTTTTTTTGCATTACCATTTGCCTGGTATATTTTTCTCCAGCCTTTAATTCCCAACCTGTTTTTGTCTGTAAGCTTGAGATGAGTCTCCTGGAGGCTGCAGATCAATGGGTTATGTTTTCTGAGCCAGGATGTTAGCCTCTGCCTCTTAATGCCTGAGTTCAGGCCATTGCTATTCCGTGTTAATATATCTATCTGTAAGCTTTGTGATGTCATCTTGCAACTTTTGTGTTGGATATTTTCCTATCTACTTATCTGCTTGTTTTGTGTGTGGTTTATGATTGCCTTCTTTCCACTACTGAACTGATGCTGTCCTGGGGGCTGCTTCTTCTTTGTCGCTCAATGGGTGGAGTTGTTGTATATGATGGTCTCTTATTTGTCATCGGTGAGTGTTGATCTTCTGCCGATACTGTATTGCAAGGATCTGTTGTAGGGCTGGGTTTGTTTTATGTATTATTTGAGTTTGTCCCTCTCTGGGATTAATCTTACTTCTCCATCTATTTTAATAGATAATGTGGCTGGGTATTCTTGAGTTTGTGTTTTTTTCCTTCAATTTTTGGAATATATTACTCCATTCCCTCCTCTTCTTTTTTTCCGCTGATAGGGCTTGCTTTATACATGACTGTTTGCTTTCACCTAGCTGCTTTTATAATATTCTCCTTTTCCTCACAGTTAGATAATTTTAAAATTCTGTGCCTTGGTGACTTCTTCTTGGGTTTTAGTCTGGCTGGTATTCTTTCAGCCTCTTGAATGGTTGCCTGATTATCATGTATTAAGCTGGGGTAGTTTTCATCTAAGAATTCCCTTGAGATTTTCGCTGTTGACTTCTTTGTTGTGTCTTGTTCCACTAGTCCAATTATTCTAATATTTTTCCTTTTCATGGCATCAGACATGACTGTTAGGTTTTCTTCAGTGTCTTTCATTGTCTTATTTGACTTCTTTTTCCATTTGCAGAGGTCTGCTTGGTTATCCTCTAGGTCACTGGTGTGATTCACCACCTCTTCAAGCCTATTGGCAAGGACTGTCAATTTGTCACTGAATTTTGTTATTTCCTCCCTTAATTCTTATATTTACCTTTGGTGCATTGCCTTTATCTCCTCTATCATTTCATCTTTTTTCTTCATTGCTTCCCTCATATCCTTTAGGACTTCAAGCAGCATTTTGAAAATTCATTTTTGTGTCAGGTCAATATCTGCTTCTTCTATGACCATCATTAGGTTCATGACTTCTTCTGATATCGTCTTCTGTTTCTCCTGCTTTTTAGTTGAAGGTTTTAGAAATGGTTGCTCTTTACGTGTTGTTTTAGAGGAGCCTGGAGCCATCCTCCTGAGTCGATGGGCCCTGGGCTCTCTCTTGGGAGGTTCTTATGAGTACTTCTATGAACTACTTTCCTGTGGTTTGACTCTTATCCTAGCCATGTAATATTCTGTTACTTGGAATGTGTGTTAGATATTACTCTCATGTGACATTGTCGCATTGTTGTGGGCCCACGAGGGTGTTGCTTCCCTGGCCAATCTCTAAGTAGGCTTCACAGTTCCGTGGAACACCTCGGCTGGCCTGTGGTGTATTTCTCTGCAACTGTAGTGCTGAGGAGGGTGTGCGGGTATACTCTCCTGGGTGTAGATCTCTGAAGTTGGCAGGGGAATTACTGTAGACAGAGAGATCTCCGTGGAGGTTGGGTTGATGGTCCCACAGTAGCGTGGAGCCCAAGTGGTCATCAGGCGTTTCCCAGCCACTTGTAGGGCCTCAGAATTTAGGCTAGGGATACCCCAATTTTTGAGGGGAGTAAACCCTGCTGCTTGTTGTGTGGAAGAGGACCAGAGTGAATTCTCCAGCTGCTTGCCAAGAAAATAAATGCGGGTGGGAGCTCCCCAAGTTGGGTCTTCAGAGTTTCCCTAGGTGTAGGGGAGTGGCCTGGAGGCTGCTAGTTGCCTGTGACAGGAAAGAGAGTGAAAGGAGAGGAAAAGAGAGAGAAAGACACAGACTGGAACTGTAATGCCAAACAAACTTACACCCACTCACACACACAGCTAAAATGCAAAGAGTAAACAAAAGTGAAACTAGTAAAAAAAATAGAAAACAACTAAAAAGGAGAACTGAGTCTGCTGAGGCTGTGGTAGAAAGTAGAGAAGAGCTAGAAGAAGAGGGGGAAACTAGAAAACGTAAAAGAAGAACACAATGAAAGGAAAATAAGAGAAGAGAAAAGGAAGGAGAATGAGAAAGAATTTTTAAAATATTGAAATAGCTGATCCCATGCTGTGCTGTGTGTAGCACTGACTCGTCCTGTATTCAGCAGTATCTTCGGTGTCAGGCTGCCCACTGGAAGGATAGGTTTACCCTAGGCAGTGTGTAGGGGTTTGGGAACCAGCAGTGATATGTGAAAGGAATGAGAGGGAGCAGAAGGAATCATACAAACAGAGAGAGAAGTGAAGAGAGCAAAGACAGAGAGAGGAAAGAAAGAAAAAGAGAATAAAGAGAAAGAAGGAAGTAAACCCAACAGATTTCACTAAGATTGGCTGTGATGGTAAAGAGGGAGGAGAGAGAGAAGGAGGAAATAAAGAATACAGAGATAGCTGATCCCTGCTTGCTTGTATGTGGGGCTAGTGGTGTTTAGACCCTGCCCCACAACGGCAGTTTGGTGTGCCCTTGTAATGCCGGGACCCAGTGTTGCTGGGCAGAATTGCCCTAGTTGATGAGATGACCTTAGAGGTTGGATGGAGACTTCCTCAGCAGTGCAGTAGGGTGTAGATCTTTATCCCAGCTGCCTTGTGTGGTGTACAGCACTCCCATGGAGGGCAGGCTGGAGTTCCTCCTGCTATTTGGGTTGATTTGCCCTAAGTAGAGGGTAGTGACCTGGAAACCAGTAGTGGCATATCATAGGAGAGAGTGGGAGAGAAGAGGAGAAAGAGGGAAAAAGAAGAGAGAAAAAGCCCAACACAAATCTGAACTCGTTGAGACTGACAGCGGTGGGAAAGATAGATGGGCTAGTGAATAGATAGAGAAGAAATATAGTAGTAGGTACAGAGGTAACTGAGACTTGATCCCCTGCCCATGAGGCTGGAGGAGTTCCAACTCTTCCTCAAGGTAGTGTGGTGGTGTACACGTTTGATGTAGGGTTCCACAGATACTGAATTGGATTACTTAAAAGGCAAGATTACACCCGTGGCCAGGCATCACTTGAGTGCTGGAATTTGCTTGTGTACCTGCCTTGTGCTGTATGTAGCACTGAAGCAGGGCCTGGGGGTGGTTGGGTTGTTCCCACAGCTCCATCTAGGGCCCCAGGATAGGCAGGGCCTCCTCAGCTATGTGTAGCATCACTGAGAGGGAAGCTGGGCTTATTGTCCTATGTAGTCTGGTGGTGCTTACTAGATCAGAGGATTTTATTTTTTATTTCTTTTGATCCCCCTGGCCAGCTAGAATAAATTCAAGTGAAATTGTCTCCCACAGTCTCTGTGCTGCAGCTCCCTGCAATTTAAAGCTGATGCTACAGAGGGTCTTTACTATGCAAAAAGCAACCAGGCCCTGTAGCTGAGTTCTGGCGTTTCTTAGCCTGGTTTCTTCTTATGCTAATTTATGTTAATGACCCCTGCCTATGTGCTCTGTGGGGCTGAGCAACCAGACTTGGGTTTGAGTTTTAAACCCATAATATATTCTTCACCTTAAAAAAAAATTATGCTTGTGATGTGCTCTGATTTGGGGCTGTCAGGCTGACCCCCAGAGGGGGAGATCCAGCTTATCAGGGGGGTTGTTTCCTTTTCGGCCAATTGGAACTAAATTCGCTCCCTGGACTCCGATTAGCCACCTATTTTCTCCCACACCACGGTCTACCTGGGGTAAATATCTACTTTTTCTTCTACTCTAAATTATGGCTACCTGCCACTGCCACACCGCAGGCTGTGAGGTCAAGGCAGCCAACCACGTGGAGAGCTCCAGTGTGGGGTTCCCCTCTTGTCTGGGATTCTGTCCCCTCTCAGGAGTCAGCCTGGAGAAATCGCTGCTCTGGGCAAGGGCACAGCTGGCGCCTGCGGACTCGTCAAAGCTAGAGCGCTCTATAGCCCGTTCTTGGTTTGCTTTGTCAGTGGAAATCCCACACAAAAAGGGATTGAGGAGAAACCCTGGTAGCCTAGTTCTAATTTCAGGACTACACCTCCCCATTTCCTTCACCTTCCTTCCCAATTTTCTGGTCTGCCAGCAGGAGCACCGGACAGGTGAGTCCTATCAGGTCGCCATTTCCCCCTAACCAAAAAAGCTGTTTTTAACCATGATGGGATTGAATTGGGATTTTTTCCCCAGGTAAGAAAATGAGCCACCAGTGTCTCTTGTAATCTTTACCTTCTTCGTCTCCATGTTAAAAATTCAGCCATATCCAAGAGGAGAGAGAACATCCACAGAGAATTTTACTGATCTCTATTTGGCCTGGGGACTGCCTATCTATCTAGCTATCTATCGGCCAGTGGATCGCAACCTTCCAAATACTGTGACCCTTTAATACTGTTCCTCATGATATGATGACCCCCAACCATAAAATTATTTTTGTTGCAACTTCATAACTGTAATTTTGCTACTTTTATAAATCGTAATATAAATATCTTATATGCAGGATGCCTTTTCATTGTTACAAATTAAGCACAATTAAATCATAGTGATCAATCACAAAACAAGATGTAATTATATATTCTGAAATATTTATGTGTTTTCCAATCCCCAAAGGGGTTCCTACCCACAGGTTGAGCACCACTGATCTAAGCTTTGAAATCTTCTCTAAGCACTCTCTGTCAATTTGGAATAGGATAGGACTCCTTTATTGTATCTGTGATGTTGACTGTCTTCAGTGTTTCTGTCTTGACCTTGAAAACTAAGTTGTGTAGTTGGCTAAGACTGAGCTTCTGCTCACAGATATCTGCAGTGACGCTCCCAGGCACAGCCCAATGGGGTTCTGGCACACTTGCAGTCCTTTGTCCTGGTGATGCTGCTGGTGATGATTGTCAATATCACCTTTCAATATTGGAGCATCTCCTCCTGCCATGTCCTGGTTCAGGAAGAGGTGGCCGAGCTGCAGGGCCAGGGCCAGCACACCGTTGAAAATTGCAGTTTGGACCTCCTGCTCTTGGTGAATTCACAAGAAAAAAAACAGATCTACCAGAAGGAGGATAACTATGTCTGTCCCAGCAGCCGGTTGCAGGCCAGGGAGGGCCCAGGGAAGGTATGCGAGGCTGACAAGGTTAAATCACTCAACAACATATCACATCAGATGGCAGGCATACCGTACATCATTTAAAGGAGCAACATGATGAACTTCATCAGGAGTTTCTTTGACAAGAAGACCAGCTTCAAGACTAGGAAGAATAATCCTTATCTTGTAATGAAGTTAGCATATGAGTGTATTCAGAGGGACCTGTAAAGATCTAGGAAATAAAAGCACAGCATGAAGAAAATATTAAGAAATTAGCAGACAGGTTTGTGCAAGAACAAATGCAAGGTGCTGGCAAGATTCCGTCAAATGATAGGAATGAATTGGGTGAAAATAATCATGAAATGCCTAAAAGTGTAACAAAAGGAGTAGAGAATCCTAGAGAAAAGAATGAAGAACCCTCAAGTAATCAGTCCACATAGGAAAGGGCAAATTAGCTGAGGTGGTGATGTGGAGATTCCTGGAGTAGAGGAGAATGACCTTGTGAAAATTGAAGATCTTCCCACTCCTTTACAAAAGCTCTCTGTTCCAGGTTCTCAAGATGAAAATAATTAAACCATCTCGCGCCTTTCAAATGGTTCTCCAAATTAAGGCTCTAGATAACACATAAACCACAATGGAAACACTGGTACTTTCAAGTCAGATACCTTCTAATCCCCTTCAGCCTCTAATTCCAGGTTCTAATTTAGAGAGTTATTCTAGAGTTCAAACAGATGTGCTAAAGCAAGCTACGAAGGATAGAGCTGGTGGTTCCATAAGTTGAAGCAAAGACAATTGAGGTCATTAATTTATTGTGCCAACCTGACCGATAAATGCACGGGGCTAATTGAAGGGCAGAGAGATAAATAGCTCCGTGAGCCTTGCCTTTTTTAGTTCTCAGGTCCCTTGCTTTGTGATGGTCGGACCAGGGTGCAGCTGCCTTAGCCAGTTCCCTGCTTCAGCTGGTAAGGCTTACTTCCTGCAATACATCCCCGAGGAGAAGCTGCATGGACCTACCCCGATGCAGCCCTGGGTGCTGGAGCAGCCATGTGGAGACCCCTGCCAGCGCTGAGATGCTTACACATTCACGGACTCAGCTGTCCTCCTGCAGGAGGACTTCGTGGATTGGTGGCGGATATATTGCTTAATGTTGGACTTGCGGACTTGGGCAGCACTGGGTTGGGATGTTTTCTTGATGTGCATTTAACCTTTATATAAAACTCTCTTATATATGAGTTTCTGTGGATTTGTTTCTCTAAAGTACCCAGACTAACACAGTGATCTTTTGATGAGAATGAACTCCCTGTTGATCTGCAGCAGGGCTCTAAACTGGTAGAATGAGCTCTGTCCATATGTGAACTTTTTTCATGTTGTCTTATCAAAGCAGATACTTTTTTGGTTATGATACAGTTGAGTCAAAAACAAAGTAACCAAAAGTGTCGTCTTTGCATTTAAAGCAAACTAATGTATATTTTAAACTTTATTGAGCTTAATGTTTTCCAAAAATGGATAAAAAGGAAAAATTGTGCTGTTTATATATGGCATAGAGTATAATCACAGTGAGAACAATTATTCGCTGAAAATCTTTTTATATACTAATATCTTCTTATTAACACAACCAAGAATTCTGTTCTATGTCTAACCCACAGCTCCTCTAGGTCTCCTTATACCCAGAATAATTACATAAAATGAGAAAAATTAGAAGCATGTATGCAAAATTAACTTCCCTGTTTCTTTTATCTTACATGAGAACTAATGTATTTTGCCTGAGGCCTAATTGAAGTTGAGATAGCCTGCAAGGACATATCAATATTTATGAATCACATCTTTCTTATTAAGTTCATGAAATTATGTCATGCATTATTGACAATACAGTTTCTTTTTTTAACATAATACCTGCAGTGTTTAACTATAGCCAGCACGGGTTATATAGCCAGCACGGGTTAACATTTTTATATTTTCAGAGTTCAGTTTGGGAAAGATCTCTATGATTTAAATGCCAGATCTTGGAAGAGGCTAGTTCAACTTGGAAATGAAGCTGCAATCGGTATTTAAAATCTTTTTCTTGTAGTCTAAGTGATCTTATTTAAATAGATTTTTTTCAGAGGTACTCAATTTTAGCAGATGGTTTTATTAATGCACAAGTGAACAGAAGTGCAGTGAGGTCTACAGCCATTTTATCAAAATGGCTTAAAAGTTTGTAATAAATATTATGTTTGTAATTAATATATCAGTGGAGAACCCATCAACCTCATATTATTTTACTTGCAAATTATTTCAAATGCATTATTTTCTTTCTTGACACTACTCAGTAGAATGTGTAACATAGCTAATCATCATTTTCTGATGTAAAATCCTATCCTCTTCCTCCGCACCCACCCCAAATAAGCAGTTTTGATCATAAGGAAAAAGAAAATCAAATTGTTGTTTGCTTGAATTTGTTTTGAAGTTTAGTATCTTTCTTCACTTTTGCCCTGTATTGAGAAATTTGTTAGCCTGAAATCTAGAAGAGACCATTGGCACTGAGTGTTTTAAACAGATTTAGGGACCAGTATCTTTGAGTGTAGGAAAAGCAGGCAGTGCCTATAATATGCTTAATTTCTGAAAAATATGGGCTTGCTCCATTACCCAAAAGGGTAACCGCCATAGGTAACACATGAATCTGCCCTTACAAGATAGTGACCCCAGGAGGCCACATGTGTTCCTCCACATAGTAAATAAGCCCCCATTGTGTTATTCCATTTTTAATTAAAAATTCCTGTTTTGGGGTTGTCTAATAATTAATGGTTGTATATTCTCCTAATAGAACATTTCTTCCTAAGAGAGCAGAACTTATTTTAATTGGTATAGCAAGGCCCTCTAAAATGCTAGTAAAAATATTGAGTTTTACTTCTGTGATAATTAAATGAAATATATATGGATGTTTCCTTTAAGAAGTAAAATGTGATTGTATTATATTGCGTGCTTATAAATCAAACTATTTTAATATAAGGAACAAATGAAGCTATATAAGGAGGTAACCCCCCAAACCAGAATATTTTTTCCTATTCCGTATTTAAGGTTTTTTTTTTTAAAAAACAAAACAACCTTATCACCTTCAAAGTACTCTCCATTACACTTAACACGTTTGTCAAATCTGCAATTCCATTCTTGGAAACATTTTTTAAACTCATCTGTATGGATGACAGATAGCACCTCCCTCATTTTTTTTTAATTCACCTATTCACTGCATCAAATCACTGTACTTACATGTCTGTCTTCATTAGCAGAAACAAAGAAGTCACATGGAATGAGGTCAGGTGAGTCATGTGCATGGAGCAAGAGAGGCATGCTGTTGGGTTTTTTGTTTGTTTGTTTGTTTGTTTTGCCAAAACAGATGCACTGAGACGGCTGAATGAGCAGGTACATTGTCGTGGTGACAAAATGAGTCACCCATGTGCCAAAAATCAGGCCTTTTTTGGTTACACAATGTTATGCAATCTTTTCAGGACCTCTATGTATAAAGCTTGATTAATAGCCTGACCTGGTGGAATGAACTCCAAATGTATGATGAGTCAATATTTTAGTCTGCTCAGGAAGTTGATAGACATAAAGAATGAGGTTTGTCATTAGTCAACATTTCACCTTTATGAAATGAGAAAACCACTCATCTTACACTTGAATTTTTCCCATAGTGCTGTCTTTGTAAACTGTGTTCAACAAGACAACCGTTTCTGCAGCATTTTTCACAAGGAGGAAGCAGCATTTCACAGCCACACGCTGTTCTCTGAAATCAGCCATCACAAAAAATGAGGTTTGAGCAAAACTGCTTTATTATTATTATTATTATTAAAAGATCGTTTTATTGGGGTTCTTATACCCCTTATAACAATCCACACATCAATTGTATCAAGGCTATTTGTGTACATATGATGCCATTATTATTTTCTGAATGTCTAGTTTCTATTGAGCCCTTGGAATCAGCTCCTCTTTCTCTCTTCCTCCCACCCCCATCCTCATGACCCCTTTATAATTTATAAATTATTATTATTTTCATATCTTACACCGACAGTCATCTCCCTTCTCCCAGACTTTCTGTTTGTCCCCTTGGGGGGAAGTGGTGGTTATGTGTCGATCATTGAAATTGGTTCCCCCTTCCTTCCCTCCTCTCCTCACCTTTCCTCTACCCTCCTGGTATTGCTACTCCCATTCTTGTTTCTGGATTCTGTGAATCGTGAGCTCTCTTATCTGTACCTGTGCACTTGTTCCGGTCTAGCCCTCAGTGAAAAGCAAAACTGGAGACATCATAATGGTGGGTGAGGAAACCTCAAGGAACCAGAGGAATATTGTGTGTTTCATCTACGCACCCTGGTTGACTCATCCCTTCCTTGTGACTCTTCTGTGAGGGTTGTCCCTTTGTCTACAGATGGATTTTGGGTTTCTGCTCCAACTCCCCTCATTGTCAACAATATGGGGGGTTGTTTGTTTGTTTTGGGTCTTCTGATGTCTGTTTCCTGATCCTGTTGGCTGGTGTGCTTCTTGAAAGTTGGCTTGTTGCTTCTCTGTTAGATGGCCGTTTGTTTAACTGCAAGCCTTTAAGACCTCAGATGCTATAACTTTTGATAGCTGGGCACCATCTGCTTTCTTCACCACATGTGCTTAGGAACCCATCTTGTCTTCAGCAATCGCCCAGGGAGGTTGAGCATCACAGAATGTCAGACTGTTAGAACAAAGTGGTCTTTCTTTGAGGGAGACTTGAGCAGAGACCTGAAGTGCCTCAACTACCTCAGTATATTGCCATATAGATATATGAACATAGACTAATACCTTTTATGAATTAGCATATTTACATATGTACACACCTATGCTAATACCTCTATCCATCTAAACTGCTTTCCTGAAAAAAATCACTATAAACATAGAAAATCTCCCCAGGTGATGCCACTGGAGACAGTAACTGAGAGCGATCCTCTGTCTCTTTGAAACACCTGCAGGGAGTCCTAGTGGTCTAATAAGTTAAAAGTTAGACAGCTGACAGCAGTTTGAGACCACCAGCTGATTGATGGGCAAAAGATGAGGCATTCCATCCTCATGGCATTTGTAGGTCTACCTTAGCCTTAGGCATTGCTGAAAGTCATAATTGACATGGTGGCAGTAGCCAGAGGCCATTATGAAAGATTATAAATGTGAGCTTATGCAGAAAGCCATTTCCCCCACTAGTTTTAGGGTAGATGGTTTTACCTTGTGAGTCTTATGAGAATTTTCCAAAACTTAAATGATCATCTTTGCTGGGTTTGCAATTTTTATAAATCTCAGAAGCTATGTAAAAGGCAAAGAACATCTTTTAACTCTTCCATCTTCCTTTGCTGATTCCTGTAACTTCAAGCAGTAAAGCAGAATTAAATCCATTAGCTCATGTGAGGGGGAATAGAAGTTATCCAGAGAGAGTAATGTATTGGAAAAGTTTCCCCACAGTAGGGTTGTTAGGACTCACCAGAAAGGGGTGAAGTAGGAGGAGTTGCTTAGTAAAGACTGGATAATTTTGGAAACTCAGGTTTGGAAGGGGAACACTCTCTCCCAAACAAACAAATTTAATGTGCTAGATAGGAAGAGGTGTTTGAGCTCTGCTGACATCTTCTGCTCCTGAGATGGGAAATCAAGTGTTAATACACTTCTCCAATGTATCCTCAATAACTGGGATGAATTTATTGTTAAAGCCCTAAAGAAAAATTGACATTCTTTATAAGAAGTTAGGTAGTGAGGGAATTTGGCCTGAAAATGGTAGTCATATTATACTATGATAGCAAATTAGTTTACATTAACGAAGGCACTCATGAGAACCTGGTGGCATTTTAAAGTTCCCAAAAGCTATAATGAAACCTACTGCCCTGGATTCTAATAATCCCATGGGAAATATAATTTTAAGAGTTAAGTTAAAACTTCACTCCAGTTTATAGATCTACCCCCACACATCAAGAAGAGACTACTAGAGTTGGCTATAGGTTTAGCAACCTTATAGAGGTCTCTAATAAGTTTTGAGAAAACAGGGGGAATGATCTACTTCCAAGAAAGAAGTCTAATAGAATTTTGCCTGCTTGTCATTAAACCAGCTCCTTAGAGATTAGGGGAGCTGAAATCCTCCTTTAAACTAAAAAATAGCTGAAAAGCCTACTGCAGGCAGTAACAAGGAAATTCTTAAAATGGAATCGGACCTTTTTTTTTTTAATTTCTGTTACTTCTGAGGTTGCCTAATACTTGTCAGTTTGGGTCTATCATGTATTTGCCAACTGTTAGTATAATCCCTACTTATCATCTTGTTCCCTAATCTTGTAGGTTAGGTCAATTAGGAATTATGGTGACCACATATGTAAAAGAGTAGAATTGTGTGCCATTGGGTTTTATTGGCAATAATATGTTCTTCTGCCTAATTGCGTTTTTATCCACTTATTAATTTTTTTACTTTTTCATAATATTTCAAGAAGCAAGTTAGTAACAAGTTAGTCCTCACAGCTGTTGGGTGAGCTTGAACTTCCAGCCTTTAGATTATTAGTTGATTGCAAACTATCTTTGTGCCACCAATGACCTCACACAGCGCTTAGGATAGTTTAGCAAAACACCCAAACTGACCGTGCCAAATGATAATGAGATGTTGAGGAACCGGGACAATTTCTTGCTTCTGGTGAGACTGTAAAATGATACAACCACGTTGAAAAACAATTTGACTCTACATAGACATTTCAACATTCACTTACCATGTACTCCCATTCAATACATAAAATAATGAAAATTGTGCACCCACTCAAAGATTTTATGTTACTGTCTATCACGGCTTTATCTGTAACAGCCAGCAAGTCAAAACAGACCGCCTTTCTCTTTCCAAGGTGAATAAACAATCCGTGCCATACTCATATTGTAAAATATGGCTCAGCAATAAAAAGGAACGGCGGCTGTCATATAAATAAATGCCTCTCACCGCAAGAATGTTTAGTAAAGAAAGTAGATAAAATTGTGGTCAAGAATGTGTGCTTTCCTGTCACTGTTTCAGATAAAAACCGAGATGAGGGTGAATCCTTTTTTCTCAAACAGAAGGAAACAAACGTTAACAGAAAGAAACAGCTGTGTTTGCCGCTTCTCAGCTGCTTCAAAAACCCACTGAGAATCAAGCAGCTTAGATGCTCCAAACTGTGGGACAGAAAGCAGGTTCTGTAATGGCTACAGGAAACAATGATGTGTACGCAGCTTTTCCAAGGTTTATATTTGTCATTAGTTTGCCATTCACCAGACCACTATCCCCTGAAGTGCCAGGCCCCAAGGGGGGAGCTTCCTGCCAGGCTCTCTGCCTGTAGGGCCTTGCTTACCATGTAGGGTGCCAGTACCAACTGCTACAGAAAACTCGAAGCTGGATTGTCAACAGACTCAATCATATATTATGTGGTCCTGCTAGAATGTTGATTAACTGCAGGCAAATGTTTTTAACCCCTTTATTAAAATGAGTACAAAGTGTCTGATTCATATGATCTAGGGAACCTGCTTCGATCCTTATCCCAAATTTCACTGTCAGGTCAACTTTATTCATCACGATGCCTTAGAACCGGAGAGAACCCCCCAGCGCTGCACCTTCCCAGGGTTCCACAGCCTTTGGATCTTTATAGAAGCAGATTGCCTCACACATTTTCTCCTATGGAGTAGACTCAACCTTTGAGCCTTCAGTTAGCGGCCAAGCTTTAGCCATTGGACCAGGCTGGTTCCTTCTGTCCTTCATAAGTAGTGGCAGTTGGAATGCTATTTTCTTCAGTTTCTTTTCTTTCCAACTGTACAGAAACAAACTAAATCTGTCCTCCATCCCCATGAAAAGACGGGGGTGAGGGGTGTGGGGGCAGGGGGGGGAAGTTTAGAGAATGGTGGGGTAGGAAGTGTGGGAGGGTGATCCTTACAAAGATTAACAATGTTCCTACTGTTCTTGAATGAGGCCAGTTCACAGCAGCTACCATCCACTCGGAGCCTATGAGAAAGTGGGCTAAAAAAAACAATGTTTTAAAAATACCGTAAAGACTTTTAACTCGCAAGCATTTAGAGGTTTCAATGAATCCCAATATTGATGAATGATGAAGCAAAAGCCATCCCATTTTTAGCTAGCCAAGCAGCCACCCACCCATCTTCGCTGTCCTTGCTGAAAAATGCATATACCAAAAACAAAACAAAAAGTGGAGTATCAAACTGAACTTGACATATGAACTGTTTAGAAATATTAACCACGTATCTGGAACAGGAGTTTTCAGCACCCACTTTCCAAAGTCCTCTGGAGAGTTTTTTTTTATAAACCAGCACTGCCAAGGTAACATCACCAGAGAAGCCAACGGGATTGGGAGGTGGAGTGGTATGACTAAAGCAGAGCTATGAATCGGTACTTTAAAAAATGCCCCCCAAAAATGTTAAAAAATGACTGACTGTGCAACCCGGATTAAGAACAACAGACCAAGGCTGACAGCCCCTTGCTTCCTCTGTCTCACCTATCAACAGGTTTGCTTTTTGAATTCAGGAGGCAGGTGCAGGCAAAAGGCGTTTATAGTTCAAAGGTTCTCTTATCACACAGACCTTGGTGGGAAGAAACAGGAAATGATTTGAACTTTGTTCTTCTTAACAGTTTCACCCATAACGAACTTGCTCCCTGTCACTGATTTCATTGGGGTAAGTAGCCTGTGGTGCCTTTCCCACACAACTTGTCACTAAAATCATAAGGATAGGAGAAGCCTGATTGGACTTTGAGTAAAGTGTTGACAGCACCCTTTATTTTTACACATTTAATGCATTCTATTTCCCTAATACTCCTACTTCAAAGTTTATATCAGCCCAAAGTGCCTTTTTAAAAAAATTATAAGAACAGAACTTCCTTGTGAAAGAATCGAGGGTCATTACCCAGTGATTACTCAGTGAGTGTAATTACACCAGATAACATTTTACAGCCACCTTGTAACTGGAGGGAAATAGATCGTAGTCCAAACTGCTTCACTGTTTCTAATTCACTTCAAAAGCAGGTTTTATATATAAAGGGCAAGGATTTTATTTAAAATGAATCCCACTTGCATGTTCTTAATCTAGGAGTATTATTTATTTGTATTTATTTTTACACTTTATTGCTTAAGGCAAGATTAATTTGAAATTCTTTCTGAATGCTGACCTCAAGATTCCAGGTTCAAATAAAACCAGATTTAGAAATGGTTGGCACATTTTGGCTGAAGCCATAAACTGACAAGGTTGCCTGCCTTTTGAACTGAGGGATAAGTTGAAAGTGTTTATCTTTCATTGAGGAGACTGCAATGGATGATTTGAAACAATATGTATAGGAATTGTTGAACGGAAAACTGACAAGCTGCTCTATATGCCTTCACCTAAATCACAATAAAAGTTTGTAAAAACAAAGCCCAAGAATCACACAAGCTAGAATCTAATAGGAAAGGCTGACAATTAATAAGGTCTCAGCAGGCAGATCCTGATATAAAAAGTCATTTTCTGGGGGAAACGTTTAACTCACAAAGTCTGTCCCAATTTTATTTTTTGCTAGTGTAAGCATAAATAAAAAGGGAAAATAACAGGTTTTCAATTCTCTCTGTTCAAAATCAGGGAAGAGACACCCCATCAGATTTCATTTAGATAACTGGTCACTGTATAGTACTTTTCTGTCTCTTGGGAAATCTTGTAAATCACAGAGATAAAGCAAGACTTAGGAAGCATCTGATTTAATATTTACTCATCATGAAAGATTATGTATGGTTGGAATCTATTGAAAAATTTTTAGTATGGATGTAGCTCTGGAGGCTCTCAATTACTGAAATAGTTACCTGGCCAACCAACTGAAATATAGTTATTTATGTGTGCCTCTTCCTAAGAAAGGTTTCTCAGCAGAATGTGGAAATTATCAAATGCTATCATTACTATCACGTGCAAGTAAAATTTTTCTAAAGATAATTTTAAAATGGCTACAACAGGCTTCCAGAAATTTAATCCACATTTAGAAGTGGACTTTGGATATGAAATATTATTGCTGATGTCACATGAATCTTGGTCGAAAGCAGAGAATTTCAGAAAGATGTTTGTGTTTTATTAATTTGCACGGCCATTCAAATGTGTATATTAGAATAAGCTATTCATAGCTTTCCCAACAATGCGAATTCTGGAACGCTTCGCTGTTCTGGTGTGGCACATGTACCTAGACCAAGAGGCTGCCCTTTGAACAGAATGAGGGAAACTGGCTGGCTTACAATCAGGAACATTGCGGATCAGGGTTGCATCCTTTCATCATACCTGTTCAATGTGTGCTGAAGAACATTAGGGAGGCTGGTTGTCAATCCAAACATTTACAGACAACATGACTTGTGAGTGGAGAGCTAAACCCTGCTTATCAGCTGGGTTAGCATTTATCGAAAAATAACTTCTCAGTTGTACTTTTCAAATTTCCTTTTTGGGTAGCTGACTGTTATGCAAGGCCCATTTACTCCCTCAGTTGTTTGCCCCCTGAAATTAGATCCCATAGCAGTAGTTTAAAATTCATTCGGATGTTAGTCCAAATATGCATTAGATTGGATTTCACATTCAATTCCTTTAATTCTATCATATTAACCAATATATTTATTTTTGTTTAAGATAACATTAGAAAACATTGAAGCCTGCTTGCCACTTTAGGTTATCAGTTAAGTTTCTGAATCAATCCTGGATAAATATGATCAGAACCTATTTCTTAACTGATTTATATCTTTCTCCTTTCATGCCTTCAACTTGAAGTATTCTGAGAAGCTGAGTATAATTGTAGCATCTAGTTTTTATCTCAACTTTTCATCAGTTCCTTTGAAAAAGTTGTCATGATCACAGATCTGTTAGTGACCATTTATTTTTTTTTTTAATAAAAACTTGTAAATTGCTTGAACTTTTATTTCCATGCTATGGAACTAGACCGGGCAATTTGAAGTATAGGCTTCTAAATGTTTCAGACATCTTTATTGTCAGTCTGTTAGCTCATGAAGGTGTTTGTATCAAATTTGAGAAATGCTCTTAACTCTAGCCATGCTAGTGAAATCTTAAACCTGCTTCCTTTACTCCTACCCAAAGGGCATGGTTTTCCCCTTTGTATGAGCTTGCCAAAATAAGAAGTGTAATGTCACTCACTTTCCCATAATATCAAGTGATTTCCTGTATATTCTTGTGTACAGTGAATGAGTGAGTGAATCCAAGAGAAATACAGTGATCACGAGGTAAATTACACCAAACAAAGATTTGCAATACTAGTGGGTTGGTGTCGGCATGATAAAAAATGTTTGTTTGCATTGCATTTGGAATTTAAAGTGTCAGAACAGCGGCACACTCAAGCTATATTTTGAGGGGAGCACTTAAGATAGTAAGCTCTATTGTGGAACAGGGTGGCGTTTGCAATCTACATGTACTAATTTCCAGTTTATTCATTCAAGTTGCATTGTTTTCTTCATCTATAAAATGTGATAATACCCCAATCACAAATATTATACATATCTAGTAAGATACTGTCATGAAAAAGAGGACCTGATGCAAAGGGCTTAAGTGGAGAGCAGATTCTTTGAAAATGATTAGGGCAAAAAAATGTACGGATGTGCTTTATACAATTGATGTATGTACATGTATGAATTGTGATAAGAGTTGTATGAGCCCCTAATAAAATGTAAAAAAAATTTTTAAAAGATACTGTCATGAAATATTCAACATTGACATTGTGAAAACTCAATGAATGTTCATCTTGATTATGATTATTAATGATAAAAAGCACTTCTCAAATAGATGTTCTATATGTGTGTGTATTCTGAAATTAAAGTGAGTTATTGATTCATGTTTCTATGGATCAATCTCTCTTCAGATATTACTCACAGTCTTTTCCAGCCCCTTTCTAGCCTCCCCTTAGTAGCCAGGCATGTGCTTTAGAGGATGACAAGCCATAGGTGAATGGGGAAAAGTAATCTTGATTTTTATCTCCCCAATTCAATTCCCCTAACCTTCCACATGTTACTACTTGTCTTTCAATGGCTTATTTAATAATGAGACTAACATCCATAATATGTCCCTGCCAAATTCTTTTACCCAAATTTATTGACTGCTTGTATAACCAAAGAGTGAGTAAATAAATTATCAATTAGATAGAATGTGAGCAGCATAACAAATCTTGGATTGGCTTCAAATGCAAAGCAAGTATGACCCATTGACCACTATGTATTTGAAACAAATATTGTGAGTTACCAGATTTACATACTATAAAATTTGAAGTCTTGTTTCCCAGCAAGCAGCAAGTGAGATGCCAACTAGCCCACATGGAAGAAGCATACCAACATCAGTCACTGAAGAATTGTAAATCATATAATCCTGACTCCAAAGAGGGAATAGGATCAGAGCTTAAACTGTGAGATATTCTGGTTTACAGAAAGCTGTGGGTAATAGTGGAAGTCCAAGATATACTTGTGACATCTACAAAGGAAATAAGTCTCTGGTGATGTTCCTCTATCCATAATGGAGGGATAGGAAAGTACTGGTTCTCAAGCAGAGTGCATTGAGAGATGACTAAAGGAGAGAAGAATGACAAACCTGACTTGCAAGGTTAAAACCTTGTCGTTTGATGTCCCCCTCTGATGTACCTTTGGCCTGATTTGGTTTTCAGCATTTTATATGCTTTTTTTCATATTGGGATTTATCTCAGATATATTTTGTCATTGGGAGAAACCCTTGTGATTTTTTGTTACATGTTTATCTGTTTTTCAGCATATTTAACATGTTGATGATTCTATACACACAGCAAGTAGAATAAGGGTCCTGGGGGTTCGGTATGAGGGGGATCAAGAGGAGCTGATATCAAGAAGTTCACAAAGGAAGAGGATGTTTTGAAACTGATTGTGGTTGCAAACCGATTGTGTTTGATGTGATTGAACTATGGAATGATATGATATTTGTATTTACTACAAATAAAATATTTTTTTCGAAAAAATTAGAAGTTCTTTTCCAAGACACATTGTGAACATTGTGTTCCAATTATCTCTCATACTTTCATCAGTATTTCCTTTTTCTTTATGTTTAACTACCGTATTCTACTACAGATACTCGCAACTGGATTCTGATTTTCATATTAATGGCATTTAATTGATTTATATGCTATATGAAATAATGGCTTAATAAGTAAACCCAGGGGTTAATAGGGAAGTTATATTTTTCTTTTTTTGATCATTTTATTGAGAGCTCTAACAATGCTTATTATAATCCATACATCAATTACATCAAGCATATTTGTACATATGTTGCTATCATTCTTTCCTAGACAGTTACTTTCTATTGAATCCTTAGTATCAGCTCCTCTTCCCCCCACCCCCCATAGCCCCTTGATAGACTATGCATTATTGTTTCCTTGTCTCACACCAACCACTGTCTCCCTTGCCCCATGGTTTCTGTTGTTCTTTCCCGTGGAGGGGGGTGTGGGGTTTTGTGTCCATCAGTTTTCCCTTCATCCCTCCTTCCTCCCTTCATCTTTCCCATCTGGTATCTCTCTCCCCCTTCCTGCCCCTGGGTTGCATGTGCCCCTTATCTATGACTGTGTACATGCTCAAGTCTAGTCTGAAGTGAGAGGCATCACTGGAGTCATGGTAGTGGGGGTGAGGAAACCTCAAGGAACCAGAGCAATGTTCTATGTTGCATCGGTGCTTTAATGCACTTTTGGTGACTCATCCTTCTCTGTGACCCCTCTTTGAGAGATGGTCCATTGTCTACAGATGGGTTTTGGGTCTGTGCTCCAATCCCCCTCATTCTTAACCGTATGATTTTGTTTGTTTGATTTCTTTTTTTTTTAACAATTTATTGGGGCTCATACAATTCTTATCACAGTTCATACATATACATACATCAATTGTATAAAGCACATCTGTACAGTCTTTGCCCTAATCATTTTTTTCTCCTCTTTTCTTTTTTTACATTTTATTAGGGACTCATACAACTCTTATCACCATCCATACATATACATACATCAATTGTATAAAGCACATCCATACATTCCCTGCCCCAATCATTCTCAAGGCATTTGCTCTCCACTTAAGCCCCTTGCATCAGGTCCTCTTTTTTTCCCCCCTCCCTCTCCTTTCCCCCCTCGCTCATGTGCCCTTGGTAATTTATACATCGTTATTTTGTCATATCTTGCCCTATCCGGAGTCTCCCTTCCCCCCTTCTCTGCTGTCCCTCTCCCAGGGAAGAGGTCACATGTGGATCCTTGTAATCAGTTCCCCTTTCCAACCCACTCACCCTCCACTCTCCCAGCATCGTCCCTCACACCCTTGGTCCTGAAGGTATCATCCACCCTGGATTCCCTGTACCTCCAGCCCTCATATGTACCAGTGTACAGCCTCTGTCCTATCCAGCCCTGCAAGGTAGAATTTGGATCATGGTAGTTGGGGGGAGGAAGCATCCAGGATCTGGGGGAAAGCTGTGTTCTTCATCGGTACTGATTTCTAAGGGTCTTCTGATGCCTGTTACCTGGTTCTGATAACACCTTATGATCACACAGGTTGGTGTGCTTCTTCTATGTGGGCTTGTTGTTTCTCTGCATGGTGGCCGCTTCTTTCATTTCAAGCTTTTAAGACACCAGATGCTATATGTTTTAATAGCCAGGCACCATCTGCCTTCTTCACCACATTTGCTTATGCACCCGTTTTGTTTTCAGCTCGTGTGTCAGGAGGGTGAGCATCTCAGATTGCCAATTTGTTAGAACAACGTGTTCTTATATTGAGGGAGACTATAAACAAAGGTCCAAAGTCCATCTACTACCTCATTGTATTGCCATATAAATATATGTACATAGGCCAATACTTCTATTTTTCTGGATTAATGTAATTACATGTGGACACGCCTATGCTCATGCCTCTATCCATAGTTTTGCTTCCTAGAACATTCTCTGTATCCTTTTACCTTCCTTCTACCCACCATCAAGCTCACTCTACTTCTGCCTCATAATACTTCCTCTCAGCTAGACTGCTGTTGTGCCAGCGCTACCAGGATCTCTATGTCCACCTTGTTGTTGGTTTTTATTCCCTAGTTGTTCTCCTGTCTATGGTACTGTTTGCCCATTGCACCTTTCTCCCACCTCTTTCTCCCCTCAAGTCCCCCCAGGACCATTGATCCTGTTGCTTTCTCCTCGAACTTGCTTCCCATGCCTGTCTGTGTAAGTAGGCCTACCAACAATGGCATAGTCCAAACAAATAGAAAACAAACGGTTAACCAGAAAGAGAGAAAGAGGAGAGAAAAATAAAAACCACCAAAACAGAAACAAACAAAACCAACAGAAACAATAAAAACACAACAACCACAGCAAACAAACAAACAAAACATGGGTGCATGCTTCCAGGTCTGTCCACTGACCTTTATGACTATCTCCCCCTATGACTATGGCCATGGGGGAATTCTAGGAACTGCCCGTCCTAGCCTGAAATCTATTTTAGGGGGCATCTTTAGGTACTTTGTGGCTTTGCTTTGCTCCCGTTACTGATCTGTTGTGTTCCCTTCTTGGTTTGCACAGCTGCGGAGGGTTCAGATCGCACTTCCTCCTGCTCTGTGTTCCAAGTATTGTCCTCTGTCGCAGTGTCCTGCAGTAAGGGGACAACATGTGTGAGCTGCTGTCAGCCCGACAGTCATCTCTGTGCCTTAGCAGTTCTGTGCTGGGACATCGTCCTCTGGGCTTGGTGTGTCAATATGGGGTCCTTTCTCTTTTTCCTTCTTGGTTTGCTTCCATGTGGACGTGATATGCTGACTTCTCACCAAAACCTGTGGGTTTAATGTTGCTCTCTGTCCCATGTACATCTGGACTCAACTGAGCCGCGGGCCACTGTGTTGACTATTGCAGACACGGTTATTGCAGGGGTGGAAGAGCCCCAGGCAATGAAGGGGTTGCACAGGTGACCCACTTACTGCAGGTAACCTGTGGTCAGCACCACCCCCAGGGGCCCTGTGTGGACCATAGGAGGAACCCTAGCTTGACAGCTGGGTTGCCACCATGTGGAGAGGGGGGAACTGCAGGAGAAGGGAGTTGTCCCCTTAGGTAAGTGCCTCGAGTGGACAGTTGCTGTTTGGGGGGGTCTAGCCACAGCTGTGAGGGTGTGGCCACCTAGATCTTGGCTTCACAACCAGGTGGTGGGTGGTGGAAGTGTTGTTGAGAGGACTACGGGTGGGTGGTGGCTGCAGTGATACGACAAAATAGCACTGCTGGCTGGGGTGGGAAAACCCAGTGAACAGATGGCAGTTCTCCTGGGCCTTGGATATGTGGGGGTAGCCTCCGAGCCAGGGAAGCGCTCTGGGTTGTCATAGGGGTCCCTTTACTAACCAGACACCTCCCAATTGTCCTCCTGGCCACCTGACTCACCACTCACCTTGGAGCTCCCAGCACTGGGCTGCTTTCCTGGGGGCCTTTTTGGATAGACCCACGGCATTCTTTTCCAATGATATTTTCTTAGCAGTTTTTACTCATGCAAGATGTCTTCCAACTTAAAACTATATATCCTAACCTCAGTTATATATCGCTCTTATAGTAAATGAAGAAACCATGACATAAACCAATTGACCTATTCAATTAAAAGGAAAATATGATGCCCTTCAGTATTTCCCTCCTGAAATTCCAATAGCTCGGCTCAAAAGGAGATATATTGTATACCTGAAAGTAGCACATCAACATAAAGTAGACTTAACAGAAAAATATTATGATTTCCGCACACACTTCCAAAAAGGGTTAATATTATAGTCTTGCCGTATACCATGCAAGGGGACAGGGAGGTGACTTTGGATGTGGGATGTGGGAAAGAGAACTGATTTCAAATAAAGGGGGTGCATAATCACACTGGAAGCATTTGTCATCAAGAATGCTTTTACTAGATTTAATCGAATCCATTTTAACACATGGCAACCCCATGTATATCAGAAAATAACTGTTCCATGAGATTTTTTTTCAGCGTGTCTGAATTCTGGAAGCAATTGCGAGACCTTTCTTTTGAGGCATCTCTGATGAGTTCAAACCACTAAACTTTCAATTAGTAGTCAAGCATCTAAGTAAGGATTTATTTGCTCAACCTAGGAATCTCTCCACAACGACTAATTGAAAAGTGCACTAGGCAAAAAAGATCCTTATAGTTTCCAAAATTTATATCCCAGATATTAATGCCCAGCAACAAAAGATAACAACTCTTGTTATTTTTCAAGTTAATGAAAGCACAAATTCTATCGAAATAAGAATACATTTATTTTCTTGTGAACAGAAAAAAAATTACTGAGTGGCTTCTAGAATGGTGTGATATCAAAACTATGTCTTCATCTCTTCACTCTACTCTCCTTCAAGGTGGCTTCAGATTTAAGTAAGATCAATCTGTATAGTAATCCAAAATAGTACCAGGGTCATACCCTAATAGGTTTAAGTCCAGATGAAGATAAACAGCTTTCCATCTCTATCATTTTCACGTAAATCCAAAGATCGGTGAGAATAGCATCTCAAACCTAGTGGATCTATGAGAATAGCATCTCAAACTTAGAACCAAGCTATTTTGTAGCTGAGGAGATTTGTATATGAAATGATTCATTTTAAATTAGTCAACCCATATCTGAAGTTGAAGTCTCACTCAAACTTGATTACTAAAAATACGAGATGCCTCAACTGCTATTCCACAGTGCTTCTAGGTGTGCATGTAGTAGTTTGATATGATGTCAACTAGGCATGCCTGGCTAGGGACTGTTAATCAAGTGTAGCTTGATGACACTTTTTTAGGGGTGTGGCCTTTTAAATCCAACAGAGACAATTTCTATCTGTCTCTTTGCTTTATTGTTTGCTGGAATTCTGTGCCTGTCTCCTCATTGGGCCACACAACCCTGGGAGCCAACTTGGGAGCTGTTGGTTTCTTGCCACATTTCCACAGACTTTGGAACCACATAAGTCTGCCCCCACCGGCTTGGGATCTCCTTGCTTCCTGCTTCATTTTTGTGCATCATCCGTCCTCAGTTACACGAGTCCGAAGAGGGCCCTGGCTGGCACACTACTTATGGACTTAAGTTGGACTGGGCTGGGATCACTTCTTGATGTAAAGTTCTTCCTGATGAATACATGAGGTTTACTGGGTTTGGTTTTCTAGACAACCCAGCCTAACACAGCGCATAAGACACCGTTGATACCTAGAATAATAAAAAAGCACCTGTAAATATGTTCAACATAACAAGATACATATTCAACTCTAAATTAAATAAGTTCCAGAACTATTATATTTGAATCATCAAGACTTAGATTTTTAAGAGTTGTCAACAGGCTACCATAGTTATTGTGTGAACTTTGAGAAATAAGAATACTGCAAAATGCATTTGTGGAATTGTGTGACTGTAATTCTTATTCCTCTTACAGAGAGTATTTTTTGATGTTCCTTTTCTGTCCGGTCTATGGGGAATTCTCTGTCTGCCTTCCGATTTCACCATAGAGAAATTCCTAAACTGTCATCCTTAGTCTTATTTTTGCTATCTTTTCCCCATATAGACACCTTTTCATGCTTAATAGAATGTTCTCTTTAATAGAAACCTACCTCACATGCACTTTTAGTAACACAAATTGTATTAATATGTTTTAAACAGCACACTAATTTTAAATTATCAAAAACCATAGCCTCCCATGCTGGTAATGCTTATATCCTTTCGTTGTTGCTGTTTGGTGCCCTTGACGTGGCTCTGACTTGTAGCAAACCTATGTACAACAGAAGCAAAAACCACCCAGTCCTACAGCATCTTCAAAGTCATTCTTCTGCTTGAGTCAACTGTGGCAACCCTTGTATCAATGTGGCTCGTTGACAGTCTTTCTGTGTTTCACTGGCCGTCTACTTTACCAAGCATGATGCCTTTTAAGATAGGTTAAGACAAAATCTCACCATCCTCTCCTTTCTAAGTAGCATTCTGGCTATACTTCTCCTAAGGCACATTATTTTTTGTTGTTTGTTCTTCCATCAATCCATGGTACTTTTGATAATCATTGCCAAACTAAGATTCAAATGCATCAATTATTCTCCAGACTTCCCTATTCATGTCTAGCTTTAATATGCACATAAGGCGATTGAAAATCCCATGACTGAGTCAAGCATGCCTTAGGCCTCAAAGTGACATCTCTGTTTTGTCACACTTTAAAAAGATCTTGGGCACTGGATTTGCCCAATGCAATACATTGTTTGATTTCTTCATTGCTGTTTCCATCAGCGTTGCTTGTGCACACCAGTAAAATAGAATATTTGGCAGCTTCTTTTTTTCCCCCTAAATTTATTGTTCAATTGTCTATTGGCTCAGCTGTGATCATTTCAGCTTTCTTTACATTGAATTGTAATCCATACCAAAGACTGTAGTCCTTAACATTCATCAGTAAGCGCTAAAAGCCCTCTTCACTTGGAGCAGGCAGTTATGTCATCAGCATATTTCAGGTTGTTAATGAGCTTTTCTCCAGTCTCTGATCTTGTGTTTAACAGCCCAAAAGTAACCACTATGTCATTAGGCATTCCATTGTTTAATATAGACCAGAAGCAATTCCCCTTTTCTTGAATCCTACTTATTTTCAGAAATTGCTTTCTATTTGTTTGAAGTGCAGTTGACAACAGGAGAGAGGACTTTCTTTTTTTTTTTTTTAAGAAGATTGGTAGTTCATCTGAGTGTGGGTATGTTTCTAAACTTTTTGACCTGTTATGTACTTTGTATATGAATTGACTAGACGCACATGTAAGGACACTGATGATGCTAATACTCTTACCAAACTGGCGTGATTAATAGAACTGTTTAATGTCTTCAAATTAGATAGTGCCAATCCTACATTTTTCCTTTTCAAAATTGCTTCCTTTCAATTTTACAGTTTACTTCAAACATAAGTAAAGGACAACAAATAGTTTTATTGGGCTTGAATTAAATCTACAGATCAGTTTGCTAAGAAGTCAGACACATATATCCAGTTTGAAAACCTGAAAATTTAATATTAGGTCTTTTTAATTTAAATTCATCCTATATTATATTTATATTAATATACAGTTCTTGAACATGTTTTCCAGATTTATGCTATGCCATTTTAGAATTCTCATTTCTGAGAGTTTGGTGCTAGAAATGAAATTGGTATATATTTGCACAGCAAACAAGTTCACATTTAGCAATTTCTACACATATTGTTCAGTGACTCTGTCTACACAATGTGTCAGCATTCTCATTGTTTGTCATCTAGCTTCCCAGTCCAGCAGCTCCCTTACCTTCTCTCCTTAGGATAAATATTGACTGTTTGGTCTCATATGGATCATTTCATTTCATTTCATTTCATCCTTTTATCATTTTATTGGGAGCTCTTACAGACTTTATAATGTTCCATAGTTCAATCGCATCAACCAGCATTGTACAATTGCTGCCAGAGTTAGCTTCAAAACGTTTTCTTTCTTCTTGAACTCCTTGATATAAGCTCCATTTTATCCCTTCCCTTCCCAACCTATGCTCCAGGAACCCTCATTTATTTATATTTTTCCATAATTTATACCACGCAATATATCCATTTATGTACAAATTTTTGTTTGCTCCCCTTGAATGGGGTTATACAGTTATCTGTACTATCAGCTGCTTTCCCTTCCTCCCTCCTCACTTCTCTTTCCCTTGGGGAACCGTTACTCCTGTGTCTGTTTCTGAAAAGTTGTCTATTTTGACTTTCACTTAACAAATTATCTTAATTTTAGAAATGGACATATGGAAGTCTAACAAGATTAATGAGGTAAAATAAATAAAAACCAATAATTTAAGAGGAGGAAATATTAAAGAACTAGAGAATAGTTATGTGCTTTGTCAGTGCTGTACTTCATCCTGGATTTATAATCCCTTCCATGTGGTCCTTCTGGAAGGGAAGATGAGTTTTTTAAGGAATATATTGCTCACAACTGATACTGTTTCTTCTTGTTTTGCTTGTTGTTGTATTAAGTAGGCTAATTTATTGCTTAGTTGAAAGTTGAACTCTGGGAGTAGGTTCATAATAAAGTTTAAATAGCAACTCAGGGGCATAAATTCAGGACTTATTTCAGTCTCTGCCAATCAATTAAGTCTGGACTTTATTAAAAATTTTAGTGTTGTTCTACATTTTTCTATAATTCTATCCAGGACCTTGTAATGTATCCCTGGTCCAAAGAATCATTAATAATAGCTGGGCACCATCTAGTTTTTCAGGTCTCCGTTTCAATGCTACCTGTGATCTGTGAAGTTTATTTGTGTTATAAATATTTAGCTATGTAATTTCTTCTTTAGCCTTTGGTTTTCTTCTTTCTCTTTTCCTCCAGATGAAGAAAGACATGCTTGAATGACCCCTAAAAAGGTGTTAAGACCCCAAACACCAATCACTAAACTAGGATGTGGAATGTAAGTTTATGGACAATATTATGCCTATTTTACTGAATTGACACATGATATATGGTCCTAAGCCTTCAATCCTAGCAAACCCAACTCTACAAGGTGCTTTGTTATATCCAGGAAGTACCCATAACTGTGCTTTTATGTGCTTTATTATATATGGATATACTAATTCATGCAATATATATGACTATGCACATGCTTACAGATATGCCTAAATGTGCACATACATAAACACATGCAATTCCCTATACACATATATGCACAAATATTTGCCTATACAAGCACAGGGTGTTTTCCTATTGTTATTTAAAAATACCACTGTTTCTTGCATAGTGCTTTTCTATCCTCAACTGTTTTAAAAAAAAATCACTTACCAGGCTCATTAAGGATGTTGCTTCATTTATTTATTTATTTTGGTGCTTAAACTCAAATTTTAATTTTAAAAATGCTCTAAGTATGAAAGTGCCAAATAATTCTATATAATGTCAATTGTATTTTTAAAGTAGCAATGGAACATTTAATTTAACTCAGTAGAGTTTTAAAACTCACTCTAAAAACACTCAAATAACAGTGTTCTTTACAAGCATTTTATTGTCGTTTGAGTGAAAGTTTTCAGAGCATATAATTTTTCCATTCAACAATATTTACATATCTTGTTTGATAACATTCGTTACAGTAACTTGCTTTAAATCGGAGAAAACTGTTTACAGAGAAGACAATGTCACCTTTGAGTTTATGAAGTTCTACTTCTTTCTTTACAATCTGCTTGGTTTTAATTCATGACTATCACCTATTAAAAGTGGCTAGCAACTTCTGTCTAATGTTGGAGAGAGAACATGCTGAAGTGGCTCATTGTGGATTTCATGGGAGAACCATTCAGTCTTTCATCATAAATTGTAATACTGACAAAGGTTTTGCAAGTTGTCCTTTATCAGAGAATGGTTCCTTTCCTTGCTAATGTTTTTATTAGAGATAACTTTCAGTTTGTCAAATGTTCTTCTGCATGTAATCTTTTTTAGTTTGTTGAATTGGTAAATTATATTTGATTGTTAAGTTTGAATTGCTAATTTTTTTATTATTTAAATCATTTTAATGGGGGCTCATACAATTCTTATCACTATCCATACATACATCCATTGTGTCCAGCACATATGTACATTTGTTGCTACCATCATTCTCAAAACATTTGCCTTCTACTTGAGCCCTTAATATCGGCTGCTCATTTTCCCCCTCCCTTCCCACTCCCCCTACCTCATGAACCCTTCATAATTTATAAATTGTTATTATTTTGTCATATGTTACACTGTCCAACGTCTCCCCCTGCCCTCTTCTCTGCTGTCCCTCCTCCAAAGAGTAGGCTCTACATAGATTCTTGTATTCAGTTCCCCCTTTCTATCGCACATTCTCTCTACCCTCCAGGCATCACCACTCTGACCACTGGTCCTGAAGGAGTCATCTGTCCTGGATTCCCTGTGTTCCCACTTGCTATCTGTAGCAGTGTACATCCTCTGGTCTAGCCAGATTTGTAAGGTAGAATTAGGATCATGATAGTGGGGGAAGGAAGTATTTAAGAACTAGAGGAAAGTTATATGTTTCATCGTTGCTACCCTGCACCCTGACTGGCTCATCTCCTCCCCACAGTCCTTCAGTAAGGGGGTATCCGGTTGGCTACCGATGGGCTTTGAGTCTCTACTCTGCACTCACTCACATTTACAATGATATTATTTTTTTGGTCCTTGATGTTTGATACCTGATCCCTTCGACAGCTCATGGTCACACAGGCTGGTGTGCTTCTTTCTTGTGGGCTTTGTTGCTTCTGAACTAAATGGTCACTTGTTTATCTTTGAACCTGCAAGACCCCAGACACTATAGTTTTTGATAGCTGGGCACCATTAGCTTTCTTCACCACATTTTCTTATGCACACATTTGTCTTCATTGATCATATCAAAAAGGTGGGCATCCACTGATATACTTTTTGGGTCTTTGATGTCTGATAACTGGTCCCTTCTACACTTGAGATGCTAATATTATTGAGATAATTTTAGAACTATGTTCATGAGGGAGATTGGTCTGGGATTTTCTTTACTTAGGGCCATCATTTGGTTTTAATATCATGGTAATTTTGTTCTCATAGAATGAATTGGAAAGTATTTCCATCTGTTTGGTTTTCTCAGTGAATTTTTGAAGAATTTGTATTGTATTTTCTCTAGTTTGGGAAAAAATAACTAGTGACACAATCCAGGTCTGGAATTTTCTTTGTATTAAGGCTTTTAATTGCAATTTCAAATTCTTTAATAGATATAGGGATATTCAGTTTGTCTAATTCTTCTTGAGTATCGCTTGATATTTTGTATCATTCAATACATGTTTTAGTTTTATCTGTTAACCAATTTATTCCATAATGCTCATAATGTTCCCTTATGATTCTTTTCATGTAAGTGGAATCCCTAGTATTGTCATGGCTCACGTCCATTTTAGTGGTTACTTGTGTTTTCATTTTTTTTTCTGTTGATATCTTGCTTGAAACTTACCAAAATTATATTGATCTTTACAAATAAATAATATTCATTTTATTGATGTGCTTGCATGTTTTTCTTTTCTGTTTCATTTCATTCTCAGTTCTATTATCTTCCTTTTCATTTATTTAGTTTAATTTGGTCTTTTCCTGTCTCTCAAGATGGCCTCTATGATAACTGAGTTGAGTGCTTCCTTGTTTTCTAAAATAGGTACTTAGGCATGTTCATTCTCATATGTTGCATTTTTATCTCCATCTGTATTCCCAATCCATTCTAATTTCCTTTTAGATTTCTTCTTTGGTAAGGTTTATTTAGAAGTCTGTCATTCTCTTTTCTAGAATATGGATTATTTTCCAGATAGCTCTCTGGTTTGTTTTCTGGTTGCTAAATACTTTCTTCTATATCTATTTATATTTTAGTGTGCTATGATGGTAAATTACAGTAACTGATTTTGAGTATTGAACACACTTTTCATAACGTGAGTCCTTTAAAGTCATTGAGATTTATTATTCGACAGAAGATATACTCTATTTTGGTAAATATTCTGTGTGCACTTTTAAAAACAATCATTTTATTGGGGCTCATACAACTCTTATCACAATCCACATATACTTCAATTGTGTAAAGCACATTTGTACATTCATTGCCCTATTCATTCTCAAAACATTTGCTTTTCACTTGGACTCTTGGAATCAGATCCTCATTTTTCTTTTTCCTCCTTTGTGTGCACTTTTATAGAAGATACTTTCTATTCTTATAAAGGATAATGTTATATAAATATTAATTAGTTCATTTGGTCTTTTTTCCATTTTGATTTCTACCAAGTAATTTCACAATACTACAGTCTTCAATTTTAAAATATATTTCTTACAGGCATTACTTTTATTAACCAATCTGAAAATTTCTGTCTTTGCATTTAATGTGATTGTTAATATGATTTAATATTGATGATTGATATGATTTTCCTCTTTTTTGCCTTCATTTTGATTGCTGAGGTTTGTTTTTTAATGATTTCATAGTCTTATTTTTTGTTTATTCCTGAAGTAAAGTGAAACTGTGTTCTATGACTCTATCCATAGTTTTTGGAACTCCAACTAAATGAGTGAGACCATGTAAATAAGATATAGATGATGCTAACTAGTAGACTGGTCTGTTTTGCCTTCTACTGTGTATAAAAGTAGTCCAACTCCCTATCAGGAATATAGGAAACCCTTAACAATCAAAACTAAGGAGCTACCAGGGAGCACATGGAAGATCCCTGCCTGGAGTTGTAGAGGCAGCAAAAGCAACAGCACTGAGATCATGAGACAGAGCAGAGAAGCTATGCAGAGTCCATGAAACATAGTGGTTGGCTTCTCAACCCATGGGATGAGTCAAAGGCCAACGGGCTGTTTGGCTTAGAGGTTGAAGACCAGAGACACAGCTTCTGGCCTAGCTGAAAAAAAAGGTTGTTGTGGATAAGGGGCTATGTCCTTATCCTAAATATTTTCTGATAGTCACTTTTTATAACAGGTTGACTTCTCTATCAAACGCCCATAACAGTGAGCATTGAATATGTTCCATTGGCACACATTAACCTGATGTGCAGTGGGTAGAGACGAGAAAGAAGAGAAAGGCTTGCATGGTCTGAAGTTTTAAGTGTTATACAGATTCTGAACCCACAGGTCTGGTCTAGTCTATGGCTATAGCTGATGTGTGTGCCCAGGTGTGTGTGTGTGTGTGTGTGTGTGTGTGTGTGTGTGTGTGCGTGTGAACTTCCAAGATCGCCATTGGTACTATTTTGACCTAACTTAGATATCTTGGGCTGAGTTGACCAAAATAAAAGAAAAATGTTCGACATCGTGAGATCCGGTGCATTGCAGCAATTCTAGTGAAACCCCGGTACCATAATGAGTTACGAGTTGGCCGGCTAACTGCAAGGTGAGCAGTTTGAGGCTTCCAATTGCTTCTCAGGAGAAATATGATATTTTCTACTCCTTTAAAGAGTTACAATCTTGAAAACTTAGAGGGGCAGTTCTACCCTGCTCTATAGAGTTGCTGTGAGTCAGAATTGGATGGTAGTGAATCTGGATTTGGGTTTACAATTGCTTATGCTCAAAGCTTAAACCAGAATGGAGATTCTTCACATCACAAACCATACTTATTGTTGCAGAGTAGTGGGTTAGTGGTGTTAGGCAGTTTAGAGATTGGATCTCTAAAACAGTGATAAAGGCATGAAATAGCTGACTTACAAGCTTTCCTATATGTATTTAGTTTCAAGATGAATGAGACAATGGAAGATCCCCACTAAATAGTTTTTTTTTTAATCTTGGTGGATTTGGGGAAGAGATGGTAGGAGAAGATTTTGATAGGGTTATATGATTAAGTCACATGCAATTGTTAGCAGGCTTATAGTGATTGTAAAAGCTAATTGTGTATATGCATGAAAGAGGGAAAGAGGCATAAGCTAGAAGAATCAGAGGATACCCTGACTTGTGGTAACTTGTTAAGCTAGGTTAATAAACTTTGATAATTATGAGTATGGTGTCTGAGTTCTGTATGTCCGTTAGACAAGTTATCGACGTCACAGAGAAGTAGAGCGCCATAGGAAGTGTATGGTTGGCTTCAGAATAGGGGAAAGAAAGATGAAGGGTGAAGTCATGTCTGATCTCATCCTTGAGTAGATGTGGAGTTGGATTCTCCTTCTCCATGTAGTCTGAGGAGGTAAGTTGTCCCATGCCTTTCTTCAATTAGGTATAACTATGTTAGCGGTTGCTCTAAGACAAATCCATGATAGGTGCATCTATAGAGACAACAACTGGATTCATAGTTTTGCCTTATTCAGATCTCAGCTTTCACACATTTACTGATGTGCTTTTAGAGAAAAGTACAGAAATGAAGTATAAAGGCTGAGAACCCTTAAGAAAAATTAAAAGAATAATTCTATGTATGTTGAGTCTAGTAATAGATTAACACTTGTAATTTTCTTATTTTATTCACTTTATTCTTTTTAATTACTTTATATTCAAAATGTATCGACCTATTATTATTGATAGGATTGAAAGTAAAAAAAAAACAATCCAAACCATATTTAACACATTAAAATCAATAGCATCAAGCAATCCTTCAGTACAGGCTATTTGAGAAACTGGGCCTGAGGAGTTCAGAAACTAACCTGAGCACTTACTTCCAAGTGGTTACCTAATCAAAGAAGACTCAGGATATAACCAAAGATGGGAACCTGAAATTATAAAGAATGGACTATTGTATTCATGGTCTAGATGCTTCCTCTAGAGCTCCATTGAATTATGTGTGAAGTAAGGGTAGAGCGACCCAGAGAAGCTCACCTCAGTGAAGGAGAAGATGTGTGTACCACCAGTCATGTCATAGAAAGAAAGGTCACTATCTTCATAATCCAGAAAAACCACAATCTTTTGTGGCAATTTTTCTATTGCGAGTGACTCTTCTTTAAAATTTTCATTGGGGCCATAAGTGAGACCCCTGTATTTGCATCCCTTCTTCTCCAAGACAATGTATCTCTTATGTGGTTTATCAGTATATTCCTCACAAATGCCCAAAGCCCATGCATCAGCGGCCCCAATATCCAGTTCCCAATAATATCTCCCTGACGTGAACCTTTTTTCACGATCAAGTATCATAATGTTGCCATCTCCTTTCTTATTACTGAGTGTTACATCCGGTGCTTCCTCCTTGCTGTTCTCTCTTCTCTCTGGGTCTGAAACGGCGACTGGAAGAGATGACAGGACATATTTCAGAAAACTGCTGTGTATGAGAAACCTTAGAGAAATGGGGTAGATGTGGAATGAGTAGTGAAAGAGCACCTCTTCCTAGAGTGTGCAGTGGTTTAGTATTTACCAACGACCTGCAATATTTACTTTTGAATAGGGTTTTTTCCACCTTTCTGTATAAATTATACCCCTGTTCCTCAATTACTAACAGATCGTACACGAGATGGCCTTTTTCAAAAGAGCAATTTCATTACACGGGCAATTTTGAGCAATGTTCTTACAAAGGGAAATTTAGTTATCACAAAGATGAGGAGCTGTCTTAATTTCTATTGTCACAATCAAGTCCAGCCCACACATAGGAAAGGCAGGAGCTCAAGGAGACTGGCTGACATTTAATTTAATCTCTCTCTCTCTCTCGCTCTCTCTCTCTCTCTCTCTCTCGCTCTCTCGCTCTCTCGCTCTCTCTCGCTCTCTCGCTCTCTCGCTCTATCTATATCTCTATCTCTCTCCCCTAGAATGGAGTTACTGACATCTTTTCAACTCACAAATAATGGTTAGAGAAATAACCAAGTAACAGAAATAACCGAACAGAACCACTCACCTTGTTGGAAATGTTCCTTCCTCCAGTCTGAAATAAAGCAATATATGTATTGAGACCGGGCTGTAAATACACCCAGGGAGTGAAAAGGAGGTAAGAAATGTCCTGCCTTTCCTCCCCCCATCCTTCTCCCAGTTATTTTCACTGCATCATCCAAGTCCATGATGCTAGCATTATTTGGTACCCAGCCACTGCTAGTGACACTTTGAAAGGGAATATCTTAGGTAGAGCGGGAGAAAAATGTTAAACAAAACTACTACTAATTAAAAAAAAAAACAAGATTCTTGGTAGAACTCAGGAGTATGGTCATTCAACACCTTTTAAACCTGGACTGAACCACCTACCCATGGGTCACTTTTCAGCCAATCAATTGACAAATCTGTAAGGTAAACAAGAACTAAGGCGGTATCTACGCCTTAGCAAAATCAACCATTTGAGATTAAAAAAGGCAGCATTTGCCCAAGAACAAAATTTAGATGGCAGAAGGAGTAGCAACGAATAAGGAATAAAAATAGGAAACACAAAGAGAAAGTATAACAAGTGTTGTTACATTGTGGGGATTGGAATCAATGATTGTAAATTGTTCAATGGGAAATAAAATGCAAAAATAACATAAATTGTAGGGTCTGAAAATTAGATAACTGCTATGATTTCTTTGTTCTGTCTCGTGATAGCCTGATGCTGGAAAAATGAACTTTTCCAGCCTGAATCAGATTTGGAGAGCACCTGGTGCATGCTAGTGCTCAAAATGTGATATTACTAGACTTTCCAGACCTTTCTGGTCTTCATGGTTGAGGATGAGGGACATCCTGAGTGATGCAAATGGTTACTGCTTTTGCTGCTGACTGAACGACTTGGGTCTCAGTTCACTCAGCGGTGTCTTGAAAGAAATGTCTTATTATCTATTTCTGAAAATCAGTCATTAAAAATCCTTTGGAAGACACTGCTTCATTCCAATATTCAGTTGATTTGCAGGCAACTGGTCATGTTACTAGGTAAGGATGAGATTCAGTAACTTGCAGGTGGTGGACAAGAGCGTGTGTGTGCGTTTTCCTAATTACCGCTTCATCTCAGGATAATAGGGTTGCTTGAAAAGATGTAAGACAAGACTTTTACGTACCAGGATATAGCAGGGCCTTTTTCCAATCTAAAACAGAACAAATTCAGGAGAAATCAGGTGAGACATCAATTTCTGGCTTCACACTTCTCTCCTTTCTTATCAGTTATCATAAAAGTGTTCAGATTTTACTTGTAAGAAAAGAACCAAGAAACCGTGGGCATCAGGATTACGAGTGATATGGGAACCCAGAGTTGCCTACCTTCATCGTATAAGGCCTTCCGCTGTTCTGAAAAAACAAAGAAAAAGTTAATGAGAAGCTCAGAACAGGTGCTAAAATGGAAGCAAATATTCTACATAAGTTAACAGAAGAAATAAGACTCACTGAGTTCGCCCTGGAGCTTCTCTGAAAGAGGAGAAAACATAAAATCAATCAGATTGCATTGCATCTCCCCTCTGAGTTTAAGGAGTATGTGAAGTGCATTCAGTGTGAACTTCTTTTGAGAACCCATATGTAAGTGAATAAGAACGATTATATAACATTTACGTCAAATAGCACATGGCAAGTACTACATAAAGCTATCCTGGAAGTGTCCTGGAGTCATTAGCAAACCCGCCCATGCTCTCAAGAAGTGAAGATTTCTTAGGTGTTTCTAAAGCTTATTGTTGGAGGCTGATAGAAAGCCAAGGTAAGGAACATCTTTTTCACAAAGCGAAAGAGAAGCCAAGGTTCAGACTCAGAGGTATGAAAGAGCATGGCGTGAGCTTTAGGAGCTATGCTGTGGAGGCTTCCTGAACAATACCTGCTAATCTAAACTCTCTCAAGGATCTTCTTGTCATAGGACTGCCACTTCTTGAGACTCCTTGGTGCTTTGTGTTTCCCTGGTGCCCTTGGGAAAACTTTGGATTCCCTATCCACCCGACACAAGCCACATGAACAGCTTTTCCATGAACTTCTGGTTTGTCCTGCTGCCCGTGTTTACCTTTCAGTTGAAGCTTTTCTTTCTTCTGATTCCTTGCTTTCTCTCTCTCACCAGCTTTTTCATTCATTTTCTTTATTTCTTTCTCTTTGGCTTGATGTTCTCTCCACCCAAAGTAGCAGGTTCCAATGAGGAGGAGGCCCAGCACAGGGACTGTCCCGATCAGGGCTGCTTTCCATGGAGACATCCTGGGGAAGAAGGGCTCTGGCGTGAGCCCATGGAGACACAGTGAGTGACTCACCAGAGGACGTCTTCTTCTCTCTAACTCCATTTAGCACCTGCTTTCCTTTTAGACCCTGATTCCCAGCCTCCAATCACATCGCAACAGTGCATTGGGGTTTGAGGCTCACCGACCTGGGAGGAAGATGGCTGATGCTTTCTCTTGTCCAGAGAGAGGATTTTCGATGGAGCAGGTCACATTGCCCACGCTGCGCTCTCTGACCACCAGAGATGCCTCGACATGGAAAAGCCCATCTCCGTCTTGAGACTGGGCCTCAGAGAGGGAAGGTAGCTTCACTCCTGCCATGTCTCTCCATTGCACCTTGGGCTTAGGGAACCAGCCTCCCGAGGAACACAGCACTCTGATTCCACCATCTTCGGGTCCCGTCATGTATACTTCAGGAGCAGAGCCTAAGCCTGAGGAAAGTAAACACATGGGCGAGGTCTGTAGTTTTCTGGACTCGAACTTTTGAGATTGAAACCTAGCCTGACCTTCTGTATGTAGATCGTAAACCAAAGTTCACATGTCAGAAGTACTCACGGTCTACTTGAGAGTGGCCTGTGACTCTACTTTAAATGAAGCATAAAGCCTGTTCTTCAACTGAAAAATCTTTGAGGTCATTTCAGGAACAGAAAGAAAATAAGGTCATAAAAAATAGGAGAGAAGTTTAACTCTTCTGATTGTTTTCTTTCCTGATGGAGTAAAAACTAATGGTTGAAGAAAGTGTCCATATTTATCTGAACCAATACGAGTTAATTCATTTTGCAGGGCATTTTAGGAAAACGAAATTTGTGTTGTTTTCTTCCCCTTATTTTTACAAATCGGTCTGACTTGGAATTTAAGAAAAGATACTATAAGGTAATAGAGCATAGCAACTTATGAAAGAGCACAAGAAATGCCGGTTGGACATATACATATCCTTATTTTTTTCTCTGATTTACACTCTAACATACACACTCTACACCATAGAATCATACCTATGACATTCAGCTTCACAGTGGCTTCTTGGATTATGTCACCATCTTTAAAACGACATCGGTACTGGCCGTCATCAGAGGCACGGACATGCTGTATCACCAGCGCCACACTCCCCTTGCCTATGGCATCTCGTGTCAACTCTGTCCTGCCGCGATACTCCAGCATCTGCTCGGCACCTTGTTCCTGTCCATTCTGGTACACGTGCACAGCAGGGGAGAGCTGGCTTCTGTACCAGCGGATGTGCATGCGGGCTGCGCTCCTCTCGGGGGAGAGCTGGCAGGGCAGAGTGGCATCTTCTCCAAGCACAACAGCAACAGGCCCAGCTGGTCCCTTCACAGTAAACCCAAACACTGCATGGATATCAGAGACAGATTAAGATACGTGCTAGCAAATGAGATGGACAACTTTCATTTCATTATTAAATGATTCAAACATATTTCTTATTTGAATTGTTTTCTGTATAAGGAGTAGATGACACGAAGACGATAAAGAACACATGCAGAAGAGACATTAAATGTCAACTATGCTCCTTGTACCTCTTAACAATCAATGGCATTCGCTTTGCCGGAAGTAAAAACTGTTGCCAATTTATAGAGTTTGAAACGTATTTGTTTATGCATTTACAACTGCTGTTATTAGGAAAATCTAATCATTTCTGACTCAGAGACCCTATGTAAGATTGAAACGCTGTTCCATCTTTGTTCATACTTACAATAACTACAAGTTTGCAGCCATTTTATCTATCTCTTGAAGGTCTGCCTCGGTTTTTTGCTGACTTGCTACTTTACCAAGGATGATGTTCCCCTGAGACTGAACCCTCTTGAGAGCGTTATAAAGTACAGAAGAGGAATTCTCACCAAATTTACTTCTAAGGAGCAATCTTAGTGTACGTTTTCTAGCAGTTTAAGTCATTATATTTAATTTTCTTCACCAACACCATCATTCAAAGCCATCATTTCTTCCTAAATTGCCCTTATTCATTTATTATTCTTTATGCATTTACAAATAGTATCCATATATAAGTTAGATAAAAATTGTATAAGAGTTATTGTTATTTAAATGAGCCAAGGGAATTTATAAAGCCATTGCTACATTTTGGTACATGAAAAATATTTGTGTCTTCTTTCATATCTGTCTCCCAGATCATTTTCCTTAGGCAAATAGGCAGATATTTCTGCCCTTCAGTTTTAGGTTACCCCATGTAAGAAGGTGAGAGTATTATGAGTGCTTTATTACAAAGAGAAAAGAAGGATTTATATGGTAAGAATAATTGTATCAAAATAAATATGAAGTCATTAAATCTCTCTATACATATATATTTCCGCCTGAATTGGAGCAAGACTTAGAGACCTGTGGCTCCAAGTATTGAAAAGTATGTTCTTGAGCTGACAGTGTAGGTGGATTGCCCAAGGAAGAGATGGAGGATGTGGCAGATCTTAAAAGGACTTTGTATCTAAATTATAAAGGGTGACCCTTTCAGTCATCTTAGCCATCTGCCTGAACATTAATTTTACTACTGAAAGCTCAGAGCTCTGAGAGGTGAGGCGGGTGCCCCTAAGTAAGATGTGAGAATCAGAGTATTGCAGGTTCTGTGGCTGCTCAGGACTCAAGGTCCTACCTATGCAATGACTCCAAGATAAAAAATAAAGATTTCAGAAAGGGATGTTCTTATGGGTGACCGTGAGGACAGTGCCTGTGAGCAAAGTTGCCAGTATTCATCAGTCCCAGAGAGGGTTGATCAGACAGTCTCACAGGGAGCGCAAGAGTGATCTTTATGCTACATGCTGGGCATGGCCCTTTCTTTTTCTCGAATCTTGTGTCAATCTCAGGGTATACCTGTAACTTAAAGGATTTCACTCATTAGTTCATTGACTGGTATATATTATGTAAGCAATTTGATCTAGAAAAGGATATGAAACAGTTCAGTGAAAATTTAGTAGGAAAATGAATTCTTTTTCACATAAATTAATAATAACAAAAACAAAATTCATTGCTATCAAGTTGATTCGGATGCATGGTGACCCTATAGGACAAGATAAAACTGCCTCTGTGTGTTTGTGAAACTGTAACTTTAGGGCGTAGAAAGCCTCATCTTTCTCCTGGTAGTTTCAAATTATTTACCTTGCAGTTTGGAGCCTAATGCATTACACACTTGTTACCAGGGTTCCTAGTTCACAAAAGTAGGACTATTATATATCCAGTTCTGTGACAAGGGCTAGGAATCATTTAAGTACATATAGCCAACTTTTTCTGATTTTCTTTAACTCCGCTTACATCATAATGCCAAACTATTTCACTGATGCACAATTTTGCTGCTTCTGACTTAATATCTTGATGAACAGTTTTGCAGTGAATGTTCTTATGCAAATGATTTATACATGCACACATACACGTGAGAGCATCTCTTTGGAAGCTATTCATAGCATAGTATGGGAGAGTCAATGCAGATGGACAGTATATATATACTGCCTAATTAACATTAGAGATACAATAGCAAGATGTATTTATTGTGATCTCATACTTATTTACTCTCTGAATGGTGGATCTGGAAATCCATGCAGGGTCTCGTGACCTAATCAAACACTTCATGTGGGACAGTTTCAACTCACGGTAGGACCCTAATGCTCACTGGGTTTCAGTAGAGCTTTCACATCAAGACAGACAATGGAAAAGACCTGGTGATCTCCTTCCCAAACCCAGTACGTGAAAACCTTATGAATAACAAACAAAACACTGTCTGATCCACAAGAAATGATGCAGAAATCATACAAAGGAAACGTTTCCTTGGTTTGTGCTGCTGTGTGCTATAGGCCAGGGCAGTCTCAGAGATAATTCAACAGAGGTCACAACCAGCTTGAACTTCGGAATCTTGATTCCGAAATCTTTGCTCTCAGGCAGAAGTCTCCGTGACCAAGTATATTTTTACAATTATTTCCAGAATGAACTGCTTAAAATTGAATATGCTCCCCTGACCTAAGAGGACGCCTGCTCCTCCCCTCAGAAGAATTTACTTCAGATCACCACACTGAATCTGCAGCTCTGGGAGAGGGATATATCTGATCGGAGCACAAGGGGGCAGGAGGAGAGAGTGGAGCACATCTTGGCCCACCAGGCCTTGAGGACAATGACCCTAATTAGAGCAGCCAGTCCACAGAGAGGACCACATGGCCAGCCCCACTATGAGACACGACGTCCCTCACTGACCCATGTCCCTGCAGGGGACAGCACCAGAGACACAGTGTGGGAATTGCACCCGACATGATCCCACTACACCAAGACAAAGCACTGGGGGAGTGCAGCGGAACAGCAAGGGAATGGAGTGACAAAGTCCCCAGAGAATGCTGAAGGTGGACTTTGGGGCCAGGGCGTGGTGCCCCAACAGACAGGACTGAAAAACACTCCTAAAAGCCAACAAAATGATCCTTGAACAACAACAAAAAAGAATATTCGCAATAACAATTTAGAAAAATATTAATATTATGAGAGCTAAAAAGGACAACGCAAAGCAGTAAGGAATGCTGTTGGGAAGGAGATTGCCCCATCCCTACTCAGCACCTACAGATTTCCTATTAGTAGGTGACACACCTTACTTGACCACTAGAATATTTATTTTTGATAGGAAACAGGTTATGTGGATTACATCAAAAGAGCAATTGTAACGAATGAATTAACAACATGCATGAGACAGAGCACTGACCTGCTGTGCAGCACGTGGATGCCAGGAGAAGGAGAAGATGGATGGAAAACCGAGCTGGAGAGAAGCACGGAAAATCCACCATCTTCAGAGCAGAAAATGGAGTGTGCCAGACGAACAGATGTGTTCACTCTTACAATTAGAGACTCTGTAGAAGAAAAGCAACCCTGTTAAAATTCTTACAAAACAAAACAAAAAGGGTTCGTTCAAAGACTTACAAGTAACCTTGGACTTTTGTTCATGCGTTTGTTTGGTTGCTTTTTTGTTTGTGTTCTATTTTGTTTTTTCACTATATATCCTTCACAGTCTTTAACATAAGCATTCTAAGAAATTTCTTTAAATTCTGGTTTCCCTACTCCAACCACAATATGTTGTTTGCTTTCCCTGACTTTTACATGAAAACCACCAGTTTCCTCTGCAGGTGTGGAGAATGGTAAACCTGAGATTATTCTCCTGCATCCTGTGGACTCTATTGTTTATCAGTGGAATTATCTCACCCAGGCTCTCATTAAATCGAAAATTTCTAGTTCAATGATTAGAAATAAAATTAGACCCAAAAGCTAGTCTACTCCTTTCAGCCAATCTTACTGATTGCTGCTTGCATTCATTTATTCCTCATTTACAAATTCCCCTCTGTGGCTTACCCTTAAAACACCCTGTGAACGAGCATTCAAGCCCTTCCCTTTGCAGCATCCACACCTGCAGAGCAGAGCACCACACATTGTTCTCTTACCATATGAGTTGAACACAGGAGTTTCTGGAGCTTCTGGTTTCTCAGTACTCCTGCAAGGCTTGGCTCTCCGTGTTCTTGTAGTCAGTATCTGAGCAGGTTGATGGGACCTAAGTCCTTTAACTCATTCCTAGATGGGGAAAATCTTCTTGGTTGGGAGGTAAGCAGGCCTGTTGGAAACACTGGCTTTTGAATACTTCTTCTAGCACAAGTTTATCCAAAAAGCCAAGGACCCATTCCAGTTTTTCCAAAGACTCTGAAAGTGGAATTAATCCAGTCATTAAAGGACTTTGACCAGGGCTGCAATGTAGAATGATAGCATTGGGTGTAGCTCCCTTATAACCTCCAATAGCCTAGACCCACACTGTGCAGGAGGAGGAGATAAGCTCTAAGAGAGCCTGATTTTTTCTTTCACATAATTACTCACAATTGAGGTGACCTGCATGGCTGTGCAAGAAAAACGGGTTTAAGAGTAGATGGTGTCCTTCAAGAACTTTAGTTCTAAATTTCAAAGAAGGTTAGGACTTTAAATAGAATAGAAATAAACACGTGATTCTCCCGGGCCATCACATAAGCTGTGCTCCATTTCACATTCTTCTCACATTTAATTCACATTTTTTCATGTCACATTAAGCTGAAATACAATCAAGGACACAGATTGTTACTACATAATATTAGTATGTGAGCCAATAGTAGTTTGGTCAACAACAAAAGCACAAACTGACTGCCATCAAGTTGATGCCAACACAGAAAGAGTTACAATCTCAGAAACTCACAGGGGGGAGAATGCCGTCTTATAGGACCACTAAGAGTTTAGTCAGATACCCGAAGTAAATGTTTAGAAAAAGTTCCCTGGGGGAAAAGTAACTAAAAATCTACCTTCAACCCAGAAAACCTACCTATTAAAAAAAAGGTTTTATTACACAATAAGCATTAATTGGAATCATAATGAGCATTAAATAGGGTGTGCTGATGGTTCAATGCATTGAAGGGGAGAAAAGATGCCCTGAACTCAAATTATAATTTACAGAGATACATTCACTAAGTTTTAAACAGGACAAGACATGACAACACCCATTATAAAGACGAGGGAAACCAACCTGTGATTATGCCATCTAAGGATTGAAAGAAGCCCAGCACTTAATCAGAACATAAACTGACAGCAGATCAATGCAGCACAGTTGCAGACAATACCACAGAAGCAAGATTGGGATCATGGTTGGCCCACATATACGATGCTAGCTAGAAGAGTTTACAAGATTGGTTCAGGGACCCTCCAGCCAAGGGAGTCAAAATGTGACTCGAGACTATTTGACCCTAAGACCCTAATTTCCATTAAGGACACACCCTGATAAATCCGCAAATTGTAGTCTTCCTTGAACTGGCTAGGGGAGTGGCAGCAATCCACTCTGTAAGGCACTCTACCTACGGGCTAGGTTATTCATGTGCCATATTAATAGTCAGAAATAATTCAGAGGAGACTGAAGCTATATGAAGACTCAAAATGGATTTAGGATGTCCACTGATAACCCGAGTCTTTTGCAAACTTAATACCAAAAAAAATCCCTTTGAACATATTGAGTCTGGATTGCTTCTTCCACAGAAGCTAGCCAATACCTCCTTAGATAGCCCCTTGTTTCAAGATCCCAGACACTATTATTTCTGTGTTAAGCTGAGTCCTATAAAGAAACAAAACCAATGATGCCTGTACATGTTATATATCAAAAGATCTTCATATAAAGAATTGGCTTACAGAGTTGTAGACCAAGAAAGCAGATGTGTAGTGAAATACTGTCTTGTTTCCCCTGGGAGGGTTGCTTGAGTGAAAAACCTTGAGTAAACCTGGGGTGCATGACTATTTGCATGTGCCAGGAGCTTAGCACAAATGCCGATTCCTTGCTGCAGTCAGAGGGAACACATGCAGTCAGAATGTACTCAAGTGCAGTAAGTTGGTTAGTTTGAGAACATAGTGAGTCTGCCGTGCTTGTGCCCTAGAACAGTCCTGATATGAACTTTTGTAAACCTTCTCCTTTGGAGAACTAATAAAGCTTTGAGTAGAGGCGCCCAGTAGGTGGGAGGTCTTATCCCCTCTGAGTACCTTCCTTTTCCTTTATGACTTCATCTCCTGTCCTGAACAGCTATTCCATGGATCTCAGGGAGCTCCCAGCTGGCTGGAATACTACACAGATTAGAATGAACAGAGACAGCAGAGAGCACAGGCTAGCGGATGCAAAGGTCCAACATCGACCAACTTAATCCACCACATTAAGTCTGCTGATGCCTCCTGGATCAGCAGATGATGCAACAGGACATTAAGCAACCAGACACGTGATCCAGCTGTTGCAGAAGGTAAAGGGCCACAGAAGATTAGACTTCCCTTGGTCTATCCCTCTTGTACAAAAAGTTTATGACATCAAGGAGATGTCATCAAGCTGCTACTTGATCGATAGGTTTGAACCCACCCTAGCCAGGAATGCCAAGGTGACATCACAGTTTCACGTAGTTGATACTATCAGATTTGTACGTTGTATTTCGCTATAGCACCCACATCACCAGCAATCATTTTATGACACTGCCAAGCAAGAGCACACTATAAGAACTAATTGTTAGAACTGCCACTTGTCTGTCAGTTTGAAGTCCTGTGGCGGCTCATGTGCTGCTGGAACTTATATTTTCACTATTTCCAATGGCAGCAGGCTCTCTCGGAGTGGAGAGGCTTCCGCAGAGCTTCCAGACTAAGAGCAGACAATGAAGAAGGACTCGTCTGCATCTCAGAAGAAGCCACTGCAAAGCTTCTGCATAGTTTCAAAACATTGTCAGATATGGAAAGCCTAAAGAATGAAAGCAGAATACTCTCAAAGATCGTGTCAAACGATGGGTCCCTCCGGTCTGAAGGCAGTTGAAATGTCACTGTAGAGGAAATGATTTCTCAGAACGGAGCTGACCGTGGTGACATGAACAGGAAAAGCCTGTGGCCATGCAGCCTTCCGGAGCTTCATTTTCTAATGGGGCATGACTCAGGGTAAGGAGAAACAGCTGCAAAGATACTGCTAATGATCAGAATTGGAATGTGCAAAATATGAACCTAGGAAAATTGGAAGTGGTCAAAAAGGAGATGCAATGCATAAAGATTGATTTTCTAGGTTTGTTAGTCTGGGTGCTTTAGAGAAACTAATCCACAGAAACTTATATATAAGAGAGAGTTTTATAAAAAAGTTAAGTGCACATCAAGAAAACATCCCAACCTAGTGCTACGCCAGCCCACAAGTCCAACATTAACCCATATGTCCAACACCAATCCACAAAGTCCTCCTCCATCTCACAAAACACACGCAATGATGCTGACTGCAGGAATGAAGCCGAATCAGTGAGCATGTAAGCATCTCAGCACTAGCAGAGGTCTCCACACGGCTGCTCCAGCATCCAGGGCTGCACCGGGGTATTTCCATGTGTCTTCTCCTCGGGAATGTCTTGCAGGAAGTGAGCCTGGTCAGCTGAAACAGGGATCTGGCTAAGGCAGCTACCCACTGGTCCAACCATCACAAAGCAAGAGACCTGAGAACTCAAAAGGTTAGTGATAAAAAATCGATGAATTCTACCACCAAATTCAGTCTGAAAGTGATCAAACATATAATGAAGATGCAGTCATAATTATTGACAATTGGAATGCAAATGTTGGCAATAAATGGGAAGAAATAGTAGTTGGAAAATATTTTTGAGGTAGAAATGATGCTTGAGGTTGCATAATAGAGTTTTACAAAACCAATGACTTGTTCCTAGGAAATACAATTTTTCAACAATATAAAAGACACATGGACTTCCCCAGGTGGAATCACAGAGCACAAATTATCTACAATTGTGGAAAGACAAGATGGTGAAGCTCAATATCAGGTTATAAATGTAGGCAGGGGCTGAATGTGGTCAGAACGTCATTATTCTCCTGTAAGTTTAGGATAAAGCTGAAGGTCATTAAAGCAAGTCCATATGAACCAAAATGCCACCTTGAGTTTATCCCTCCTAAATTTTGAGAACATATCCAGAACATATTTTCTGCACTGAACAATAGTGACAGAAGATATGAGTTCTGGGGGACATCAAGGCCATCAGTCATGAAGAAAGCAAAAATTATTTAAAAGATAGGAAAGAAAGGAAGATCAATGTGGATGTCAAAAGAGACCCTGAAACATGCTCTTAATTACAACGCATATAAAACAAATAGAAGAAAGGATGAAGTTAAAGAGCTGTGGAAAAAATTTCAGAGTGCAGCTCAAAAAGACAAAACCAAGTATTATAATGAAATGTGCAAAGACCTAGAATTAAAAAACCAAGAGGGAAGCACATGTTCAGTATATTTGCAATGGAAAGAACTCAAGAAAAAAATGTCAAGCCTCCAATTGTACACAGTCATAGTTCCAAATAGAACTAGTTGACCTTCCACCATTTAAGTAGGTAAGATATGAGCAAGAACCAATGGTGCTGAAGGAAAAAGTCCAAGTTGCACTGAATATATTAGCCAAAAGCAAGGCTCCAGGAATTTATGGAATACCAATTGAAATCCTTCAGCAAGTTGATAAAGTACTGGGGGAACTCATTTACCTATGCCAGGAAATTTGGGAAATAGCTACTTGGCCACCTGATGGATAGAGATCCATATTTGTACCCACTCCAAAGAAAGGTAACCAAACAGAGTGCTCAAATTATAGAACAATGTCATTGATATCACATGTGAGCAAAACTTTGTTGAAGATCACAATTTCAGCAGTACATTCACAGGGAATTGACAGAAATTTAGGTCAGATTCAGGAAAGGATGCGGAACAAGGGATATCATTGCTAATGTTTGATGGATATTGTCTCAAAGCAAAGAATACCAAAAAGATGTGTACTTAAATTTTACTACGTCAAGGCATTCGACTGTGTGAACCACAATAAACTATTGAAAACCTTGGGAAGAATGGGAATCCCAAAACACGTGTGCTCATGAAGAATTTGTACATGGATCAAGAGGCAGTTTTCCAAACAGAATAAAGGAATACCACATGGTTTAAAATCAGGAAATGTTTATGACAGAGTCATATCCTCTCAGCACACTTCTTCAATCTATATACTGAGCAAATCATTAGTGAAGATGGATTTTATGAAGAAGAATGTGACATCAGGATTGGAGGAAGGATTATTAAAAACCTTCAATACACAGAGACACATCTTTTCTTGCTGAAAATGAGGACTTGAAGCTATTGTTGATGACGATTAAAGATTTCAGCCTTCAGTATGGATTACAACCCAGTATAAAGAACACCAAAAATCCTCACAACTTGACCAGTAGGTAATGTCATGGTAAATGGAAAAAAAGATTGAAGTCAAGAATTTTGGTCTTGCTGGTATCCACAATCAATGCTCATGGTAGCAGTTGTCAAAAGATCAAATGAGTTGTTGAATATCTGTTGTACAAGACCTCATTAGAGTACTGGAAAGCAGGGATGTTACATCAAGGATCAAAGTGTGCCTTATTGGAGCTGAGGTATTTTCTATTGCCGCATATGAATGGGAAAGTTGGACATTGAATAAGGAAGCCTGAAGAAGAATTTGTACATTTGAATTGTGGTGCTGGATATTGAAAATACCACGAACTGCTAAAAGGACAAACTGGTCTGTGTTGGATTAAAGTCAAGTCAGACTGCACTTTAGAGGCAAGGATGGCAAGACTTTATCTTACGTACTTTGGATATGTTTTCAGAAGAGACCAGTCCCTAGAGAAGGACATTATGCTTGGCAAAATGGAGGGGCAGGGAAAAGAGGAAAGCTCTTAAGGAGATGGACTGGCACAGTGGCTGCAACAAGGGCTCAGATAAAGGAACAAGTGTGATGCTGGCATGCCTAGGGTTGCTACTGGTCAGAATCAGCTTGATGGCACCTAACAATAGCAACAACATTGTCCTCAGGTTGAAACTTAAGTCTTAAGGTACAAACTCAAAATTCTTTCATATGCTTAGTTTATGTATCTGTGGTCCACTTCACAGGCAGCTTATTAGATTTCAAAGAAATAATCTTATAAGCAACATCCATGAAACATTTGATCATTCTAATAATTGCATCATTAAAATAGCCAATAATATAGAATTATCATACCAGTGATAAGAACTAAACTTAACTCATTGCCATCAATTCGATTCTAACTCATTGTGACCCTGTAGAACAGGGTCAAAGCACATCTGTCAGTTTTCTAGAATGTATTATCTAAGAAGAGTAAATAAATATTAAATCTACTGCTATAAGTCCTTTTTGTAAGTTCAGCGTACTCTTTTTTGATGTCTATTTATTTTTTAAGTGTTTTAACAGGTCCACAAAGCAAAAGCTTACCTGTAGATAACAAAACCTGACATGGCCCTGGTTAATTAATAATAGAATTTATAATGAAAGACTTCATGGGAATTTGGAACCAATATAAAGCTAAATAAATTTAATTAAGAGTCAGAAAGTATGTTGTACAAAAATACCACCTAAAACAAAAATTAATCTTAATTTTTAAAACCCAGATATAATGTCAAACTATCAAGTTACGGAACATCTGATACAAATGTACAGATAAGTAACTAGGTTCAAAATAAAGAAGTTAAAATGAAAATAATTTAAATGATAACTATTAAATAAAACTAACAATCACATGTTGTAAATATCCACTATGAATACTAAGAGTAATATATGTAATGTACAAGCAATCTCCTTGGATGTCTTAATGAGTCTATAGGCAGATTTGTCTAGATGGACCTGCACATCAAATCATCCAGACTGTCACACAATCATAACTGTCTTAGAGCAATGCAGGAAGTTATATATAATCCCATGGTAGCTTAGGTGAGAAACAAGACAAAAATGGCATAGGTTAAGGTAACTACCACAAAGAAAGTGAAGTGTAGAATACATGACTTCTCATGAAGTTCGGAATTGTCAGGGATGTATAATAATCTGAGAAATGACTCTTGGATATCAGATTTTTTCAGAACCATGTCATTTGGTGAATCTAATTGATCTTTGTACTGGAAGCCAGACTCTCCAAAGAATTTATTAAATAATGAAATTGATAATAAAAAATATTTTTATTGCAATGACAAATTTCAACTACACAATTTAGTAATAAAGATTCTTACAAAATCTTAAACTATTGAACTTTATTCATAGAGGTAACTCTTTAAATATATCAAATAAACTGATCATTAATGACACATTAAACATTGTTCTTGTTGCATATCTCTTATAGTAATACTCTTAAGGGGGCAATGAACAAACTATTTTATATGCCCCTATATATATATTTATTTAATATCAAATATTTATTTAATATCAAATATATATATTTATTTAATATCAAATTTTTAAAAATTTGTTAACTCAATATCAGCAAATTACTTATAGATGTTAAAACTCTTTGCATACAATGCAACACTGAAGAAATAAAGTTTAATCATTGTTTTAGGTTGGGTTATCTTGGGATACAAAACCAATGAAACTCATATGTGAAAGCAAGACCTTTATATCAAGAAGTCTAGACCAATTTTTATATTATTCCAGTCTAGCACAATTCAAGTCTATGAGTCCATGAGGCCATCCAGTGCCCTCTTCAGACTCATGTGACTAGCTGTAGACTGAGGAGGCAGAAAAGAATGGGACTACAGTAGGGTCATAGGCCAGTTGATACTGAGTTGTTTTGTTCAAGGTTAGTGAGAAAATAGCACAAAGACCGTACCTAGGGTTAGGCATCCCTCATGGGGCTGCTCCTGGTGGTAGACACAAAGTGCCAGCAAGAAGGAAGGTGAAGAGCCCTAGAAGGGGAAGTACACGTTGTTCCTGTCTCATAACAGTGCCAAATCCCCACGAAAGCATCACAAGGCTACCACCTGACTGCTAGGCTGGATTCCACCACTGCACTGCACTTTCACATAGGGTCAAGTTGACATAAATCTCACCAGTACAATCATTTAAAGTTATTTTTCTTACTTAATCTAAATTTAGTCCTTGTCATTCTTTTAAAAGGGCTACATTAAAAAATATAAATTTGTCATTAAGTTGGTCCTAACTCACAACAACCCTACAGGACAGAGTAAAATCTGCTTCGCGTGTTTTGGAGGCTTGAAAACTCCTTGCATGTAGGCAGGTTGAGCTTTCTGAAAGTGACTATTGGGCTTGAAGAGCACATTGTGATTAGGTTTCCAGAGCTTGGCCCACTGCATCACTAAGGCTATTTCTACATGGAATCTAGGATGGCTTTTTTGTTTCTGATAAAGTTTCCCTGGGACCCTGAGAAGCTCAGACCTCAGCTCTCCTTTTCTTTAGCTGCTCTCAAACATTAGATCTAGTAGTTTGCAAAATTTTAACCTAAACAACTGAAGAAATTGGCTTTACCTTAATAATCTCTTTTATTCCCTAAGTGAAATGCATTCCTTAATATCTTATTCAAGTTACTTGTAAAGATCTTGATTCTAAATTTGTTTTATACAAAAATCTGTCAAAAATTAACCACTTCATAGATTCTTTATAATCATAAAGCAATTTCATTTATAAGCATGCAAACTACTCACTGCCATCTAGTTATTTCAGAATCATGGTGAACCTAGAAGACAGAGCAGAACTGCCCCCGTGGATTTCCAAGATGGCAATTCTTTACAGGTTTAGAAATCCTCCCCACATGTTACAAAATCAAAGCTGCTAAATATATATATATATATATTGCAGTCTTTAAATGGGTCATTTAAATTTTTCTCAAAAATAATTTGTTCATGGAAACGGGGGACAAAATAAAACTCAAATAACATTTTGTTAATGTTAAAATTGAAGTCTATGATAGGCTCTCATCCACTTTTTTACCTGACCCACAAGCAGCTTCTCCCAATGGATGCCAACTTGGATGAAGGTCAAACACTCACTGAGCCTCAGAAGTTAGCAAATAGGTTATACGGTTACTCCCTGCATGAATTTCCCCTTATAATATTCAATGTTACAGCTGTACAACATTGTCCAAGTAGCACAACAAAAGCAACATCATTTCAAACAGTTCCAGTTCACTTGGCCCATGTAAAAATCACGGGAAAAACTTTTTAAAGTGGGTCTCTGGTATTGTAAAGGGTTCTTGGTAATGGAATGCCAGATTCTACTGCCTGAGTAATGAGCAGGCATTTTATCTTTCCAAAGGACAAACTGTGTTCAAAACAGAAGGAAACAAATGCCTGTCCCCACACACTTCCAGGTGATACCACCTCAAATGCACACAACAGTTCAGACGATAGCAATCACTCATGAAGCAATAAACGACACAGCACCACTACCTTCACCCAAACTGCAAATAAAATAAGCTACAGCTCCCTGAAAATGGAAATGACCTCTGTGAAATGCTGAAACTGAGCACCATTTTCTAGAAAATGTCCTAAGTCAAGAAATGCATAGCCATAGGCACCACAATGAGACATGATGTCCCTCACTGATCCATGGTGCTACTGGGGACAGCACCTGAGACACAGTGCGAGAATTGCGTCTGACCTGATCCCACCACACTGAGCCAAAGCACTGGGGGAGTGCAGCGGAATGGCAAGGAAATGGAGCGGAGAGGTCCCCAGGGAATGCTGAAGGTGGACTTGGGACCAGGGTGTGGTGCCCCAACAGACTGGACTGGAGAACACTCCTAAAGGCCAAAAAGTGATTCTTGAACTAACTACAAGTTTTTCTTTCTTGGTGCCTTTTGTTTTGTTCTTTGTCAGTGGTTTGTTGTTGTTTTGTTGTATAGTGTATATTTGTTTTCCTCTGTCTTGTTTCTGTGCATGTTATTATCTCCACAGGTCTGTCTAAATAAGACAGGCTGGATGAACTATCTGGAGGAAAAACAACGAGACCGACAGCAAGACTTAATAAAACTTCATAAAGTTTCTGAAAGTCCTGAAACATTCATAAATCCAAAAGGGTTTGCTTGTGCGTCACCCCCAAGGAAATGAAGACCAATGACACCACTCTCTCTAGAGCCAGTTACTCAGAAAGTCCACCTGGAAAGAGAATTAGATCTTGCCCATAAATAATGTCACATGTGTAGGTGTGAAACAATGTCATCAAGGGCAAACACAGGCAAGTCTCCAATTGCTAGTCTGTTTCTCCTTGTCGTGCTTTTGGGAGAGGTAGTAATCCACTCTCTACGGCCTGCTACCCGAGGGCTAGCCTATTCACATTGCTGGTTAATGATCAGAATATACAATAAGTTATCTAAATTGAATTCTGAAAGAGGGCAGGATGGAAACCTCGTCCAATGTTATTCACAAGGAGTAAGAAAACCTCCTATTTTCAATTTGTATCTATTCTTTAATACTTACATCTCCTGGAAATGCTCCTTATTTCTCTTTCTATTCATTTCATCCTAAGAGAGATAAACAGGATTCCAAAAAGACTATTACACCAAAATAGTTTTGTTTCTATTCTAAATAATGTGGTATATGTTACTTTAATTTTTGGCTTCTTTGGTTATGTAAAATTTGAAATTAAATCCTGGCCCCTGGACCGAAAGTGTTTTCATAATGTTAGATCCCATTGAGTTGGCTGTGACTTACTGCAACCATAAGACCAACTGGATGAATCGTTATCCACACAATTATTGCTACGTTTCAGTCCTTTGTTGTAGTCAGTGTCAATCCATCTCCTTCAGAATCGTCCTCCTTTTCAATGATCTTTTACTCAACTATAAAAGGATTTTCCTTGCTAGAGACTTGTCTCTCTCTTAACATGACCAAAGCATGTCAGATGAAATGTTGCCAGCTTGGCTTTTTTTTTTTTTGAAACTTTTTAATTATTTTTTTTATTTTATTAGGGACTCATACAACTATTATCACAATCCATACATACATCAATTGTATAAAGCACATCTGTATATTTTTTGCCCTAATTGTTTTCAAAGCATTTGCTCTCCACTTAAGCCCTTTGCATCAAGTCCTCTTTTTCCCCTCCCTCCCCGCTCCCACCTCCCTCATGAGACCTTGATAATTTATAAATTAATATTTTTTCATATCTTGCCCTGTCTGGCGTCTCCCTTCACCCCCTTTTCTGTTTTCCATCCCCCAGGGAGGAGGTCACATGTAGATCCTTGAAATTGGTTCCCTCTTTCCAACCCACTCACCCTCTACCCTCCCAGTATCACCCCTCATACCCCTAGTCCTGAAGGGATCATCCACCCTGTATTCCCTGTGCCTCCAGCTCCTATCTGCACCAGTGTACATCCTCTGCTCAATCCAGACTTGCAAGGTAGAATTCGAATCATGGTAGTTGGGGTGGGGGTGTGGGGGAGGAAGCATTTAGGAACTGGAGGAAAGCTGTATTCTGCATTGGTGCTACATTGCAACCTGACTGACTCATCTCCTCCCCTAGACCCCTCTGTGAGGGGATCTCCCAGTGGCCAACAAATGGGCTTTGGGTCTCCACTCTGCACTTCCCCCTTCATTCACTCTGGTAAGATTATTTTTTTCTGATGGTGCCTTATACTTGATCCCTTCAACACCTCATGTTCACACAGGCTGGTGTGTTTCTTCCATGTGGGCTTTGTTGCTTCTGAGCTAGATGGCTGCTTGTTCACCTCCAAGCATTTAAGACCCAAGACACTATCCCTTTTGAAAGCCTGGCTCCATAAGCTTTCTTCGACACATTTGCTTATGCACCCGTTTGTCCTCGGCAATCATATCATGGAGGTGTGCACACAATGATGTAATTTTCCGTTCTTTGATGCCTGATAACTGATCCCTTCGGAAAAACATGATGTCACAGGCTGGTGTGTTCTTCCATGTGGGCTTGGTTGCTTCTGAGCTAGATGGCCGCTTGTTTATCTTCAAGCCTTTAAGACCCCAGACACTATCTCTTTTGATAGCCAGGGACCATCAGCATTCTTCACCACATTTTCTTGTTCATTGCCCAAGACAGAATTGTCCATTCTTCTACAAGTCCCTGATGCTTTCCATATTCTTTGCCACCAGCATAAATCATATAGCCACCTTACTAATTGTGCAACATTCACATGCATGTGAGATGATAGATAGTGCCATGACTTGGATCAGGCAGTGCTTTAACACGCAAAGGGACATTTTTGCACTTTAAACACTTGTAAGAAGTCTTGTGCACAGTTGCCCAATGTAACACATCATTTTATTTCTTGATTGCTGCTTCCATGCATGTTGATTATGAATGCAATCAAAATCATATCCATAACAACTTCATTGTATTCTTCAGTTAACGCCATAAGGCTTCTTGGTCCAATTGTTAAGATTTGTCTTCTTTACATTGAGTTGTAATCTATAGTAAGTCTGTAGTTTTTCTCTTCCTCAGTTATTTCTTCCCATCCTCTTCACTTTCAGCAAGCAAAGAAGATATGCATGTGGCAGGTTGTTAATGGGCCTGATTTTAATCCTGATGCTCCAGGTTCCTTTCTATAGTCCAGCTTCTTACATTACTTCCTCAGGATACTGATTAAGTTTGGTGAAAGGTCATCACCCTTACATATAACTTTATGTATTTTAAATTTTGTTTAGTCTCTTCTTATGCTGTTAAATAATGTCCTGTGGTCAGTAGTCAGGTTCCTCATGAGCTCAATTAAGTGTTCTGTATGTGTTAAGCCAAGTTGATAAGAGAAACAAATCCAAGGATGCACACATATGTCTAGGAAAGAGCTTTATATGAAAGAGCAATTGTATAATGAGAAAACATCCAAGCCCAGTCCAGAACAAGTCCATAAGTCCGACATTAGCCCGTATGTCCGCTACTAGTCCATAAATTCCTCTGCAGGGTCATGTAGCCACTCACAATGATGCCAAATGCAGGAAGATCACAGGCCAGTGGGTGACAAGTTTTGTGGATCCAGTGGCAGTGGAAGCATCTTCATGTGGCTTTGTCTGCTCTCTGAGTGGCCCAACAGCAGGAACGTGAACCAGACAAAGGGTGTACCCCCGCTCTTGGGAAGAAGAAATGGAGATCCCAGAAGCCTCATGAGAAGTCCATGCCCACAAGGAGGCATCATCAGGCTGTGATAATGAACAAGTTATAATCCACCCTTAGACTTATTTATCAAGTGAATATGAAATTATGTAACTAACGCACAGAGATTCCCATTAAAAAACGTACCTATATTTTGTTATGATCTATAGAGTGTGAGACCTTTGCATAGTAAATAAAACACAAGTAAATATCTTTCTGATATTTTCTGCTTTCAGCCAAGATCCATCTGAAATCAGCAGTGATAGACCTTTTTGCCTTGTACTCTTATGAATCTGGCTTGAATTTCTCATGTTTAATTACCTTCAGCAAAGCCTTATTAGTATTGATATTATTTGGTACTCTCAACATTCTGCTGAATCACTTTTCTTGGCTAATGGCACAATATGAATCCTTTCCAGTTGATTAGTCAGGTTGCTGTGTTCCAAATTCGTTGACAGATTCATAAGTTATTTGTGGACTCCATTCCTGTGTTGACACATTTCTGCTGGTCTTCCCTCAATTCATAGGGGCGAGTTTTTTGTGATTGACTTCAGGTTAGCTCTCACACCTTCTTTAAATATCACTGTTTCTTGATTATACCCTATCTCTTAAAATGGGTGAATATCGACCAATTTCTTGGTACATTGCCTGCATATTCCTACTGTTTTCTTTTATCCTGGATGCTTTCTGCATTGCTCAATATTTTTCCCAAAGAATCCTGCAAAATTTCAAGACTTGATTTTTCCCCTTAAGTTCTCTCGACTTGAGAGATGATACAGGCTTTCTTCCCTTTTGGTTTTCTAACTCCAGGGCTTTATACATTATATTCTAAAATTTAACTTCATTTTATTAACTTTTCATTAAAAGGGCATTTCATTTTAAAAGCTGAATTATTAGTGTAAAATAAATTTGGACATTTAAACATACAATCTTGTAATTATTTAGAGCTCCCAAGATTAAACAAACAAGCACACAAACAAAAGCTGCAGAATCTAGGTAATGTGTTATCTACAAAAGAAAATAAGGCATATATTTAATCATACATCTGTCACTCCTTGATTTAAAAAATACCAATGAAATATTTTCTTTATAGTCCCCAGTGAAAACTAAAATTATCTAAGAAAAGTATCGTTTAAGTGTGAGGACAAAATGCAGCAATTTTTAGACAAGCAGGGTTTCAGATTTCCTTTCATTCAGCGACTTGGTGTTGGCAGAGTTAAATTCTTCTGGAATACATCCCATCCTCTTTTTACCCACCCCCTGGTTGTCATTGGAACCCCGGGAGTGGATTGGTTATTTGTTGGGCACTTAACTGCAAGACCAGCAGTTCAAAATCACCAGGCGCTCCTCAAGATAAAGAGGAGGCTTTCTGCTGCTGTAACACATGAAGCCCACAGGGACAACGCTTCATTGTGTAGAGGGTTGCCATGAGTCAAAATCGACTTGATTGCACTGAGTTTGTTCTTTGAGGATTTTGTTGTTTTCCGTTGTTTTGGTTTCTCATTGTATTTTAAGTGGAAGCACAGAAGAGTTGGCAGATGTTGTCTGTGGAAGGCAGCCACTTCAGCATGGTGGAGACACAAGCTGATTTTATCTGTTTCCTTCTGGCTGTGGCAGTCTCTCCAAGAAGAGTGGTTTGCAGTGAGATTGTGTGGCTTTCCTGTAGTAGGGACTAATGTCAGCAGACTGAATGTTTTTTCTGACATAGGGCAGCATCACTAATTCCCATGCAAAAATGTTGCATGTCAAAATATGCAAACCCAAATATCTAAAGAAATTACTCAGTACTTAAGCACGTTTCATAAGAAACACTTGGAGCAAACATATTTTGTGATTTATTTATATCAACAGATTTAGGGAAAGCATGATACTCCAAGCACAGTGGGAGACACACAAGTATCACATTGCATCATTCAATTAATCCATCTTAATTGCCTTTGTATATTCTTCTATTCCATCAAAATTGTTAAAATTGGGATCTCGTCAAGTCATAAAGTAAAAGACTTGGTATAGCATAATTGTTTTATTATTAAAATCTATACATCTGTTTATATGGTTGGAACTTTTCTATTTGTTTCTGATTAATTATAACTTTTGTTTTTAATTCCTAACTGATTTTGAATTTTAAAACTCTATTGTATGTTGTTAGCACCATAAATACAACACTTAACAATAATATGTTCTTTCTTCTCCGTTTAATTGTGAATTGGATATGTTGACAGAGCAGATCAGTCCATCCAACAAGTCATACACATTTTCTGTCATCTCAGCGTTTGCAATCCTCACAATGAAACATCTCTGATCCCACTTTCTCCCTGTAATTCCTGTTTTAATCCTCCTTCTTACTTCTGAACATTGTTCTTGGATAAATGATGTCCTTTTGATCTCAAATTATTTATTATTCTAAGGTGTTTGTAGCACTCTGTTGTTACTGTTCCCTCTATAGACTTGCCTATTGTTTGGCTAAATGTTGATCCAGGAAATTAAGTTCATTTCAAATCTGGAAGTGTCAGTAAGAGTTCTACTGTCAGAGATATGTTTTTGAGGAATAACTCATCCCTTTTGAAAGGGTAGCTTAAAAAAAAAAGGTAGCTTATTTGTTTGAATGATTTCTAGTTGAATGATGTTTCTGTTTCTATATTAATAATGGCATTTCTATAGTTTTGTTAAAGTATATGACCAATTCTTTTTGTTTTATTTTTGCTTTCTTATTTCTTTCAAATTGTATATAGATGTTTGACCTTAGATACAGGGTTTCAAAATGTTGATTAAAGCTTTATTAATTCTCTCATATTCCAATAGAGAATTATTGGTCATCCTAAGTGGGGAAAAGAATTATCTTATAATTTTTAGGATATAAAGGATCTTAAAAACAAAAGTGAATGATATACACAGAGGATAATAATTTTATCCTTTTCTTTCTCAAGGTTCACACAATGGAGGAGAGATGGAAGAGTCCATAGAATTGTTGAGTGATGGTGTACTGTTTCTCCTGTTCAACCTAGATATAACACAGATGTCATTGGAGGAAATCTACATCTGGAGAGGAGGAAAGTTGTAAACTTTGAATATATCTGTCTTTTCAGTTCCCTGTCTCACAGAATAAAAGTCCTAACTGCCAGAAGGAAACGTATAACCATAATGGCAGGCATAGTGACGTGACTTGAGTATGGATTTAAAATAAAATACCTTATATAAAACTTACATGTGCCCTGTACATTTTAAAATAAGGTGTGTGTGTGTGTGTAATCATGTATACCTCACCAAAACTTGTGGTAAGAGTTATTATTAAACCCAAGATCTGATGAGGAAACTGAGGCACAGACACTGTGTCTTGTCATGAGCTAGTAAATAGCCTAGGTAAGATTTTTAACTCAGGTAGTCAAGTACTAAGGAGCCCTGGTGGTGCTATAAGGTAAACAATGGGCTGTTAACAGCAAGGCCAGCAATTCAAACCCACACCTCTCTGAGAGAGCTAGAGGAAGCTATTCATTTCTGTAGGTTTACAGCCTTCAAAACAGTGTTATGGGTAGAACTTACTTGATAGCAATATTTTTTAAATTTTAGTTCAATTCTGTGAAGTTCTAATGCCTGTGCTTTTAACCTGCATAATATTTCTCCAAACTAATATCAATTGCTTTGATCCTCACCACCCTTGGTTAACATGTAATAATTGGGTGGATTTATGACCCAGGTCAGGTCAAAGTTCTCTTTCCTGATTTAATTTTGCTTTCCATTTTGAGAACAGCAGAGTGGCCAAAGAGAAGGGCATTGCCACGGGGTCACTATCTGAAGTTTTGAAATTCTTGCTTCTGACTTGCTGAAGGTCTTTAAACACCACCCACGACCTCCGACTGGGTTACCCACTTTCTGAAATGCAGTCTCTTCTTGGTATCTTGGAGCAAGATTCATAGAAGACACCTGATGGCAGGCAAGGAAGAAGAGGAAGGAAGTATGTGGCGCTGGAGTCAGCAGTAATGAGGGTAAGAAGTCCAAGAAGTTTTCATCTCTGGAAGAAAAGCATAAAATATGTGAGTGTGGCTGAAATATCTTCTGGGTGAAGGAAAAGAGGGTGGAAATGGGGGAATCCAGACAAAGACCTTGGGAATTGATAAGGACCAACTAAGTGCTGTCTACTTAATCATGTGGTAAAGTGTAGGTAGAAATTGTACCAAAACCAGAGTAAATGTTTGTGTTAGAGACACCTCCTCCATTGCTTCTCTCATCCACAGGACAAAATTATGTTGACTAAGGGAAGAGTTTAGAGAGATTGGGAGCAGACCTATCTCTGCTATTAAAATGAAGAGTTTTTCCTTAGAAAATGAAAGCAACAAACACATACACACACACACTTACACACACACATTTAAATATACATACATTTTCCCTTGAATGTGAAAGACTGTCTTCAATGCTGACTGGAAAATACAATGCAGTTGTGATCCGAGAGTTCTAGGAGGCCTTTACAGAAGCACTGTCAACATGCTAGCTCTGTTCTTTTCACCTTGTGGGTCTTGTTTTCATGTAGACCTCAGTGGTGCCCAGCACCTTCCTCTATGTGATTCTGTTCCCTGCAATGGGAAAGATGGGAGATTCCCTGGAATTTTCTTGGACAAGAAACCTCCTCTCTCTGCTCCTTCTCCAGATATCCATATGGGGTTCAGGTAAAATATTTTAATATTTGTTTCTATTTTTCCTATGTGAACTCTCTGGTCCTCAAAATAGAATGATTAAATCAGTCGAAGTGGTTGATATACCCACACGCCTCTTTAAAAGATGTCTGGTTGTGCTGTGAGTTAGATTTTACGCTACTAATCTCAAAGTAAATGGTTCGTATTCAGCAGAATTCAGTGGGGGAATTATGAGGCTTAGCTCCTGGGAAGATTTGGAATCTTGAAAACCCTATCTATAGTGTTGAAATGAGTCAGAGTCAACTCAACGCAGTGGAGGTGGCTTGAGTGCGGTTTGAATCTCTTCACAGAGGAAAAGGCAGGTAGAAAGACTGTAGAAATAAGTCACAACCCTGACTCAAACTTGAGTGTTGTGATTTCCCAGCATCCTCCTTCCCACAAGTACACACCGTTGCAGTGACACATTTATTCAATGTGGCATTACCCTGCTGATTGTAAGCTTGCAGAAATCCCGTTGGTTTGTACATCACCACTTTCTTAGGCAGAATGTGCATTGCAATACATGCTGCATGCAGGAGGCCAGTCATGCTGACACTCTTTTCACTGCGTTCCTCTTTCACAGATGCATTTGTGGTGATTGGTCCCTCTGAGCCCATTATCGCTATGCTGGGAGCAGACACCATGCTCCCCTGCCGAGTGTCTCCAGTCATGAGTGTGGAGAACATGGAGCTGCGCTGGTTTCGCTCCCAGTTCTCCGAGGCTGTGTATGTGTATCAGGATGGAAGGGAGCAGGTGGGAGAGCAACTGGTAGACTTCAAAGGGAGAACAGAGTTGGTGAAAGATTATATGACGGAGGGAAGAGCTGCTGTGAAAATCTACAGCCTCCAAGTTTCAGACAATGGCATCTATAAGTGTTTCTTTAAGAAGGGCAATGACTTCGAAGAGGCCATTTTAGAGCTGAAAGTGATAGGTAAGTCCCTTTTTGAGAATATATATCACCCCCACAAAAATATGAGTGTTGTGTGTGTAAACTGGTAGGCGGACTGTGGAGAGGACAAAGATAAAGAGGCATGTACGCTTGGAGCTGATAGAGCCCTAGATAGGCATAACTAAATCAAAAGTGTTGCTATGGACTTTGAAAGCAATCATTATAGTTCCAGAATCTACCCCTACTCTCAGGCCACCGCCTCCAATAAGGACAGCAACGGGCGAAGACTCACCTGAGTGCCTTCATGGCCAAATCTCAAATGTAAATGCATTATCTGGGAAAAGCATGGAAGCTAGTGCAGGGGGAATTACAACTAGAGCACTGGCCTCACAAAACAACTCTTACGTAGCTAAGTGAACGGGAAGTACAGAACCACACGACCCGAGTTAAATTTTGGAATGCTGAAAGGGGCTCAAGGGAGGGGCCACTGTGCACATGTGAATGAAACTGACATTCACCGAGCATGAGTGGACTATACTGAGTTTGTCATCCTTGTTGCTAGTTCATTTTTCATTCCAATCATTATTTGTATTTATGATTCTTGCCCCCCAAAAACAAATGAACAGAGATTACGACTGTATTTCCTAAATCTGTGGAAATGGGGTAGGACTGAATCCCTCTACTGAAAGGCGTTTATACAAGACAGTCTTAATTTCAGAAACAAGTCTTAGAAGTCAGGATAGCTATTTACTCTTAAAAAGATCATGGAAATCGCTAATGTGTTGCTTTATGTATATCATCACCTCAACATCAGAATTGTGTGTATCTGCCTGCTGGATATCTATCTAACCATCATCTCTCTCTCTCTATCTATAAAACAGAACATTAGCAAGCTTATCTATGGATGAAAATTCCATGGATCTCCCACTAGATTCAGCCTGTGCGCAGTAAAAGAAAGAGACTAAAAACAAAAGGCTAGCTGCTTCAGTACTCCGGCAGCGGGGTTGGAAATGGGAGGTCAAAAAGATGACACAGAGGAGAGAGAATAGAGTGGAGGAATCAGAAATCACCTGGACTCCTTAATTAACTGACTTCACCCGGACGCTTTCACCTTTGAGTTTCCACACAGAGAACATGAAAGCTGGAACCATTGCAAAGGGAGACAGGTCAATTAAACGACTCCATGAAGCATCTAGTTTAGGCTTCTGTGAACGTTTATCGTGGTAAATCTTTCAGATGGACCCCAGTACTTCAACTTTGGCAAATTTTCCTCTCCCATTTCTTTATCTTTCTGTAATCTAATTACAGATATGCTTAGGTGGAGACTATGTATTCATTCAGCTAAGGAATAAGCACGGTTTCAAGCCCAGAGAAGTCTTCTGTAACTTGGCACAACACATACATAGCTATTTCATGGGGACAGTAAAAGAAGTTCTCAACTCCCACTCAGAATTAGAATGCTTCGTCCCTCTCCCCACACTGGTGTTTCATATAATTTTAAGGATATCTGGCCTAAAACAAAAAATTCTAGGTTTCAGACAAACGGCTTTTTTCCCCAGGGCTAGGTTCTGGTCCTCACGTACGCATGGTGGGTCCAGAAGAAGAAGGAATAAAAGTGACATGCACAGGGAAGGGATGGTTTCCCAAGCCTGAGGTACAATGGGAAGATGAAATTGGAACGAGGATCCATTCACAATCTGAAGATGAGACCCCAGATGATGATGGCTTGTTCCACATAGAAGCATCCCTCATTGTGAGGGACAGCTCCAAGAGAACAGTGTCCTGCTCGATGAAGAACCCTTTCTTTGGTGAAGAGCGGGTGGAAACCATTTCTATCCCAGGTTAGTGTTTCTTACTTCAGAGACAAGCAAGGAGCAAGGAGGTGTTATTTGGGATGTGAGGTAGTTGAGGTGGCCTAGGTGTACATGATGAAGAGTTTTGAGTTGATCTGTGCTCTCTGGCAGAGCCCTTCTTCCCCAGGACCAATCCTTGGAAGGCAGCATTTGTTGTGACCCTCCTGATGCTCGGGATTGTCATGGGTGCTGTAGGGGTTTTGGTCCGGGGACATCAGGAAAAAAAGAAGAGATTGTCTGAAGTTGAAAAGGAAAAGGAGGATGATTGCAAAGCCAAAGGTAAACCCTGGGAATCAGACTTGGAAGGGGATGTGAATTGATGATTTGGTGACTGTGCACAGGGCTGGTGGCTGCTGGGAAATAGGGATACATGAAAAGCTTAAGTTAGACACTCCCATCGCCATTAAGACATTGAGTCAACATCTCAGGGGAGAAATATAATTGATTCCAGTAGAGATAGATAATTTATTGATAGAAACAAAGGGTCACCGTCATTGCCGATTAAAGTAAATTTTTGGTCTGGATGTCTGCAAATACCAGTCAGAATATGTGCAAGACTATCCTGAAACCAGAACTCTTTTTTTCTTTCTATAAAATCTGTTTTATTAACTTCTCTCCTTTTTTAGAATCATTCAAGACAGAGCTAGGTAAGTTCTGCATTTTCTTTGTATTCATAGATAAGACAAATTGGAAGTCTATGCTATGTACTTAGATCTCACAAGCTTTATTGTTTTTCAGCCACAAGGAAGGAACTATATGATCATGGTGAGTTATGAAGATAATATTGTCAGCCCAACCATTCCATATTTAGATCTACCTTACCCTCTTGCTCGGAGAAGATCAGACCCAAAGGGTTTGTCATAGATTGGTGAAGTTTGGGAAATGCTTGAATTTGAACAGGAGGTAGAAAACTCACATTGTAAAGATGAGCAGAGATATAGTACTCTCGCAAACTTCATGTGTCATAAGGTGGTAATAATTTTGAATTTTGAAGGGTACGTCTTGAGAATAAAAAAAATAATTCCTCGGTTTTATTTCAGATTGGGAAAAAGCACATTTATATGGTGGTAAGTAACTCTGATATTCCTTGGAGGGCTCACTGGATTTTATAATGCTCTTGGGATTTATCTAGAGATAAATTATACTTTGTTGAACAAGAAATCTAGCCAGGGAACAACAACTAGTTCAGAAAATATTCTGTCTGCATTTTTTTCTGATTGGATTTTTTTTTTCTTCTCAGATTGGAGAAAAGAACATTTCAACGCAGGCGAGTGGCATTGTTGTTCTTCCCCACGTAATCTCAGTACAAATGAAAGCATAGTTGTGAAAACTTACCACAGTACTTTGGGGGGGGGGGGAGGTTATTCCTTCCAAGATTTCCACTCACAGTCTCAGTCTCATGCTGATGATAACAGAATTCTAACTGTCTGATATCATTAATTCATTTATTCAGCATGCTTTTATTGGTAAGTGCCAATGAGGAGGCTATGGCCCACAACAACTCTGTGCACAACAGAACAACCATTTCTCTGTCAGGTTTTATCCCGCATACACTGATACAAAATTTTATTTAGCACCAAATAAAGCAGATATGATCTCTGCTTAACTTCCTAGGTAAGTAAGCATACAAACTGTGGTGAGTGGTGTGGGGGAACAAGAGGTAGCTATGGGAAACATTTTTGCATCAGTTGACATTTAAGATTCTATTCCAATCCTGTGGTGCATTACGTCATGTGAATAGCATTACTAGAACAGTACAGTCACAGGAAGACTATTGTGTAAATGGGCAGAGATGGCCTCTCTAAAAGTAGAAATATATCTTGACCATTTTAGAGTTTTCCTGAATGGTGGGTAGATTATTCATCTCTAATGCATGCCACTTTTACTCTGATTCAATCCCTGGGACCAAAAATATTTCCTAATTTTTTTGATCCTCCAAATGTTCAAACACTTTCTAATATCCTTTACATAATTTCTTAAGAAAAATTTCAATTACTGAAAAAAAATTGAAAAAAGCAAATTAATGAATGTCAGTATTATTGTTGACACTGCTACCAGTGTTACAATAATTAATGGAAAATAAAATTTACTGCATGTTTAACTCTACTCATTATCTCAGGTATTTATGTCAATAATCCTATCAAGGTATCAGTGTTATGTACATCGTCATGAGGATACACTGAGGCTAAGAGAAGCAAAATAATTTCATCAAGAGCACAGAGCTATTAAGTACAGATTGATCACCAAAATCGAGGTCTTTCTGACTCTAGAGACATTATACTATAAGAATTAAATATAAGTTTATAAGAAAATAGGGGAGAGTTAGGGTAGTGTTAGGGTTAAAAAAAAGAAAATAGGGTAACTTTTATTGTTACATAAATCCACAGAAAAGTGATACCAAAGAGACTATGAGCAAAGGCACATTGCAGTTATAAGTCAGACAGAGCATCACTAACAATAGCAAATAGTAAATAAACAGCATTCATAGGAAGATGGAGAGACATTATTCTGAGTAGTTGATGCCAGAGTTTTTAGATGAGCTACCATCGTCCAGCTCTGTCTTTCTATGTTTTACACATAAAGTGGCTTTGAGTACTAGACAAAGGAGAGAGCACAAATTCCATTCCCTCTCCTGTCATTTCTCTTCCTCTCATTGGCCTCCAAAAGACTCCTGATGAGGGTGGGCTACTAACCAAAAGGTCTGTCCTTCAAACCCACCAGCTGCTCTGTGGGAGAAAGATGAGGCAGGCCATTTCCAAAATGTTTACAGTATCAGAAGCCTTATGGAACACTGCCAGAATTGACTCAACCACAGTGGGATTTGTGTTATTATTTTGTTCTTTTTCTTCTTTGTTTCTCCACCTTCTCTCCTTGCCCGTCTTCTTTTTCTTCTTTCATTTTCTGTTTTCTTCCATTCTTCATTTCTTAGATTTCTACCTTTCCAGAGCTAGCCAAACTGTTGGTGGACTGACTTCATTTTTATTTTATTCTCTACAACTGCAGTGGCTGTTTCTTTGGATCCAGAGTCAGCTCATGCAAACCTGAACATATCTGAGAACAGAAGCCATGTGTCTTGGAAAGATAATATTCCTCAGGACTGTGATCCCCAAGCATACCAAAGACAAGGGGAATATGAAACCATCAGCAGTGTTTTGGGTCAGGATAGCTTTGAAAATGGGAGACATTTTTGGGAGGTGGAAGTGAATATGGGAAAAGGAAGTCTACCTGAATGTAGATGGGCTCTGGGTGTTTGCTCAGTCACAGTGAACAGAAAGGGGTGGTTTGTAGAAGCATCGGAAAAGAATTTCTGGGTGGTGGCATGCATTGAAAGGGAAATCAAAGCTCTCACTTCCTCTCCAGTGTCTTTGTCCCTAAGGGAGCATCCCCGCAGGATAGGAGTTTTTCTGGACTGGGATGCTGGAGATGTATCCTTTTACAACATGAGTGATGGGTCTCACATCTACTCCTTTACTGGAATCACCTTCTGTGGGGCTCTCTGCCCATATTTTAGCCTTCAGGGTCCTGATACAACCATTTGCTTAGCTTCAGATCCCACTAAAGAGTGCCCAGATTATCCCCCAAAGACCTCTCTACCTCATGTAACCAATTGTGATCAGAATCTCCCCCAAGAAGCAACATCTCTGTTACCTCAATAAGAAATAAAGGGTTGGCTCCTTTAGGCACCTTCCCTTTCTCCACTGACACTGTTTATAGGTATATTCTGCAAGAAAGCTATTGTTAGATAAAGCACAAGGCACTGGACATGATTATCATTCCCTCTCCATGAGGAAGAGAGAAGAAAGAAGATATAACAACTTGAACAGGCCTTGGAGAATGTCTTTATCAAAACAGAGTCTTGTTGTGGGTAGATACAAAACATTTTCAGTCATCGATCGTTTCTGAACAAGTGCATGTGTATTAAAGTAAATGTTTTAAAGCAATAAAAATTCATATCTTTTTACCTTTTTGTTATCAAATATGGAAAAGGGGTGGCTTGGGAAGTCAATGATCATACTATCAAATACCTATCACCACACATGGAAATAGAAAGAAATATTTTCTAGTTGAGTAAAAGTTAATAAGGCCTCCTTGCTACTTGCTAATGCTCTAGTAGATCCTCAACTTCAAAATTGTTTTCCCAGGGTTGAGAGTGACATATGGATGAATATGAACCATTTCAGCAGAGCCCCAAGCTTCGAAGGAGTAAACATCTTAACATAGACCCTCTGGTATGTTAAGAAAAATGATTTCAGCTTTCTATGAGAGAAAATAGTACGGAAAATACATGCTCCTGCACATTCATAGTGTTCATGGCTTCTTGCTTTTCTTTCTGTCTGTCTTACCTTTACTCTCCCCTACATACTTTCTTCCTAGCCATGTTCTTTCCACTCTTGAGCATTTCCTTTGCTGTTACTATAATCAAGTCCTCAAATCAAGTGACTCATCCTCAAGTTCATGTTTTTCAAGGAAATAAAATAAAAGCTTCCCCTATTAAATAAAACTTTTATGCCTGGTAGTATTTCTGCCCAGCTTACACTTAGATTTATTTTTACACCATCAACAGATCTATAAGCCACAATTTCCTTTCAACATTTTCCTTAGCTCAGTCCACTGACTCTATCTCTTCCAACACCTGGGAACTTTAGAGTTTGAGTGTAGTCCAGATCCATGTACTTGCGTTTTTCAGGCACTTTAATATGGATTATGTGTACATGTGAGAACTGGAAAAATTTGTCTTTAACTCTACTTTACACTTCTCATTTTAAAAGAGGACTGACATAGTTGATACATTGCATTAAAAGGTTACTTTAATTTTTTCCCACTTTTATTGACATGTAATTCACTTGTCATACACTTCAATGTTTTACATAGGAGCTGTGAAATCATCACCACAATCAATTTTAGAACATTTTCTTCAATTTTGTACTCTTCCCCAACTTCTTCTGCCATAACCCTTGAAAATGATTATGCTGCCTACTGTTTCTATAGATTTACATATCCTGAATTTCATATAAAGGAAATCATGCCAATACACCCCAGCAACAATAACAAAATAAGACACAGAAAAACCCCAATCCAAAAGAAAGCAGAAAAATAAAACCTAGAAAAAAAATTTTAAATGCGTCAAAAGGGAAAACAAATCATAAGATGTTAAAATTGAGCCTAACTGTAGGTGCATTCATTCACTTTCCGGCACACTTTCAATGAGAGCAAGGCTATCAACATCCCTTCTCTAATGTGAAGCCTTGGTCTCTCTGAGGAAAGGCAAACAGGTTATGGTCTTTCACTGTCACCCAAAGCCTTTTGCAAACTGGCTACTTAGAATGTAAGCTCTAATGTACCATATAGACTCGAATATAAGCCGACCCGAGTATAAGCCAAGGTACCTAATTAATACCTGGGAAACCAGAAAAATTTACTGACTCAAGTATAAGCCTAGGGTGGGAAATGCAGGATGTGAATTAACACAGAGACCAGAGGGGAGAGACAGAACGCAGCCACAGAAACATCCCTACGAGTTCAGCTGCCAGTGTAAGTGAATCACTATGAGGGCTTCTGAGAACTGGAGCTGTCCACGTCATAGGATGGCTCTGATTGGTTAGATGTGAGTAAGCTAACATTCAAAGCCCTGCAGTGTCAGCAGGGCTTTTAATGAACAGTGGAGGAACGGCAATCACCCGTGAGATGTTACTCCTCGCTAGGGTACCACTGACCTGTGTATAAGCCGAACTCCAATTTTTCAGCATATTTTTTGGGCTGAAAAACTCGGCTTATACGCGAGTATATACGGTAATTCCCCTCTCTGATCTTGGATTTTTAAATTTACCATCCTGGATCACACAAGGAGCTCTCCGATGTAGTAGTCAGAAATTGGGCTGCAATTCGAAACCACCAGCAGCCCCACAGGCGAAAGACAGTTGCAGAAAACTACAAGGAGTGTCTATGAGTCAGCAAACACTTGATGACAGAGAGTTGGATCACATACACTAGTGTGCTTCTTCCAGGTGGGCTTGTCTGACACCTCATGTTGTCAATAACTCGCTTTAAAACTACCCTTTAAGACCCCAGATGCTATTCTTTCTGACAGCCAGGCACCCATCTGATTTCTTCACCACACTTTCCTATAGCACCTTTGTCTTCAGTGATCTCTTCAGAAGGGTTAGCATCAAACAAAGGCATCTCATAAGAGCTGATTATTTTCAAGTTGGGACTTACAGTGAATTGTTAGCTCAAAATCCATCCATGTATCTAAGGTTTACATATATCCCCGTTCCACTGTAGTGGCAGCATTATCAGCCTTTTGAAATATGGTATAAGTACAAAGGTTACTTTTAAATCATTGCCCAGGATTTCTGTCTCTTCATGAACTTTCCAAGGAAGTGAGCTAAACTGGAAATACTTGATTCAAGGGAGTGTCACCTGCAATAGAACATTTACTGTACTTGGACCTGGTTTAAAATCGGACCAGTACAGGATACAGGTAGTTCTAGGAGATTTTTAGAAATCTTATTTCCACGAATATTCTACACCTACCCCTCCAATTCATATTCATAAGCTAGGGGTATTGAATAATTATTATAAGTGATTATTAGTATCCTATAGAAAATGTGGTGTCTTTGAATTAAACGTATAACAACTGCCAGAAAAAAATGAACAAATCTTAGAAATACAGCCAGAATACTCTGTAGAAGCAAGGATAGCACTTCATGTACTTTAGATATATCACCAACAAGGACCAGTCCTAGATAGGCTGTCATGGTGGGTAAAGTAGAAAGTAAGCAAAATGAAGGAAGATGACCCCACCCCGCTACCACCAATGAAATGAATCAACAAAGTGACTGGAAGAGTGGACACAGATATAGCAGGAACTGTGAGGATGGTTTCAGGTCAGGGTTTGTCAGGGTTGCTGTGAGTCAGCAACAGCTCAACAACATCAAACAACAATAACAACAAAGTATATTTACCCAAAGTGCTGCTTAATTATTACACAAAAAAGGATTTAGTCAGTATTAGACAAAAATAATTTAACAGGAAAACTCAAATCAGAATCCAGACCGATGGTCAAATATTTTACTTTATTGTACACGAGGATAGGGTAAAATTGATTTTTTAGACTTACAATTCCTTGAATTTTAATACATGTATTGAGTCATGTCACCACCCCCACAAAATGAAAACAGATAGGTCAATGCGTCCCCAAAATTTCCTCATACGAAGTGCTATTCTTGTTTGCTGCTTAAGAGCTGCCATGATGAAGAATGCCAACTATTCAACTGGCAGACAGGAGTGGACAAACTGGAGCTGATGCTCCTGATAGCTAATTCCGGTCTGGATTCTTCTTCTGTTCCAGCTGGAATACTAAATCAAGACCACTGATCCTGGTTCAGCTGGAGAGAAAAATCCAATTCCCGTCTGAAGGAATTGTGAAGCGTAGTGTCTCTCTATCAGACTTTCCAACACGGTTTAAACCATCGATGATACATAAGAAGAGACGAAGGGCTCCACTTGCGTTACTTTGCGGAAAACCATGACCATGATACAAGAGCTACAAAAGCTATCAGAACTGGAGCTGCCATCACTGACTGAAGAAACGAAAACTGCAGGAAAATAAAGTTACAATCCCTCGTGCCTGATTTGTGAAGAAATAGACTTGCCAAAGGGAACGCTAATGGAGATCATGTCCAGAGAACTTGAGGAAAATGGTGTAACATGTGCTGAGTGGAGGCGCAGGGGCTGGCTAGGTGTGGAGTAGGTGACTCGGTAGTGATGCCTCTCCCCAAAGGGGAACTTAAGAAGAAAAGCAGATGTAAAAGGAATAAGGTTCTGCCTAAAGGATGGGGAAGGAAGTAAGGGTGTTAAATATATTCCCACCTTGTTTTGTACTTTCAAGTAGGAAAATAATATTAAATTATTTCCCATCTGTTTGTTTTCCTATACATATCTTCACATATTGTTAGAGATGTTTTACATACCATCAGTCAGAGTGTGAGTGAGCATGCTTACAAAACAAAAGGAAAGGTGAATTTTTTAAAATCTCCTCACCCTAGTTTTTGTTGTGATAACCCTGCCCCCTCATTCCTAGTCTCTGGAAATCATAGATCTCTTCATCACGGTAGCTTGGTTTTTCCAGAATGACATAGAGATGGTTTCATACAGTATACACCATTTTGAGGCTGGCTTACTTAGAATTATTTCATTCAGAGAAGTGCCCTGGAACCAAGTTGTTTCATCTATCAATTATTTGTTGCTGCTTCACTCCATCAAGTTGATTGTGATGCATAGAAAACACACATACCAGAATAGCACTGCCCTGTGGGTTTCAGAGGCTAAAACCCTTATGGGAATAGATTATCAGTTCTTTGGTTGATGGAGTTCCTGGTGAGTTTGAGCCAAGTGCTGACACATTAAGCCACTGGGGCTCTTTTTTTATTATTGTTTTAATAATCCACATGCACCATAATATATCAGTTTATTTATCAGTTATCCACTGACCTGTTGATGGACTGTTAATTGTATCTATTTTTTTCCTTTTTAAAAAATTTTCAAAGGTGGTACTATGAACATTTTGTATACCTCATTATAAAGACACGTTTTTCTCTTGGTTGAATAAATAAGCAGAATTGAGATGGCTGGTTTATTGGATGAAAGTACAGGGTAAATTACTAGGGTATTATTTCATATATGCACAGATTTTTTTCTAAACAAAACATATTTAAGCATGTCTCTGCAAGCAGTAAATGTCTGCAGACTAGATTTCTCAGTATTTTTCTTCGTCTTGTTCCAGAGCTTAACCAAACTCACTGCCATCGAGTCAATGCTGACTCATAGCAAATTCACAGTGGGTTTCCTGTCACTCTCTATGGGAATAGAAAGTCCAGTCTTTCTCTGGCAGATTTGCTAGTGCTTCTGAACTGCTGACCACGCAGATTGCACCCCAATGAGTAAACACGACTTTAAGTCTTCTTAGGGGAACTTTTTCAAAAAGGATACATTTAGTGCAATGGAAAAAATAACTTTAAAGTAATCTCTAACATCTAATTCTCACGTTCAGAAACTAAGAGAAGAACATAGAATTACCATCGATGCTATGGCTACGAACGCTGGAATGGCACATGATCCAATGCTAAACAAAGCATCTTGGATTCGGCATACTTGCTGTTCCAAAAGTGCCAAAAATTTTCTATTATTCATTCAGGCATGTTGTCATGGCCACAAATTCAATTTCATGTAAATAGGACTTACTTTTTGGTAGTTTCATGTATATCCTGGGTAATGCTTATTCACTTGACGGAGACGTAAATTGATGTTAATGCCAATTCCATTACTTAGCTATTAGCCAGAGTAGAGGCAGAGAGGCAATTACTCAAGGCACCCATCATTCCCCTTGCCAGAGTTTTTCTAACTGAAATTGGAACTGAAAGCCAATAACTTTCCAATGTAGAGCTAGAGAGGGAAGTATGGTTCTTAATATATACGTGAAGAATCTACATTACAAAATTATTTATCTATATCATGTATATCTCCCACATAAATAAACAGACTAAAAACCATAGAACTAGGTTGATTGAGAAGGTAGCAATTTTTAAAAAAATGTTATTTAAACTTTCCAGAGATCTTCAGACAATATGAAATAAAGCATTTGTGATTATATTAACTCAAAACAGAGTAGCAAGTCAAAATTCTTTTCAGAAAAACACTACCAATTTCAAATATATTTAAAAGACTTCAAAATGACAAGTAAGGACATAAAGGTATAAAACTGGGTAAATTCCGTGAGACAATAATATTGGGTGTGTTCAGAATTACCATTTAATGCAATATATAAAATACTATTAGGTTCTGTGCCATCCTAACAAGCACTGATAGGTTTAAGTCCATTGTTGCAGCCTCTGTGTCTACCGTCTCCTGGAGGACTTTCCTCTTTTTCTCTGACCTCCTTTCCTAAGCATGAAATTCTCCAGAATCTGATTCCCCTGTCAACATGTTCAGGGTGCATGAGACTTTGTCTTGCTTCCAAAAATGTTGTTAGCATGTGATATTAATGATATCATTTGATAAGTTCCTTTGCATGGCTTGCTTAGGAATGAACACAGATATTAATCTCTTCTGGTTGTTTGACCAAATGTCTTGGCTTGCACAATGCACAAGTAAGCCCTCCTAAGGGTGCATCCACTTATTGAAACATCTCAGTTAGCGTTCTATCATTTCCTGGAGTCATGTTTTTCTCCAGTGCTTTAATTACAACTATAGGGGCCTTGGTAGCATAATGGTTACACCTTGAGTTGCTAACCACAAGGTCAGCAGTTCAAAACCACGAGCCACTCTGAGGGAGAAAGACAAAGCTTTCTATTCTCAGAAAGCATTATAGACTCAGAAACCCATGGACTAGTGCTACCCTGTCATAGAGGGTCACTGTGATTCAGATCTATTCAATGGTAAGAAATTTCTTCTGTTTGTTATTGAATGCCACCTTAACTTCTTTCTTTGGTAATAATGGTTCTTAATCATTCAATGCTGCAACTCAAGGTTTGAAATTTTCTTCCTTCCTTTCAGCTTGAGGAATACAAAGAGTTGTCTCTTTTTTTAATTTAAGGACTTTGCCCCAACCCCATGGTAACATGCTACCTCCTGGTTGGCCATGATCTCAATAAACAGGTCCGCGCACAGTACGGAAAGAAAGGGCAGGAGAGAGGCTCTTTATTTCTGGCCAAGGCCCATAAATACTTAGGGAGCTTGTTTAGAGGTAACCACACATGTCACATGAAGGGGCTGTACAATAGGCATACACATCACAGTAAGGGGATGTACAATAGGCCTGAGCATGACAGGAAGGTGATGAGATAGGGGTGTACATGTAATAAGAAGGGGAGGGACTAGGGGTTCACATGTGACAAGAAGGAGGAATACTAGATTCATAATGGCAGCCTAAGCTTGGCCACCCTTGAATGGGCTTGACTTCCCTGGGCTCTCCTTCAGAGAAACAATCTACTACTATCTTTATCAGAAGGGAATGGGCCCTACTTATAGTGGGATATACAATAGTGTCTGCTTGCTCTGGATGGCTGATAACCCTTAGGGAGAATAACCCCTGACTGACTTTCGTTGACCTCCAAGTTTATAGTCACTTACATGTGTAGCACGCAGCTAGGTTTGGCATTTTTGGGGAGACAGCTTGGGAAAAATCTTTCTGTTTCCGACAATTCTCCCTTTTGTTTTATTAAATACAATAGAGCCACAGGGGCAACATGGTTAATGCCTACACATTGAAAGCTGTCAAGGCAAATCTGATGACAATATTAAAAAGTAACCAAGCCAAAAACTGAGGCTTATGTCAGGGGACAAAATCTTCCTATGCCCATCTACTATTGGGGGAGGATATGAGTGGAGTTGGATGCCATGGTGGGAAGAGATAAAACAAATAGAAATGTTTGCTTCATAGTTAAAGCTGCTGGCCACACAGCAATCAGTTATGTGCTTGTAAGAGATAACTATTGAGTCAGCATCCTATAGGAAGGTGAAGTGGGGAACACTATCATGAGAATCTGATTAGGACTTACCTACAACTCACAAGGGTGAAGGCCTGCCTCTACCCTTAAAAGCCTAGCCTGCCAAGCTTCTTAGTGTGAGAATAAAGGGCTCATTTTAAAACACTCTTTCCCTGCCTTCTTTTCCCCTCGGTGTTTGCTTTATGCACAACATTCAAAAAGGCCAAGGAGGCTGTGTGACTTCCCTTCACACACCTTAGCTCTCTATAGAAGGAACACGTGATAGCCAAGACAAAAATTATATTTATGAGCAGCACTGTTAGGCTAGAACCCAGGCTCTAAGAAATACTGTGAACCCAATCACGGGGATCCAATCCTTGCATGCTATCCACCTATTGTTTTAATCACATCAGAGTCAGGAGAGTCCTCAAGTCCGTCTTTGAATGTATAGAAAATAATCTTTTTTAGCTGATTAACATCTAATGAAGTGTTTTCCTTAAACCCTTGCAAATGTTTTCTAATCAAATTCCAATCATGCAATGTCTTATTATATGGGTAAGGAGTTATACAAAACTTGGTTACATTCCAATCACATTCTAGCATTAATTGATAAGTCCAAAATCTTGATCTGTTAGCAAAAGAACAGTCTGTTGTAATAGTCCAGTCACTATTCTATAAAATGTTCAGTTATGATAGAGTCGCAGAGTGTCCCTTTGACAGCATCAGCAATGGAAGAAATATCTCAGCAGGCAGTGATAGCTATTCTCGGGAATCTGTGAGGTCTTCTTGATGTTTTGGATAACTTCAATAACAGGACAGGATCAGGTCACAGCATCAGCTTCCTGCATTTTGCACCTTGCTGGATGAAGAGAAGGCTACCTATCCCCTTTGCCTGTGAAAACATAAACAAATAGCTTCTCCCTTCGGGGTGCAGCCACCTGGGGCAGAATCATGGTTAAGACTGAGTAGTTTCTCCATTTCTTCTGTGTCCTTCATCTTTCTCCAAACATGGTTGCATCCTTCCAGGGGGAGTCCATCAGCTTTATTCTGCAGAAACATAAATGTATGACCTTTCTCCTGGTGATAAATGGACTAGGATCTCAAACTCAATTCCCATATCCGGGGGTCTTCTTAAGATGAGCTCTGTAGAAGTGAAAATGTGTTTATCTGCCCTAATTTTGCTACAAGCTTTTAGTAAGGAGAAAATTTTAGTTAAAATGACTAAATGAAGTTTTCTCACACAAGGATTTATCCTCTCCCCCTTCTGTTTTAACAGTGGAGACTTTAAAGCACTACTAGCAACCTCTGTTAATTTGATTCCTTTTGGACCAGCATAACTACTTAGATAGAGTTCATTTTTATGTAAATGTCGCCTCCTAGCTCTCAGAAAACCAAGAGAGCTGACTAATTGTGAGAACTTCTTACCACACGCAGGATGATTTCAAAGTTTGAAAAAATTCTTAATAAATTTGTTCAGCTGTTCTTGAAGTAACTTACCAAACAGACATTTTTTTTCTTCTGTCAACCAAAAAGGTTATATAAGTTCAATTAAATCATATTGTCCTTCAGGCCCTTTACACTGTAGGATTTTAACATCTTGTAATGTTTGGTCTTGGTTAACTTCTCTTGTACCTTCTGAGTTGTGTTTACAGGATGTTAGTGGGCAGGTCTTAGGATTTCCTGGATGGCCTAAGGAAATGACCACATGTGCAGAATTGAAAAACCTTTTCCCTTCAATTTCTAATTCCATGTGGGGGCGCTGTTGTTTCCGCACAACAGAATTCCAAAAGACCCCTTGATTGACCATAGGGTGGTCAGATTTCTTAAGTACACTTCCCTGATAGGTAGCAATGTTAACTCTAGAAATGCAAGGAAGCAAAAATTGGCTTAAGCAATTTTCCTTCTTTATAAATCATGGCATATCAGATTTTACCACTGCCTTAATTTCTTCTTTATAATCCTGATCATTAATTCCAGGAACAATCTGAACACTTTGAGAATTTATATAAGACTTTCTTAATAAATGTCCCATAGTTCTTTTAGGTAGTGAACCCCAATTACTGCTCCTAATAAAATTCTAATTTAAGCACAGCTTTGGCTTTTTTTCACACCTCTGAATAACTCCAATATTAATCTGAATTCCTTGAGCATGTAGGTTAAATCTTCCTGGTAAAACCTGTATTACTCTTTCAAGCAGATAGTCCTGTTTTTGATATCAATAGGCTGCTGCAGGGGCTTCTGAACATTTTCTTGGTTACTCAAACTTTCTGCAGGGAGAACAGAGGCTGGGGTTTGGCAAGTTTGGTTAGTCTTGTCTCCTGCTGTGAAGCTGGGGGATAACTGAGATTTCTTTCTAAGAAATCTTTGCTAGGCCAGGCTTTGCCTTCTGTTCCCTATTGGGGATGGGTCGGGGAGGGGGTCTTGGATCAAGCTTCTTCCTCTATTTCTCTGCCAGGAAGCCTTTGCTAAAGGCAATCCTTTGCTGTTGAAGCTTGATACACATTGACAAGCCCAGCAAGTTCCTTTCCTGCAGCGGAGCCAAAGCCCAGGCACTTTTAAACCTGAACTCGGTCCTGGCCCATGTTCTGGTGCAGGACACAGTTTACTTTTT